>NC_138310.1:95572483-95742483 GCF_965601325.2 Salmo salar
CCCCAAATGAACTAACAGTGAGACTGTTCAGGGTCCTGTTGTTCCAGACTTGCCGTGCAGTAGCAGAGAGAACAGTCTATGACTTGCCGTGCAGTAGCAGAGAGAACAGTCTATGACTTGCCGTGCAGTAGCAGAGAGAACAGTCTATGACTTGCCGTGCAGTAGCAGAGAGAACAGTCTATGACTTGCCGTGCAGTAGCAGAGAGAACAGTCTATGACTTGCCGTGCAGTAGCAGAGAGAACAGTCTATGACTTGCCGTGCAGTAGCAGAGAGAACAGTCTATGACTTGCCGTGCAGTAGCAGAGAGAACAGTCTATGACTTGCCGTGCAGTAGCAGAGAGAACAGTCTATGACTTGCCGTGCAGTAGCAGAGAGAACAGTCTATGACTTGCCGTGCAGTAGCAGAGAGAACAGTCTATGACTTGCCGTGCAGTAGCAGAGAGAACAGTCTATGACTTGCCGTGCAGTAGCAGAGAGAACAGTCTATGACTTGCCGTGCAGTAGCAGAGAGAACAGTCTATGACTTGGAACCTTCCTCTGACATCGCTTGGTATAGTGGTCCTGAATTAACCTCTCCCTGGGTAGATCAATGACCTGATCAATGACCTGATCAATGACCTGATCAATGACCTGATCAATGACCTGGTCAATGACCTGATCAATGACCTGATCAATGACCTGATCATCAATGACCTGATCATCAATGACCTGATCATCAATGACCTGATCAATGACCTGATCAATGACCTGATCAATGACCTGATCATCAATGACCTGATCATCAATGACCTGATCAATGACCTCATCAATGACCTGATCATCAATGACCTGATCATCAATGACCTGATCAATGACCTGGTCAATGACCTGGTCAATGACCTGATCAATGACCTGATCAATGACCTGATCAATGACCTGATCAATGACCTGGTCAATGACCTGATCAATGACCTGATCAATGACCTGATCAATGACCTGAAAGGAGATAATGGGACATTTTCCATTTTGTCTGACCAATTGAGAACACATTCTCCTTCACAATAACAACCTCAATGGGTCGTAATTGTATATTTAAAATGACAATCGGGTATGTGTAAAGTGCAGGGTAGTAATTGCATGTTCCGAATCATAGCTTTTCCTCAAAACATTGTGAGACAATATCAAAAGAGTTTCATCCTAGTCGTACTAAATAAAACATCTCTTTCTCCATTAAGCAAGACTCGGGTGGGAACAGCAGGACTGGGGAGAAAACAGCAGGACTGGAGAGAAAACAGCAGGACTGGAGAGAAAACAGCAGGACTGGGGAGAAAACAGCAGGACTGGAGAGAAAACAGCAGGACTGGGGAGAAAACAGCAGGACTGGAGAGAAAACAGCAGGACTGGGGAGAAAACAGCAGGACTGGGGAGAAAACAGCAGGACTGGAGAGAAAACAGCAGGACTGGAGAGAAAACAGCAGGACTGGAGAGAAAACAGCAGGACTGGAGAGAAAACAGCAGGACTGGAGAGAAAACAGCAGGACTGGAGAGAAAACAGCAGGACTGGAGAGAAAACAGCAGGACTGGGGAGAAAACAGCAGGACTGGAGAGAAAACAGCAGGACTGGAGAGAAAACAGCAGGACTGGGGAGAAAACAGCAGGACTGGGGAGAAAACAGCAGGACTGGGGAGAAAACAGCAGGACTGGAGAGAAAACAGCAGGACTGGAGAGAAAACAGCAGGACTGGAGAGAAAACAGCAGGACTGGGGAGAAACCAGCAGGACTGGAGAGAAAACAGCAGGACTGGAGAGAAAACAGCAGGACTGGAGAGAAACCAGCAGGACTGGAGAGAAAACAGCAGGACTGGAGAGATCAGTTGGATGGCAAATGCCACATGAAAACATTGATTGTAATTGCCATGACTACAAGACATGTATACCATTACCAGGGAGGGCATAGTAGAGAGCTTAGTATCAACCCAGTCTAACGAGTCTCTTTTAACACCTTGGAGTCTTATAACGTCATTTGATGAAAAGAAAGTATAATCTGAAAATAAAAAATGGAAGAACACTGAGAAACATCAGATGTAACCAAACAACTGAATTCTGAATCTGAATATGTATGTTATCACCATGTTGTCCAATAAATCAATAGTCCAGTGTTTGTTAGGGAAAGAGTGTGGAGGCGAAAATAGACTTTCGTATTCCATTGGAAAACATCTTGCTGTGCTTTGCCCTGCTAAACATGACCCAGGAAGGAGTGAAACATCCGTTATTCATTGATTTGCACATCATTGCCACTCGCAGAACCCCAAAGTGAAACTTGAAAAACTTTTCCTTCTCTTCGGCTCCACAACGCTTAAGTATGCAAGAGGGACGTATGAGGCTAATGAAGCTTCCCGACAAGGGCCTGGGTTGATATTCTAACTCTGCAGTCAGTTAGAAGGACTGGAGAGAAAATTACAAGTTAAAAGAGAGCGTAGAAGAAGTCGAGTCGTGGATGGGAGAGAGTTGTTTAAACTCTGGGGATAATGTCACACTTCAGAGACTTGGATATGTCTCAGTTTGTCTATAAAGATAAAGTACATTTGAAATTAGGTGTTCTAGGGCTTGCAGTTTTCATGGTTTTTGTGATCAATTGACTGCTATCATGAGTGTGTTCCTCCATCTCAATATTAACACAATTATGCTTATTATGAATTGGAGTTTCTGCAGTTGATGCCTGATTTCAGACTTTGTTAGGAACTGCCAACTGACTTTCTAACCTTGAAAGTTGAAGGTGTTGTGAAAGAATACTGGTTTTATATATGTTGAAACATGACCGAGTTTATTGAATATATTTTTAGTTTAGTCACAAAAAGGGGTTCAGACTGTGTGATCACACTCTCTGCAGCCAATGTGCGTAAGACCTTTAAACAGGTCAACATTCACAAGGCTGCAGGGCCAAACGGATTACCAGGACGTGTACTCCGGGCATGAGCTGACCAACTGGCAAGTGTCTTCACTGACATTTACAACCTCTCCCTGTCCAAGTCTGTAATACCAACATGTTTCAAGCAGACCACCATAGTCCCTGTGCCCAAGAACACTAAGGTAACCTGCCTAAATGACTACCGACCCGTAGCACTCACATCCGTAGCTATGAAGTGCTTTGAAAGGCTGGTCATGGGTCACATCAACACCATTATCCAAGAAACCCTCGACCCACTCCAATTTGCATTCCGCACCAACAAAGTCACAGATGATGCAATCTCTATTGCACTCCACACTGCCCTTTCCCACCTGGACAAAAGGAACACCAATGTGAGAATGCTATTCATAGACTACAGCTCAGCGTTCAACACCATAGTGCCCTCAAAGTTCATCACTAAGCTAAGGATCCTGGGACTAAACACCTCCCTCTGCAACTGGATCCTGCACTTCCTGATTGGCCGCCCCCAGGTGGTAAGGGTAGGTAACAACACATCTGCCACGCTGATCCTCAACACGGGGGCCCCAGGGGTGTGTGCTCAGTCCCCTCCTGTACTCCCTGTTCACTCATGACTGCACGGCCAGGCACGACTCCAACACCATCATTAAATTTGCCGATGACACAACAGTGGTAGGCCTGATCACAGACAACGATGAGACAGCCTATAGGGAGGAGGTCAGAGACCTGGACGTGTGGTGCCAGGACAACAACCTCTCGCTCAACGTGATCAAGACAAAGGAGATGATTGTGGACTACAGAAAAAAGAGGACCGAGCATGCCCCCATTCTCATCGACGGGGCTGTAGTGGAGAAGGTTGAGAGCTTCAAGTTCTTTGGCGTCCACATCACCAACAAACTAACATGGTCCAAGCACACCAAGACAGTCGTGAAGAGGACACAACAAAACCTATTCCCCCTCAGGAGACTGAAAAGATTTGGCATGGATCCTCAGATCCTCAAAAGGTTTTACAGCTGCATCATCGAGAGCATCCTGACGGGTTGCATCACTGTCTGGTATGGCAACAGCTCGGCCTCCAAGCGCAAGGCACTACAGAGGGTAGTGCGAACGGCCCAGTACATCAAATTGTCAAAGACTCCAGCCACCCTAGTCATAGACTCTTCTCTCTGCTACCACACGGCAAGCGGTACCGGAGCACCAAGTCTAGGTCCAAGAGGCTTCTAAACAGCTTCTAACCCCAAGCCATAAGACTCCTGAACAGCTAGTTAAATGGCTACCCAGACTATTTGCATTGCCCCCCCCCCTCCCTCTTCTACGCTGCTGCTACTCTCTGGTATTGTCTATGCATAGTCACTGTAATAACTCTATCTACATGTACATATTACCTCAATTACCTCGACACCGGTGCCCCCACACATTGACTCTGTACCGGTATCCCCTGTATATAGCCCCGCTATTGTTATTTACTGCTGCTCTTTAATTATTTGTTATTCTTATCTCTTACTTTTTTGGGGGGTATCTTCTAAAAACTGCATTGATGGTTAAGGGCTTGTAAGTAAGAATTTCACTGTAAGGTCTCCACCTCTTGTATTCGGAGCATGTGACGAATACAATTTTGATTTGATTTGAGAAACATACAGAGACTTACTGAAGCTGGAGGTGCTTTCAAACGAACTGCAGACAGAAAAACTTCAGAGGAGGGATAAGGGTCCATGACCTTAGTTAGTCCAAGTCTGTTTCTGTTTTTCCGTTGCATTAAAATCCTCCCAATGGTTTTGTTCAGAACAAGCAATGCCTTGATTAGAATAAGTGACATTACCAAACACGATCACATGTTCAGGGGTTGCTGTCTGTGTTGGAGACAGCATACATCCCAACTACTGCTGATTGCAGACAGATGTGTAGCGGAGTTAACGTGACTAGTTTACCATCATGTTCTTCATACATATTCATATAAACCTGACTTTGGAGATAATCAGGAGTAATGAAGGTAAGTCACTGTTAACATATTAATATGTTGAGCACAAAGACTAAACTGAAGGGCAACGAGGCCAGATAAAAACGTTTTAGTGAGAAGTGAATAAGTTTGTGTTGTGTTGTTGAAGTGAATAGTATGTGTTGTTGCTGTTTAATGACTCAGCAGATAGTTGTAGTCTGTCTGTTTAATGACTCAGCAGATAGTTGTAGTCTGTCTGTTTAATGACTCAGCAGATAGTTGTAGTCTGTCTGTTTAATGACTCAGCAGATAGTTGTAGTCTGTCTGTTTAATGACTCAGCAGGTAGTTGTAGTCTGTCTGTTTAATGACTCAGCAGATAGTTGTAGTCTGTCTGTTTAATGACTCAGCAGATAGTTGTAGTCTGTCTGTTTAATGACTCAGCAGATAGTTGGAGTCTGTCTGTTTAATGACTCAGCAGATAGTTGTAGTCTGTCTGTTTAATGACTCGGCAGATAGTTGTAGTCTGTCTGTTTAATGACTCGGCAGATAGTTGTAGTCTGTCTGTTTAATGACTCAGCAGATAGTTGTAGTCTGTCTGTTTAATGACTCAGCAGATAGTTGTAGTCTGTCTGTTTAATGACTCAGCAGATAGTTGTAGTCTGTCTGTTTAATGACTCAGCAGATAGTTGTAGTCTGTCTGTTTAATGACTCAGCAGATAGTTGTAGTCTGTCTGTTTAATGACTCGGCAGATAGTTGTAGTCTGTCTGTTTAATGACTCGGCAGATAGTTGTAGTCTGTCTGTTTAATGACTCAGCAGATAGTTGTAGTCTGTCTGTTTAATGACTCAGCAGATAGTTGTAGTCTGTCTGTTTAATGACTCAGCAGATAGTTGTAGTCTGTCTGTTTAATGACTCGGCAGATAGTTGTAGTCTGTCTGTTTAATGACTCGGCAGATAGTTGTAGTCTGTCTGTTTAATGACTCAGCAGATAATTGTAGTCTGTCTGTTTAATGACTCAGCAGATAGTTGTAGTCTGTCTGTTTACTACCTCTACAGAGAGATACAGTCTGTGTAGTTACGTAGCTGTTTACTACCTCTACATATACAGTACCAGTCAAAAGTTTTGGAAACACCTACTCATTCAAGGGTTTTTCTACATTGTAGAATAATAGTGAAGACATCAAATCTATCAAATAACACAAATATCATGCACCTGTCACAAAACATGCCACATGTCAGTATGATGCAGTGGTAGCCCACAGAACCCAAGCAGCATGTCAATATGATGCAGTGGTAGCCCACAGAAACCAAGCAGCATGTCAGTATGATGCAGTGGTAGCCCACAGAACCCAAGCAGCATGTCAGTATGATGCAGTGGTAGCCCACAGAACCCAAGCACCATGTCAGTATGATGCAGTGGTAGCCCACAGAACCCAAGCAGCATGTCAGTATGATGCAGTGGTAGCCCACAGAACCCAAGCACCATGTCAGTATGATGCAGTGGTAGCCCACAGAACCCAAGCAGCATGTCAATATGATGCAGTGGTAGCCCACAGAACCCAAGCAGCATGTCAGTATGATGCAGTGGTAGCCCACAGAACCCAAGCAGCATGTCAATATGATGCAGTGGTAGCCCACAGAACCCAAGCAGCATGTCAGTATGATGCAGTGGTAGCCCACAGAACCCAAGCAGCATGTCAATATGATGCAGTGGTAGCCCACAGAACCCAAGCAGCATGTCAGTATGATGCAGTGGTAGCCCACAGAACCCAAGCAGCATGTCAATATGATGCAGTGGTAGCCCACAGAACCCAAGCAGCATGTCAATATGATGCAGTGGTAGCCCACAGAACCCAAGCAGCATGTCAATATGATGCAGTGGAAGCCCACAGAACCCAAGCAGCATGTCAATATGATGCAGTGGAAGCCCACAGAACCCAAGCAGCATGTCAATATGATGCAGTGGAAGCCCACAGAACCCAAGCAGCATGTCAATATGATGCAGTGGTAGCCCACAGAAACCAAGCAGCATGTCAGTATGATGCAGTGGTAGCCCACAGAACCCAAGCAGCATGTCAGTATGATGCAGTGGTAGCCCACAGAACCCAAGCAGCATGTCAATATGATGCAGTGGTAGCCCACAGAACCCAAGCAGCATGTCAGTATGATGCAGTGGAAGCCCACAGAACCCAAGCAGCATGTCAGTATGATGCAGTGGTAGCCCACAGAATCCAAGCAGCATGTCAGTATGATGCAGTGGTAGCCCACAGAACCCAAGCAGCATGTCAGTATGATGCAGTGGTAGCCCACAGAACCCAAGCAACATGTCAGTATGATGCAGTGGTAGCCCACTGAACCCAAGCAGCATGTCAATATGATGCAGTGGTAGCCCACAGAACCCAAGCAGCATGTCAGTATGATGCAGTGCAAGCCCACAGAACCCAAGCAGCATGTCAGTATGATGCAGTGGTAGCCCACAGAACCCAAGCAGCATGTCAATATGATGCAGTGGAAGCCCACAGAACCCAAGCAGCATGTCAATATGATGCAGTGGTAGCCCACAGAACCCAAGCAGCATGTCAGTATGATGCAGTGGTAGCCCACAGAACCCAAGCAGCATGTCAGTATGATGCAGTGGTAGCCCACAGAACCCAAGCAGCATGTCAGTATGATGCAGTGGTAGCCCACAGAACCCAAGCAGCATGTCAGTATGATGCAGTGGTAGCCCACAGAACCCAAACAGCATGTCAATATGATGCAGTGGTAGCCAACAGAACCCAAGCAGCATGTCAATATGATGCAGTGGTAGCCCACAGAACCCAAGCAGCATGTCAGTATGATGCAGTGGTAGCCCACAGAACCCAAGCAGCATGTCAGTATGATGCAGTGGTAGCCCACAGAACCCAAGCAGCATGTCAGTATGATGCAGTGGTAGCCCACAGAACCCAAACAGCATGTCAATATGATGCAGTGGTAGCCAACAGAACCCAAGCAGCATGTCAATATGATGCAGTGGTAGCTCACAGAACCCTAGCAGCATGTCAATATGATGCAGTGGTAGCCCACAGAACCCAAGCAGCATGTCAATATGATGCAGTGGTAGCCCACAGAAGCCAAGCAGCATGTCAGTATGATGCAGTGGTAGCCCACAGAACCCAAGCAGCATGTCAATATGATGCAGTGGTAGCCCACAGAACCCAAGCAGCTTGTCAGTATGATGCAGTGGTAGCCCACAGAACCCAAGCAGCATGTCAATATGATGCAGTGGTAGCCCACAGAACCCAAGCAGCATGTCAATATGATGCAGTGGTAGCCCACAGAACCCAAGCAGCATGTCAATATGATGCAGTGGTAGCCCACAGAACCCAAGCAGCATGTCAATATGATGCAGTGGTAGCGTACAGAACCCAAGCAGCATGTCAGTATGATGCAGTGGTAGCCCACAGAACCCAAGCAGCATGTCAGTATGATGCAGTGGTAGCCCACAGAACCCAAACAGCATGTCAATATGATGCAGTGGTAGCCAACAGAACCCAAGCAGCATGTCAATATGATGCAGTGGTAGCTCACAGAACCCTAGCAGCATGTCAATATGATGCAGTGGTAGCCCACAGAACCCAAGCAGCATGTCAATATGATGCAGTGGTAGCCCACAGAAGCCAAGCAGCATGTCAGTATGATGCAGTGGTAGCCCACAGAACCCAAGCAGCATGTCAATATGATGCAGTGGTAGCCCACAGAACCCAAGCAGCTTGTCAGTATGATGCAGTGGTAGCCCACAGAACCCAAGCAGCATGTCAATATGATGCAGTGGTAGCCCACAGAACCCAAGCAGCATGTCAATATGATGCAGTGGTAGCCCACAGAACCCAAGCAGCATGTCAATATGATGCAGTGGTAGCCCACAGAACCCAAGCAGCATGTCAATATGATGCAGTGGTAGCGTACAGAACCCAAGCAGCATGTCAGTATGATGCAGTGGTAGCCCACAGAACCCAAGCAGCATGTCAATATGATGCAGTGGTAGCCCACAGAACCCAAGCAGCATGTCAATATGATGCAGTTGTAGCCCACAGAACCCAAGCAGCATGTCAATATGATGCAGTGGTAGCCCACAGAAAGACTGCATGTAAGGTAATAAACATAATAGCATGGTAGGCTATATATACAGCATATAGACAGCGATGATATGTAGGTAGGTCTATATGTCTTTTAATCTATAGCTATACCTAGCCTATTGTAGATCTATAATAAACTCCTCTATGAAGATGGGCTTATTATCACAAATAGCCCTGTATTGCGAAGCCTATTTGAAGGTCAGTGGGCAATATAATAAACTATAACTCGTTGTTCCCTGTTTCAAATGGTAACAGGAGCCATGCACGGCCTAAATAGAGCAACACTGTATCAGCCCCTTCAAAACGCCCTAATTCTTCATGACACCCCTCACACAGGTCCACTGATGTCCGAATGTGCCTACATATTCAATCTATGTATTTGCTTTTCGAAATGCAATATTCCCATCACTTTTGCAGATTGCTTTCTCATTACTCATGTTAGGCTCTAATTCTCAGAGTAAATAAGTCGACGGACACTATGAAAGCTTAACCGAGTTTCATTCTGCCCAGAGGATCAATACAGCTGCATTAGACAAAACATGTTTCCACCACCACAAGTATATATAGTCCTATTTAGGCACTCCTCCTTCTCTCCAATCCTTACATGTTTTCTGGTTCGACAGGAAGAGGAAGTGATGGGATAATAAACCGCTCCTCCTCCCTTTTAGGGGATCTGACCTGACCTCAACCCCCTTGATGCCTAATCCAAAGACCTCCACCCATATGCCCTCTAGCACTCCTAATCCAAAGATCTCCACCCGTATCCCCTCTAGCACTCCTAATCCAGACCTCCACCCGTATCCCCTCTAGCACTCCTAATCAGAAGACCTCCACCCGTATCCCCTCTAGCACTCCTAATCAGAAGACCTCCACCCGTATCCCCTCTAGCACTCCTAATCCAAAGACCTCCACCCGTATCCCCTCTAGCACTCCTAATCCAAAGACCTCCACCCGTATCCCCTCTAGCACTCCTAATCCAAAGACCTCCACCCGTATCCCCTCTAGCAATCCTGTGACTTCCTCTCGTCAACCCAACATATTCCAAAGCCATCTGGCTCCTACAGATAACCGTTAACTTCTGATGTAAAAACCAGTCTCTATCACCCCTCAGATACTATACTGTTAAGTATAACAATGTTCCAAGTTTAACCCAGAATCCAACAGTCACGATAATATCACTAGGCCTACTATAGTAGTCCTTCAGACCAATCCGCTGCTGTCACGCCCTGACCTGAGAGAGCCGTTTTTCTCTGTTTGGTTAGGTCAGGGTGTGACATGGGGTGGGCATTCTATGTTTTCTATTTCTTTGTGTTTGGGCCGAGTATGGTTCCTAATCAGAGGCAGCTGTCTGTCGTTGTCTCTGATTGGGAACCATACTTAGGCAGCCCTTTTCCCTCCTTCAGTGGTGGGATCTTGTTTTTGTACAGCTCTGTGTAAGCCTGCAGAACGTGACGTTCGTTTTCCTTCCTTTGTTTGTTGTTTTGATTTAGTGTTCTGAGATATAATAAATATTAATCATGAGCACTTATCACGCTGCACCTTGGTCTCCTCTCTACGACGAGCGTCACAACTGCTCATAACCTATATCAATCAGCATTGTGCCAGTAGCAGACTATAGTATCATGGACAATTCTATATGTTTTATACCGTGAATATATCAATTGACATCAATTAATTTAGGTAAAACAACTATTAAACCATATGCTGCTGTAAGTAGGCATACTATGTTATTGTCCTTCATCAGCCAGTTAGCTTTAACAGGACACATGTCCTACCATTTGAAATGATGGTGTAGGGTACAATGCCCTGCTGAAATATATGAGTTGGGCAATAGTACATTCCACTCAATATCAGATTTGAAAGATGATCTGTACTTACAGTACAGTGTTTCAAGGGGCAGCAATGGCTTGCAGCACGCTGCACCAACACTTGATTACATCAAAATAATTCATTCATGCTATGTAATCGATTGAAACACACACTCAGAGCTGTTAGTCCTTAAAATGCATTTATTTATTAAGATCTTTATTTATTTATTTATTTTAGCAGTCCCATTGAGACCAAGGATTATTTTCCAACTCACAATTACACAAAAATCTAAGTCACAGCAGCGTAGTAAATAAACAACAGCCACATTCCTTGGTAAAGAGGTCCGCAACCAACTGTCTGAGTTGCTGATGATGTCGCCATAGTCTAGGACAGGAAGAAACAGAGGAGAGGAAACATGGGAACAAATACGCTCAAATGACACATTCCTTCTCCACTAGCGTGTCATCAGGCAAATGACATTGACCTGGATGGGTTCAGAAGGTGAGGGGTTAGGGGTCAACATCAGGAGACCAGGCTTCTCCCTCTCCTGCGGGAGAGAGCGAGAGAAAAAGGCAGGGGTGGTGTATGATTTCAGAAAGCATAGCAGTCGTCATCTGAGCTCTCAGCAATAGGACTTCTATCTTCATCTGAGTTCTCATCTTCATCAGTCATCAAAAATATCCCCTTCTCCCAGAATCAGCTTGTGGTAGCTGTTCCTGCTGTTGACTTGGTTTTGTGTCCACTGCATTGCCTTAAAGTCACATGTAAAAGCAGTAAATTATTTACAATTCCATTACACAAAATAGCGTGGAGGGTATTTGTAAAGCAAGACAAAATGTTCAGTCCAAAAATAGTATAAACCTCAACTTCCTCTGATCTTGCAGCTGTAGGGACAGTTCCTCCAGAGTTCCTGCTGCTCTTTGTAGGCTCCCCCAGTTCCCCCAGAGTTCCTGCTGCTCTTTGTAGGCTCCCCCAGTTCCCCCAGAGTTCCTGCTGCTCTTTGTAGGCTCCCCCAGTTCCTCCAGAGTTCCTGCTGCTCTTTGTAGGCTCCCCCAGTTCCTCCAGAGTTCCCGCTGCTCTTTGTAGGCTCCCCAGTTCCTCCAGAGTTCCTGCTGCTCTTTGTAGGCTCCCCCAGTTCCTCCAGAGTTCCTGCTGCTCTTTGTAGGCTCCCCCAGTTCCTCCAGAGTTCCTGCTGCTCTTTGTAGGCTCCCCCAGTTCCTCCAGAGTTCCTGCTGCTCTTTGTAGGCTCCCCCAGTTCCTCCAGAGTTCCCGCTGCTCTTTGTAGGCTCCCCCAGTTCCTCCAGAGTTCCTGCTGCTCTTTGTAGGCTCCCTCAGTTCCTCCAGAGTTCCTGCTGCTCTTTGTAGGCTCCCCCAGTTCCTCCAGAGTTCCTGCTGCTCTTTGTAGGCTCCCCCAGTTCCTCCAGAGTTCCTGCTGCTCTTTGTAGGCTCCCCCAGTTCCCCCAGAGTTCCTGCTGCTCTTTGTAGGCTCCCTCAGTGCCTCCAGAGTTCTTGCTGCTCTTTGTAGGCTCCCCAGTTCCTCCAGAGTTCCTGCTGCTCTTTGTAGGCTCCCCCAGTTCCTCCAGAGTTCCCGCTGCTCTTTGTAGGCTCCCCAGTTCCTCCAGAGTTCCTGCTGCTCTTTGTAGGCTCCCTCAGTGCCTCCAGAGTTCCTGCTGCTCTTTGTAGGCTCCCCAGTTCCTCCAGAGTTCCTGCTGCTCTTTGTAGGCTCCCCCAATGCCTCCAGAGTTCCTGCTGCTCTTTGTAGGCTCCCCAGTTCCTCCAGAGTTCCTGCTGCTCTTTGTAGGGTCCCCCAGTTCCTCCAGAGTTCCTGCTGCTCTTTGTAGGCTCCCTCAGTTCCTCCAGAGTTCCTGCTGCTCTTTGTAGACTCCCCAGTTCCTCCAGAGTTCCTGCTGCTCTTTGTAGGCTCCCCCAGTTCCTCCAGAGTTCCTGCTGCTCTTTGTAGGCTCCCTCAGTGCCTCCAGAGTTCCTGCTGCTCTTTGTAGGCTCCCCAGTTCCTCCAGAGTTCCTGCTGCTCTTTGTAGGCTCCCTCAGTTCCTCCAGAGTTCCTGCTGCTCTTTGTAGGCTCCCCAGTTCCTCCAGAGTTCCTGCTGCTCTTTGTAGACTCCCCAGTTCCTCCAGAGTTCCTGCTGCTCTTTGTAGGCTCCCTCAGTGCCTCCAGAGTTCCTGCTGCTCTTTGTAGGCTCCCTCAGTATCTCCAGAGTTCCTGCTGCTCTTTGTAGGCTCCCAAGTGCTTCTTCATCTCCTACACCAGGATCCTCGCTTCCTCCTGCAGTCTTTATTTTAATTTTTATTTATTTCACCTTTATTTAACCAGGTAGGCAAGTTGAGAACAAGTTCTCATTTACAATTGCGACCTGGCCAAGATAAAGCAAGCAGTTTGACACATACAACAACACAGAGTTACACATTGAGTAAAACAAACATACAGTCAATAATATAGTAGAAAAATAAGTCTATATACAAAGTGAGCAAATGACTTGAGATAAGGGAGGTAAAGGCAAAAAAGGCCATTGTGGCAAAGTACATACAATATAGCAAGTAAAACACTGGAATGGTAGATTTGCAATGGAAGAAAGTGCAAAGTAGAAATATAAATAATGGGGTGCAAAGGAGCAAAATAAATAAATACAGTAGGGGAAAAGGTAGTTGTTTGGGCAAAATTATAGATGGGCTATGTACAGGTGCAGTGATCTGGGAGCTGCTCTGACAGCTGGTGCTTAAAGCTAGTGAGGGAGATAAGTGTTTCCAGTTTCAGAGATTTTTGTAGTTTGTTCCAGTCATTGGCAGCAGAGAACTGGAAGGAGAGACAGCCAAAGGAGGAATTGGCTTTGGGGGTGACCAGAGAGATATACCTGCTGGAGCGCGTGCTACAGGTGGGTGCTGCTATGGTGATCAGTGAGCTGAGATAAGGGGGAGCTTTACCTAGCAGGGTCTTGTAGATGACCTGGAGCCAGTCGGTTTGGCGACGAGTATGAAGCGAGGGCCAGCCAACGAGAGCGTACAGGTCGCAGTGGTGGGTTGTATATGGGGCTTTGGTTACAAAACGGATGGTACTGTGATAGACTGCATCCAGTTTATTGAGTAGGGTATTGGAAGCTATTTTGTAAATGACATCGCCGAAGTTGAGGATCGGTAGGATGGTCAGTTTTACGAGGGTATGTTTGGCAGCATGAGAGAAGGATGCTTTGTTGCGAAATAGGAAGCCAATTCTAGATTTAACTTTGAATTGGAGATGTTTGATGTGAGTCTGGAAGGAGAGTTTACAGTTTAACCAGACACCTAGGTATTTGTAGTTGTCCACATATTCTAAGTCAGAACCGTCCAGAGTAGTGATGCTGGACGGGCGGGCAGGTGCAGACAGCGATCGGTTGAAGAGCATGCATTTAGTTTTACTTGTATTTAAGAGCAGTTGGAGGCCACGGAAGGAGAGTTGTATGGCATTGAAGCTCGTCTGGAGGGTAGTTAACCTGTTGGGGCTAGGGGGCAGTATTTGCACGGCCGGATAAAAAACGTACCCGATTTAAACCGGTTACTACTCTTGCTTGCGTCCCACCTACTCAACAGCCAGTGGAATCGCGTGGCGCGAAATACAAATACCTCAAAAATGCTCTAACTTCAATTTCTCAAACATATGACTATTTTACACCATTTTAAAGACAAGACTCTCATTAAGAACAAATTCCTATTTACAATGACAGCCTACACCGGCAACGCTGGGCCAACTGTGTACCACCCTATGGGACTCCCAATCATGGCCAGTTGTGATCCAACTGGATTTGAACCAGGGTGTCTGTACTGACACGTCTAGTACTGAGATGCAGTGCCTTCACCGCTGCGCCACTCGGGAGCCCAGATGGCTGTTGCCTGTGAAATGTAAACTCACAGAGGAAATATAACAGAACAACAGCCATGATTGTATCCTATGCTGAAGGTAAACATTCAATCACAATAGATACCTTCTGCAATCATGTACATACTGGTGCCAAGTCTCTCTCATGGCCACACAAAGTTGTCAGTATTGAGCAGCTCCCTCCACTGTCAGGAGCCTGAACTCTGTCTGCTGCTCGTGAAGTTGAACGATGGCAGCTGTCAAGGCTGCTTTGTCCTCAACCAGTTTTCTCGTAATCTGATGCCTCCTCTTGTTGCCATCTGAATAAAAAGGGGGGATTAGACGGACTGTATATTCAGAATATATTACATGACTATAAGTTATAGAACTACTATAGAGGCAAAAACAAAGAGAGCACAAAGCAATCAACTGATTTCTAAAGCATTTGTTGTCATGCTGTTATAACATTATACAAGGCATCACAAGACACTCTGCTGTTTATGGTCACGTCATTTCTCATTTAATGAAATGTTTCGCATTAGATCAATTAAAAATATAGGTCATGGATACATTTGGTTATAAACATGGTCTGATGTGTATGAATAATGCATTTTCTTTCACCAATCAGTTTTACTGCTAGATGAATATTGGTCATGTTGTTGTTGTTGGGGCTCTACCTGTCAAACGGTAGAGGAAGTGTTTCCTCCGACACTGAGGTAAAAACCTGTCTGACTATCCTGTCTAATGGTAGAGGTATTGTTCCCTCTGTTTCACACTGAGGTAAAGACCTGTCTGTCTGAATATCCTGTCATATCCTGTTACTTCATCCCAGTCTCCAGTTCCTGATAAGGAAGGAGGCAAAGTGTAGCAGTCTAGTTTCAGTTCCTGATAAGGAAGGCCAGTTGCTGTGGAACTCAACTCCAGATGAGGTCAGCAGTTGAAGAGAGTTGAAGACACTGCTGAGAGGACACTGCCCATAGGACACCCTGAAAACCATCTGTCATTTTTTACTTAACACTTATTTTTCTTAAAATTGCATTGTTGTTTATGAGCTTGTTAGTAAGCATTTCACTGTAAGGTCTACACCTGTTGTATTCGGCGCATGTGACAACATTTGATTGGATTTGACTACAGTCCTATCCCATACGCACACACTTCCACACCCATGAGGACCCTAGATTTAGGCAGGCCATAACAATACCAGTGATAGGAACCTACTGTGTTTCTGCCAAACAGCAGAGAAGGAGTGTTTATCTTAGACATGCAAGGTATCAACTCCTCCTAATCAGAAGGTATAAATATATGCCTGTGGGTAGAATAAACTTGGTTTGAGCTTTTTCTGGTTGTCCGTTTGAGTTTTTGCTCTATTTGTTCAGAACCTAACATACCTTCAGGCCACTCCTGGACCTCAGCAACCCACTCCTGAAGCACAGCGTCATTGATGTCCACCTCTGCTTTTCTTCAAAGAGGCTGGTCTCCTCCTTCAGTCTTCTGACACTCTGAAAAAATACAATTCAACTAAGGAATAACATATGTGAAGGTTGTAATTTTTTCACTTCAACAGTCATGTTTTCCTACATCAAGATGACTAATAAAGTAAGAAAAACCTGAGCCGGGACAAAAGATCAGACATGTAGAAATAAATAAACAAGATTAAAAAAAGTAGAAATAGATAAACAAGATTAAAAAAAGTAGAAATAGATAAACAAGATTAAAAAAGCAGATACAGGTAAAAAATAAAACAGATTATGAAAGACCCTCTCCAAAAAAAATACCTTCACATATATCTCTTTGCCAACATGCGTGTTGGCGAACTTCCTCCTCTTATTCCAGCCCAATGCCAGTGGTGCGATAATGTCTGTCCGTACTGTTGGAAAAACATCTTCAGTCAGCTATTCTGATAATGTACTACTGTGTGCCTGACCAATCAACATAAACACCGCAATCACAGTCATGTGAGATAAAATGTTTTTTTAAAAGACAATAAAATCATTAACATCATTGTAGCATCATCAGTTAAGGCCAAAAAGTAAATGTCCTTCACTGTCAGCTTATTAAGGGAATTATGTTGTAATCCTCAACCTTCTTCAGGAGTAGTTCTGTCATCATAATGCACAGCCTTGGACATGTTCTTTGTCGTGACAGCAGCTCTGGATATAAAACTATTCACCTGATCGACGTCTTCTCCTGTTGACCGGGATGATTGCTGTCATAATGACATAAAGAACAAATTCAACAAAAAATAATGTATTACTTCTATTATTTAAAAAAAGCATTACAATATCCTTTCTGCATAACACAAAAAACAGTCAAGAAGGAAAACAATTACCTCACAAGACCATTCATGTGCCTTGGCATGCATAGGCATATATCTCTCCCCTGTACATGTTGAGGGCCTTGAGAAGCAAGCCGTGTGGGCGAACTGCTATCTCAAGACCCTCCTCATCCTCATTTTCCTGACGTCTCTTTGGCCGTTGTCCACTCTGACGTACCACACACACTCCTTTGCCTGGCTTCTACAACATGAAAATCACTGTGAAGTGCAGAGATTCACTTTTTTTTTTTTAAAGAAACAAGTTCTAAACTGGGTTACATTAATCTATGTTATAAAAACTGTGAGAATAATTACATGATTGGTCTATGTATGGACATGTTTGACGAAGGATGACATCGTCTTTCGCCAGGAAGACACCGTCATAGAAGCCCGTCTCAACACCACACAGATCGCAAGATTACATCACAAGATTATACATAAAACCAAACCGCCAAGATGTGGCAAGTAGCCTAGAGAGGTGGGTTGTTTGTTCAAATCCCAGATATCTGACAGCGTTACTCCAACCTCTCTGTGTCTTAGTGTGTCTCGGAGGGATTTGGATAAAACAGACAAATCAATGTTCCACAATTTTTCTTTATCGAAAATCACCGTCTAGTTGACAATTAATCTTCTTCTAAAAAGAAATGCAATATAACATCACAGACATTTACTTCATAACGAAAAGACCAGCATGCACTTTAAGAAGGTATAATTATACCCTGAGAAAAACATCAACACATGAGGTAGTACAGACCCTGAGGCTTTCCGGAAGTGGTATTGCTTGCAATTCCCATACAACTCATACAGCATGCATCTCCTGTGAGCAGGCAGGACAATGGAGGAGATCGCTTCCACAAAGCTTGTCTATTTCAAACCGCCCGTACGTTCACTCGCGGAATGCCTTCTGGAATGTGTTGCCACATATCTTTCCACTCTAATAACATGCTAAACATACAGAGGTATAAGTAAGAGACAATTATTATATTAAGGACACAGCTATGGCACAGCCATGGAGAAAAGACAAACTAGAAACCAAAATGTGACACCAAAGAATCGCAAATAAATTGTTCTACATATTTGGACTGTAAATACTGATGCATTTTTAAATGTTTTAGGGTCAGAAGCCCCAGGGTCAGGTTCTGAAACCCTGTTTTAGGGTCAGACGCCCCAGGGTCAAGCTCTGAAACCCTGTTTTAGGTTCAGACGCCCCAGGGTCAAGTTCTGAAACCCTGTTTTAGGGTCAGACGCCCCAGGGTCAAGCTCTGAAACCCTGTTTTAGGTTCAGACGCCCCAGGGTCAAGCTCTGAAACCCTGTTTTAGGGTCAGACGCCCCAGGGTCAAGCTCTGAAACCCTGTTTTAGGTTCAGACGCCCCAGGGTCAAGCTCTGAAACCCTGTTTTAGGTTCAGACGCCCCAGGGTCAAGCTCAGAAACCCTGTTTTAGGTTCAGACGCCCCAGGATCAAGCTCAGAAACCCTGTTTTAGGTTCAGACGCCCCAGGGTCATGCTCAGAAACCCTGTTTTAGGTTCAGACGCCCCAGGGTCAAGCTCTGAAACCCTGTTTTAGGGTCAGATGCCCCAGGGTCAAGCTCTGAAACCCTGTTTTAGGTTCAGACGCCCCAGGGTCAAGCTCTGAAACCCTGTTTTAGGGTCAGACGCCCCAGGGTCAAGCTCAGAAACCCTGTTTTAGGTTCAGAGGCCCCAGGGTCAAGCTCTGAAACCCTGTTTTAGGGTCAGACGCCCCAGGGTCAAGCTCTGAAACCCTGTTTTAGGGTCAGACGCCCCAGGGTCATGCTCAGAAACCCTGTTTTAGGTTCAGACGCCCCAGGGTCAAGCTCTGAAACCCTGTTTTAGGGTCAGACGCCCCAGGGTCAAGCTCATAAACCCTGTTTTAGGGTCAGACGCCCCAGGGTCAAGCTCTGAAACCCTGTTTTAGGGTCAGACGCCCCAGGGTCAAGCTCCATTTAAGGCAGTGCTCATGTTGCCTCTGTTGTCCCTCTCTATCCGTTGGACAGAGGCAAGGCTAGTGGCAGGCGCAGGTAACTGTCTCTCTGCAGCTCGATCCTTCTGATCCTAAAGGATTTATTCAAATCAAACATAGAATGGGAATCCGTCTGTGATTAAAATTACAACACAACAACATTGTGGTATGTACCCACAATTCAACTGTCCTGAAAATATACTGGGGAAGAAATATCACTTACATGTTGAAACTGTAATGCTGTTCGATAGCTTTCTGGAAGAACCTCCTCAAGTGCCACCCGTGCTGCATCCCGCTCTTCGCTCTTCGCTCATTTCTATTGAATATTAATATTAAATATTATTGTATGTTAACATAGAAAAAAAGTACCCAAAATGTGTGATCATATACTGTGAGACACAATCAAATATATATACAGTAGCGTCACATATAATACAAGTAAATTGGTAGACATTGTGGATGGTGGATTTTCATTATCGTTGGGAACTGCGTTATATTGTGCAAAAACAAAAGGCAAAGCCTCCACAGTAAACACTCAAATGTTTTTGTTATTAATCAGCTTTAATTCATTAAAATCTCAGGTCCGAACAATTATTATTATCTCTGAACTAGATGTGTATTCATATTTACACAATTGGTAACAGACAGCAAAAATAATATTACAGTTTACAGTTTAAAATGTGCAGACACCTACAGTGGCAAGAAAGGAAGTGAACCCTTTGGAAATAGCTGGATTTCTGCTTAAATTGGTCATAACATTTGATCTGATCTTCATCTAGGTCACAACAATAGACAAACAATGTGCTTTAACTAATAACACACCAACAATTATACGATTTCATGTCTTTATTGAACACACCATGGAAACATTCACAGTGCAGGGTGGGAAAAGTATGTGAACCCTTGGATTTAATAACTGGTTGACCCTCCTTTGGCAGCAATAACCTCAACCAAACATTTTCTGTAGTTGAGGATCAGACCTGCACAACGGTCAGGAGGAATTTTGAACCATTCCTCTTTACAAAACTGTTTCAGTTCAGCAATATTATTGGGATTTCTGGTGTGAACTGCTCTCTTGAGGTCTCTTGAGGTCATGCCACAGCATCTCAATCGGGTGTTGGTGTGCTGTGCCTTTTTTTCTCCACACATAGTGTTGTGTTTTCCTTCCAAACAGCTCAACTGTAGTTTCACCTGTAGGCAGAATATTTAGCTAGTAGCACTGAGGAACATCCAGGAGCACTTTTGCAAACTTCAGACGTACAGAAATGTTTTTTTTGGACAGTAGTGGCTTCTTCCGTGGTGTCCTCCCATAAACACCATTCTTGTTTAGTGTTTTATTTATTGTAGACTTGTCAACAGAGAGTTTAACATGTTCCAGAGATTTCTGTAAGTCTTTTGCTGACACTCTAGGATTCTTCTTAACCTCATTGAGCATTCTGGGCTGTGCTCTTGCAGTCATCTTTGCAGGACGGCCACTCCTAGGGAGAGTAGCAACAGTGCTGAACTTTCTCCATTTATAGAAAATTTGTCTTACTTATGGACTGATGAACATCAAGGCTTTTAGAGATACTTTTATAACCCTTTCCAGCTTTATGCAAGTCAACAATTCTTAATCTTAGGTTTTCTGAGATCTCTTTTGTTCAAGGCATGGTTTACATCAGGCAATGCTTCTTGTGAATTGCAAACTCAAATTTTGTGAGTGTTTTTTATAGGGCAGGGCAGCTCTAACCAACATCTCCAATCTCATTGATTGGACTCCAGGTTAGCTGACTCCTGACTCCAATTAGCTTTTGGAGAAGTCATTAGCCTAGGGGGTTCACATACTTTTTCCAACCTACACTGTGAATATTTAAATGATGTATTCGATATAGACAAGCAAAATACAATAATTAGTGTGTTATTAGTTTAAGCAGACTATGTCTGTCTATTGTTGTGCCTTAGATGAAGATCAGATCAAATTTGATGACCAATTTATGCAGAAATCCAGGTAATCCCAAAGGGTTCACATAATTGTCTTGCCACTGTATATAGCTATGTAATCACATTTCTATGGGACACACACAGGCCATAAATGAATTAGCTACGCCATCAAAGCTCTAATTAAAAGGCAAACTAGTTTATTCTGTTATAAGTTATCTATGCAGAGGAATTGTTTATTTTAAGTTGAGTGCGGTATTCAACACAGCCACAGGTATAATAAGAACGAACACAACTGTAAGTTCCGGTAGAAATTATAAAATGTCAGCTCTGGTACTACAGAATCATGGGAGGTTGAGTTTCACAGTCCGTCACTCACTGTCAGACACTTTTAAATCATTAAATAAATACCTCAATAGTTCACAAAAAATTATCTCCACGTGCTTAGACGATTGATAATATTGATTGTCTTTTTAAATAATTAATAACGGCGAGCAGCTAGCTAAAAAGGCCCAACGTTCACTGGGGTTGCAACCGACGGTAACTAAAAAGCTAACGTTAGCATACAAGATATAGTTGGCCAGAGCGAATGAATATCACTTCCTGTCTACAGTGCCTTGCAAATGTATTGATCCCCCTTGGCATTTTTCCTATATTGTTACATTAAAACCTGTAATTTAAATGGATTTGGATTTGGATTTCATGTAAGGGACATACACAAAATAGTCCAAATTGGTGAAGTGAAATTAAAAAAATGACTAGTTTCAAATAATTCTAAACAAATTTAAACAGAAAAGTGGTGCATGCATATGTATTCACCCCCTTTGCTATGAAGCCCCTAAAAAAGATCTGGTGAAACCAATTACCTTCAGAAGTCACATAATTAGTTAAATAAAGTCCACCTGTGTGCAATCTAAGTGTCACATGATCTGTCACATGATCTCAGTATATATACACCTGTTCTGAAAGGCCCCAGAGTCTGCAACACCACTAAGCAAGGGGCACCACCAAGCAAGCTGCACAATGAAGACCAAGGAGCTCTCCAAACAGGTCAGGGACAAAGCTGTGGAGAAGTACAGATCAGGGTTGAGTTATAAAAAATATCCAAAACTTTGAACATCCCACAGAGCACCATTAAATCCATTATTAAAACACTGTAGCTCAGTTGGTAGAGCATGGTGTTTGCAATGCCAGGGTTGTGGGTTCAATTCCCACGGGGGGCCATGTATGAAATGTATGCATTCACTACTGTAAGTCGCTTTGGATAAGAGCGTCTGCTAAATGACTAAAAATGTAAATGTAAAAAATATGGCACCACAACAAACCTGCCAAGAGAGGGCTGCCCACCAGTGGCCACTTCCTGCATGGAATCTTCTCAGGTTTTGGCCTGCCATTTGAGTTCTGTTATACTCACAGACACCATTCAAACAGTTTTAGAAACTTTAGGGTGTTTTCTATCCAAAGCCAATAATGATATGCATATTCTAGTTACTGGGCAGGAGTAGTAACCAGATTAAATCGGGTACGTTTTTTATCCGGCCGTGTCAATACTGCCCCCTAGCCCTAACAGGTTAAAATAATTGTTATGTATTCTGTCAACGTTTATTGTGAGTAATTTAGTAAATTCACCGGAAGTTTTCAGTGGGTATGCTAGTTCTGAATGTTACATGCTAATGTAAAAAGCAGGTTTTTGATATAAATATGAACTTGATTGAACAAAACATGCATGTATTGTATAACATAATGTCCTAGGAGTGTCATCCGAAGAAGATCATCAAAGGTTAGTGCTGCATTTAGCTGTGTTTTGGGTATTTGTGATGCATGCTAGTTGCTTGGAAATGGCTGTGTGTTTTTTTTGTGTCTATGTACTCTCCTAACATGATCTAATGTTTGGCTTTTGCTGTAAAGCCTTTTGGAAATTGGACAACGTGGTTCGATTCAGGAGAAGTGTATCTATAAAATGGTGTAAAATAGTCCTATGTTTGAGAACTTTGAATTATGACATTTTGTGGTTTTAAATTTGGCGCTCTGATTTGTCACTGGCTGTTTTGTCCCCTAGAGAGGTTAACACATTTAAATGTCTTACTCACGTTGGCCACAGAGAAGGAGAGCCCACAGTCCTCTTTGGTCGCTGGCACTGTATTATCCTCAAAGCGGGCAAAGAAGGTGTTTAGTTTGTCTGGAAGCAAGACGTCGGTGTCCAAGGCTGGTTTTCTTTTTGTAGTCCGTGACTTTCTGTAGACACTGCCACATACGTCTTGTGTTTGAGCCATTGAATTGCGACTCCACTTTGTCTCTATACTGACGCTTTGCTTGTTTAATTGCCTTGCGGAGAGAAAAACTACACTATTTGTATTCGGCCATATTCCCAGTCACGCGCTTTCAGTTTTGCGCAAATCAAATCAAATTGTATTTGTCACATACACATGGTTAGCAGATGTTAATTAGAGTGTAGCGAAATGCTTGTGCTTCTAGTTCTGACCGTGTATCTAACAAGTAATCTAACTTAACAATTTCACAACAACTACCTTATACACACAAGTGTAAAGGAATGAATGAGAATATGTACATAAAAATAAAAATATATGAATGAGCGATGGCCGAACGGCATAGGCAAGATGCAGTAGATGGTATGGAGTACAGTATATACATATGAGATATGTAATGTAGGGTATGTAAACATTATATAAAGTGGCATTGTTTAAAGTGGCTAGTGATACATTTATTACATCCAATTTTTAATTATTAACCTGTTGGGTCTAGGGGGCAGCATTTGCACGTCTGGATAAAAAAAATGTACCCGATTTAATCTGGTTACTAATCCTACCCAGTAACTAGAATATGCATATACTTATTATATATGGATAGAAAACACTCTAAAGTTTCCAAAACTGTTTGAATGGTGTCTGTGAGTATAACAGAACTCATTTGGCAGGCAAAACCCTGAGACATTTTCTGACAGGAAGTGGATACCTGATGTGTTGTATTGACTTTAAACCTCTCCCATTGAAAAACACAGGGGTTTAGGAATATTTTGGCACTTCCTATTGCTTCCACTAGATGTCACCAGCCTTTACAAAGTGTTTTGAGTCTTCTGGAGGGAGATCTGACCGAACAAGAGCCATGGAACGGTGATGTCCCATTAGACACCTGGCGCGCTACTTCATGTTGGGTACCCTCGTTCCAATACGTTATAAAAGGCTATGCATTCGTCCACCTTGAATATTATTCATGTTCTGGTTAAAAAAGGCCCTAATGATTTATGCTATACAACGTTTGACATGTTTGAACGAACGGAAATATATTTTTTCCCCTCGTTCATGACGAGAAGTCCGGCTGGCTTACATCATGTGCTAACGAGACGGAGATTTTTGGACATAAATGATGAGCTTTTTTGAACAAAACTACATTCGTTATGGACCTGTGATACCTGGAAGTGACATCTGATGAAGAGAATCAAAGGTAATGGATTATTTACATAGTATTTTCGATTTTAGATCTCCCCAACATGACGTCTAGTCTGTATCGCAACGCGTATTTTTCTGGGCACAGTGCTCAGATTATTGCAAAGTGTGATTTCCCAGTAAGGTTATTTTTAAATCTGGCAAGTTGATTGCGTTCAAAAGATGTAAATCTATAATTCTTTAAATGACAATATAATATTTTACCAATGTTTTCTAATTTTAATTATTTAATTTGTGACGCTGACTTGACTGCCGGTTATTGGAGGGAAACGATTTCCTCAACATCAATGCCATAGTAAAACGCTGTTTTTGTATATAAATATGAACTTGATAGAACTAAAAATGCATGCATTGTCTAACATAATGTCCTAGGAGTGTCATCTGATGGAGATTGTAAAAGGTTAGTGTATCATTTTAGCTGGTTTTATGGTTTTGGTGACCCTGTCTTTGACTTGACAAAACATTACACACAACTCTTGTAAATGTACTGTCCTAACATACTCTAAATTTATGCTTTCGCCGTAAAACCTTTTTGAAATCGTAAAACGTGGTTAGATTAAGGAGATGTTTATCTTTCAAATGGTGTAACATAGTTGTATTTTTGAAAAATTTGAATTTTGACATTTATTTGGATTCAAATTTGCCGCTCTTGAAATGCACCTGCTGTTGATGGAGTGCACCACAGGTGGCACGCTAGCGTCCCACCTAGCCCCAAGAGTTAAGTGGCCAGAGATTTGAGTCAGTATGTTGGCAGCAGCCACTCAATGTTAGTGATGGCTGTTTAACAGTCTGATGGCCTTGAGATAGAAGCTGTTTTTCAGTCTCTCGGTCCCTGCTTTGATGCACATGTACTGACCTCACCTTCTAGACGATAGCGGGGTGAACAGGCAGTGGCAGGGGTGGTTGTTGTCCTTGATGATCTTTTTGGCCTTCCTGTGACATCGGGTGCTGTAGGTGTCCTGAAGGGCAGGTAGTTTGCCCCCGGTGATGCGTTGTGCAGACCTCACTACACTCTGGAGAGCCTTACGGTTGTGGGCGGCGCAGTTGCCGTACCAGGCGGTGATATAGCCCGACAGGATGCTCTCCATTGTGCATCTGTAAAAGTTCTTCAGCCTCCTGAGGTTGAAGAGGCGATGCTGCGCCTTCTTCACCACGCTGTCTGTGTGGGTGGACCATTTCAGTTTGTCAGTGATATGTACGCAGAGGAACTTAAAACTTTCCACCTTCTCCACTACTGTCCCGTCAATGTGGATAGGGGGTGCTCCCTCTGCTGTTTCCTGAAGTCCACGATCATCTCCTTTGTTTTGTTGACATTGAGTGTGAGGTTATTTTCCTGACACCACACTCCGAGGGCCCTCACCTCCTCCCTGTAGGCCGTCTTGTCGTTGTTGGTAATCAAGCCTACCACTGTAGTGTCGTCTGCAAACTTGATGATTGAGTTGGAGGCGTGCATGGCCACACAGTCGTGGGTGAACAGGGAGTACAGGAGAGGGCTGAGAACGCACCCTTGTCGGGCCCCAGTGTTGAGGATCAGCGGGTTGGAGATGTTGTTACCTACCCTCACCACCTGGGGGCTGCCCGTCAGGAAGTCCAGGACCCAGTTGCACAGGGCGGGGTCGAAACCCAGGGTCTCGACCCCGCCCGAGCTTAATGACAAGTTTGGAGGGTACTATGGTGTTAAATGCTGAGCTGTATTCAATGAACAGCATTCTTACATAGGTATTCCTCTTGTCCAGATGGGTTAGGGCAGTGTGCAGTGTGATTGCGTCGTCTGTGGATCTATTGGGGCGGTTAGCAAATTGGAGTGGGTCTAGGGTGTCAGGTAAGCTGGAGGTGATATGGTCCTTGACTAGTCTCTCAAAGCACTTCATGATGACAGAAGTGAGTGCTACGGGGCGATAGTCATTTAGCTCAGTTACTTTAGCTTTCTTGGGAACAGGAACAAGAATAGGCCCTGGTCTAAAATAGTACACTATGGGCCCTGTTCTAAAGTAGTGCACTATGGGCTCTGGTCTAAAGTAGTGCACTATCTAGGGTAGGTTTTAATAGTCACATAGTGCACTACTTTAGACCAGAGCCTATAGCTCTGGGAGGAAACATAACTTTTCAGGTCTCAGGAAAGATTATCACATGGACATAGTTCACTGAATGACATACTACACATGGACATAGTTCACTGAATGACATACTACACATGGACACAGTTCACTGAATGACATACTACACATGGACATAGTTCACTGAATGACGTACTACACATGGACATAGTTCACTGAATGACATACTACACATGGACATAGTTCACTGAATGACATACTACACATGGACATAGTTCACTGAATGACATACTACACATGGACATAGTTCACTGAATGACATACTACACATGGACATAGTTCACTGAATGACATACTACACATGGACACAGTTCACTGAATGACATACTACACATGGACATAGTTCACTGAATGACATACTACACATGGACATAGTTCACTGAATGACATACTACACATGGACATAGTTCACTGAATGACATACTACACATGGACATAGTTCACTGAATGACATACTACACATGGACACAGTTCACTGAATGACATACTACACATGAACACAGTTCACTGAATGACGTACTACACATGGACATAGTTCACTGAATGACGTACTACACATGAACATAGTTCACTTGTAACGATCGTCGTAGAGAGGTGACCAAGATGCAGCGTGGCAAAGTGTTCATGATTATTAATTGAAATCAAACAAACACTTGAACAAAGATAACAAAGGGAAACGAAAACGCACAGTTCTGTCAGGTACAGAAACACAAAACAGAAAACAACTACCCACCAACACAGGTGGGAAAAGGCTGCCTAAGTATGGTTCCCAATCAGAGACAACGATAGACAGCTGCCTCTGATTGGAAACCATACCTGGCCAAAACATAGAAATATAATGACATAGAATGCCCACTCCACACCCTGACCTAACAAAATAGAGAAATAAACCGTCTCTCTCAGGTCAGGGCGTGACAGTACCCCCCCCAAAGGTGCGGACTCCCGGCCGCAAACCTGAACCTATAGGGGAGGGTCCGGGTGGGCATCTAATTCTTGGCGGCGGCTCTGGTTCAGGGCGTAGCCCCCACTCCACCCGCTGATCCCCCTGCTTCTGTGTCGCCGGAGGAACCAGACCGTGGATCATCGCCGAAGACTCTGGGCTGCAGGCCGCCGCTGGAGACTCCGGGCTGCAGGCTGTCTCAGGAGGTTCCGTACTGGGGACCGTCGCTACAGGCTCCATGCCATTGATCATCGCTACAGGCTCCGCACCATGGATCACCACTGGAGGCTTTGTGCCATGGATCATCACTGGAGGCTCCGCGCCATGGATTATCACTGGAGGCTTCGTGCCATGGATCATCTCTACAGGCGCCGGGCCATGGATCATCCCTACAGGCTTCTTGCCATAGATTATCCCTACAGGCTCCGGGCCATGGATTATCACTGCAGGCTTCGTGCCATGGATCTTCCCTACAGGCTTCTTGCCATGGATTATCACTTGAGGCTCCGGGCCATGGATTATCACTGGAGGCTTCGTGCCATGGATCATCACTGGAGGCTTCGTGCCATGGATCATCACTGGAGGCTTCGTGCCATGGATCATCACTGGAGGCTTCGTGCCTTGGATCATCACTGGAGGCTTCGGACCATGGATCATCACTGGAGGCTTCGTGCCATGGATCATCACTGGAGGCTTCTTACGTGGAGCCGGAACGGGTCTCACCGGACTGAGGAGACATACTGACAGCCTGGTACGTGGAGCAGGCACAGGGCGTACCAGGCTGAATAGACTCACTGGAGGGAGAGTGCGAGGAGCAGGCACAGGATGTACTGGTTCCCTGTGGCTCAGTTGGTAGAGCATGGTGTTTGTAACGCCAGCATGGTGTGTGCAACGCCAGGGTTGTGGGTTCAATTCCCACGGGGGGCCAGTACAAAAAAAAAATGCATGAAAATGAAATGTATGCATTCACTACTGTAAGTCGCTCTGGATAAGAGTGTCTGCTAAATGACTAAAATGAAAAATGTACTGGGCTGTGGAGGCACACTGGAGGGAGAGTGCGAGGAGCAGGCACACGCTAAGCACGGGGAGTTGGCTCAGGTCTCAACCCTAACTCTGCCAATCTACCCGTGTGCCCCCCCAAAAAAAGATTTGGGGGCTGCCTCTCATGCTTCCGTCCTTGCCGAGCTAGTTCCTCTCTCGCTGCCTTCACCTGCTTCCCCGGCAGGCTTCTGTATCTCTCCAATACTTGACCTAAAGTCCAGTCTATCCTCTCCTCCAACTCCTCCAGAGACCAGGAATCCATCTCCTCCCGTGCACGCTGCTTGATCCAGTTGTGGTGGGTAGTTCTGTAACGATCGTCGTAGAGAGGTGACCAAGATGCAGCATGGCACGTGTTCATGATTATTTATTTAAATTAAACAAACACTTGAACAAAGATAACAAAGGGAAACGAAAACGCACAGTTCTGTCAGGTACAGAAACACAAAACAGAAAACAACTACCCACCAACACAGGTGGGAAAAGGCTGCCTAAGTATGGTTCCCAATCAGAGACAACGATAGACAGCTGCCTCTGATTGGAAACCATACCTGGCCAAAACATAGAAATATAATGACATAGAATGCCCACTCCACACCCTGACCTAACAAAATAGAGAAATAAACCGTCTCTCTCAGGTCAGGGCGTGACAATCACTGAATGACATACTACACATGGACATACTGAATGACATACTACACATGGACACAGTTCACTGAATGACATACTACACATGGACACAGTTCACTGAATGACATACTACACATGGGCATAGTTCACTGAATGGGGGGTGACTGAGGTCCTCCTGCTGTTCACGACACGACAGCACACTTAGTTTCACTGCCAGATAGTGCACTTCCTGTGAATTAACGCTTGTTTGGCCAAGGATTAAAACTGAACAGGCGTACAGCATATGAAAACTGCTTCAGTGTTTGTGACTACTTTATAATGAAATTGCAAAGGGATCAATGCATTTTATTGTATCAATTAAATCTTTAATTGCATTGTCCCATGTATATGCATGTATGGTCAACCAACATACCATATTATGAGTTTATTAAGTGAGCCACTATACAGGGGTGAAAATCTGATATCAACTTTGGAGGGGACAATTACATGAAATTTTCTCAAGAGCAATTCCTGAGGGGGACACCAAAAGTTGTGCTGTAACACATAGCCTACATTGTAATATGGTAAATGTATATTGAGGAACCAAAGAAATAAGGTGTTTGCCGTACTCCTAACTACCGGTACCCAAAACTACACAACTAATCACAACAGCAATACCATTGCCTTTAAACAAATCTTAGTTCAGTCACCAGTTTAAGTTGAGAGTGGGGGTATCCATGGCATTTTCCAATTATGTTCCTATTTTACAAGTCAAAAAAATTGAGAACCTTTCATAATGTTGCCAAACAAAGACTCAACCAACTTACCTGAGACTCCCTGTCTCTGCCAGTCTGTCCCTGCATATCTGTCCCCAACTCTGCTGTCTGTGTGCCATCTGTTGCCTGCTCTGCCTAATGACATCATTGTGAAACATTTCCATTAGAATTTCATTTCTTTCTTATGAACATTTTATCAACTAGTCTTTGAGATATTAGGCTACTAGGGTTCTTACTATGCGTTTTGGTGTATTGAAAAATACTCTGATGTCCGTCTTTTATTTTTCTGCCATTTTTCTACCTGGCTGGCTGGCTACACACACAGTGTGTAGGTTATTTACAGTAGGAGATGGGCTTCTATCATCTTCAATCATTCTATTTGGGCTTCGATCTAAAAGGTAGCTAGCAAATGTGAAACGGATTAAAATGACAAGAGTTGACAGCTGTATGAGTTCACCATTTACACAACATATGCTGCAACCTTTTGTAATTTTAATAGTTTGTTTCATATTGGCTGGCTTCCAACAATAGCTGAATTTGCAAAGCTAGCGAGCACCAATTCAGTTTCAGTGGTGTTTGCTATAATCTTTGCTACCCGGGTTACATAAAGGTGAAATAAAATAAATAAATAAAAGTTCCCTTGCGACAATTTAGCTTTTGCAACGAGACCATTAAATATATTTAAGACAATGGTAGAAGAGAGTGTAGTTCTGTTCAGTTTGGATCTTGGAATAAATTGACGATAGCAAAGATTCCATCTTTGACGACGCCACATAAATGGAATAGGTACTAGCTAGCTTAATAGTTAATATTTGCGCGCTAGCTCTGCATATTCAGCTAGTGTGTGTGCGCGATTGACTGGATTAACCTCACGTCAGTTACGTGCATTGAGTGCCTTTCAGACAGTAGATATGACCTCTCTGTTACCTTGCCAACTAAGGAACTGGCAGTGGATCAAACCATTGTGAGGCAAAGGGTGGGGGGGGGGTCGCAATCTTTTGAAACTTAAAAACGCGCTATTAAGTGTCTATAATCAGCACAATTGCTTTCATTGCGTATTATTAATATTATTTAAATTACATAGTTATGTTTCAGTGATATATTGGGGGGGACAAATCATATTTTTCCCAGGATGGGGGAGTCGTGTCCCCCCCGTCCCCCCCGGGATTTCCGCCCCTGCCACTATATATTTATCTATAATGATGAAATGGTAACATTTACTTTGTATCTCTAAAGCTATCCATTATCCAAATATTGTCCATATAGTTTGGATTGTGCATGAGGTCTTACTGCAACCATTCCACAGTGTAGGGAGGACTACGTGATATGATGTTTTCCCCTGCACACATTTGGATGAATGGACAAATAATTATTTCCATGCCGTCATGAATCTATCAACAACAGCCAGACTAGATCCCCTCCCTCACCCTTCTCCTCCCTCTTCCTCCCCTGTCTCCTAGGTCACCATCCAAGATGAGGAATCACCCTCATTTACACTCCTTTCAGAGACAGAACTCATTGATTCATATGATGGATACACTAATAAGCCACACTAATATGATAAACGCAATTTAGGCTTCATACAATAGATAGGCCTACAGCATTAAAAAATGCAATTTCCTATCGGCAACCACATCCACGTCCTCCTAGGATGACACCACATCCACGTCCTCCTCAGGATGACACCACATCCACGTCCTCCTAGGATGACACCACATCCACGTCCTCTCAGGATGACACCACATCCACGTCCTCCTAGGATGACACCACATCCACGTCCTCCTAGGATGACACCACATCCACGTCCTCCTAGGATGACACCACATCCACGTCCTCCTAGGACGACACCACATCCACGTCCTCTCAGGATGACACCACATCCACGTCCTCTCAGGGTGACACCACATCCACGTCCTCTTAGGATGACACCACATCCACGTCCTCCTAGCATGACACCACATCCACGTCCTCCCAGGATGACACCACATCCACTTCCTCTCAGGATGACACCACATCCACGTCCTCCCAGGATGACACCACATCCACATCCTCCTATGATGACACCACATCCACGTCCTCTTAGCATGACACCACATCCACTTCCTCCTAGGATGACACCACATCCACGTCCTCTCAGGATGACACCACATCCACGTCCTCCTAGGATGACACCACATCCACGTCCTCTCAGGATGACACCACATCCAGGTCCTCTCAGGATGACACCACATCCACATCCTCCTAGGATGACACCACATCCATGTCCTCTCAGGATGACACCACATCCACATCCTCCTAGGATGACACCACATCCACGTCCTCTCAGGATGACACCAAATCCACTTCCTCCCAGGATGACACCACATCCACATCCTCCTAGGATGACACCACATCCACGTCCTCCTAGGATGACACCACATCCACGTCCTCTCAGGATGACACCACATCCACGTCCTCCTAGGATGACACCACATCCACGTCCTCTCAGGATGACACCACATCCACGTCCTCTCAGGATGACACCACATCCACGTCCTTGTAGGATGACACCACATCCACGTCCTCTCAGGATGACACCACATCCACGTCCTCCTAGGATGACACCATATCCACTTCCTCCTAGGATGACACCACATCCATGTCCTTTTCTTTTAGGATGACACCACATCCACGTCCTCCTAGGATGACACCACATCCATGTCCTGTTAGGATGACACCACATCCACGTCCTCCCAGGATGACACCACATCCACTTCCTCTCAGGATGACACCACATCCACGTCCTCTCAGGATGACACCACATCCACTTCCTCCTATGATGACACCACATCCACGTCCTCCTAGGATGACACCACATCCACGTCCTCCTAGGATGACACCACATCCACGTCCTCCTAGGATGACACCACATCCACATCCTCCTAGGATGACACCACATCCACGTCCTCCTAGGATGACACCACATCCACGTCCTCCTAGGATGACTCCACATCCACATCCTCCTTAGGATGACACCACATCCACGTCCTCCCGGTATGACACCACATCCACGTCCTCCTAGGATGACACCACATCCATGTCCTCCTGGGATGACACCGCATCCACGTCCTCCTTGGATGACACCACATCCACGTCCTCCTAGGATGACACCACATCCACGTCCTCCCAGGATGACACCACATCCACGTCCTCCTAGGATGACACCACATCCACGTCCTCTCAGGATGACACCACATCCACGTCCCTAGATGACACCACATCCACCCTTAGATGACACCACATCCACGTCCTCCAGGATGACACCACATCCACGTCCTCCTAGGATGACACCACATCCACGTCCTCTCAGGATGACACCACATCCACGTCCTCCTAGGATGACACCACATCCACGTCCTCTTAGGATGACACCACATCCACGTCCTCCTAGGATGACACCACATCCACGTCCTCCTAGGATGACACCACATCCACGTCCTCTAGGATGACACCACATCCACGTCCTCCCAGGATGACACCACATCCACGTCCTCCTCAGGATGACACCACATCCACGTCCTCCTAGGATGACACCACATCCACGTCCTCTCAGGATGACACCACATCCACGTCCTCCTAGGATGACACCACATTTCCACATCCTCCTCAGGATGACACCACATCCACTCCTCCTAGGATGACACACATCCGTCCTTAGGATGACACCACATCCACATCCTCCTAGGATGACACCACATCCACGTCCTCCAGGATGACACCACATCCACGTCCTCCCAGGATGACACCACATCCACGTCCTCCTAGGATGACACCACATCCACGTCCTCCTAGGATGACACCACATCCACGTCCTCCTCAGGATGACACCACATCCACGTCCTCCTAGGATGACACCACATCCACGTCCTCCAGGATGACACCACATCCACGTCCTCCCAGGATGACACCACATCCACTCCTTAGGATGACACCACATCCACGTCCTCCAGGATGACACCACATCCACGTCCTCCTAGGATGACACCACATCCACGTCCTCTCAGGATGACACCACATCCACGTCCTCCTAGGATGACACCACATCCACGTCCTCCTAGGATGACACCACATCCACTTCCTCCTAGGATGACACCACATCCACCCTAGATGACACCACATCCACTCCTCCAGGATGACACCACATCCACGTCCTCCTAGGATGACACCACATCCACGTCCTCCTAGGATGACACCACATCCACGTCCTCCCAGGATGACACCACATCCACGTCCTCCTAGGATGACAAAACTCCACTCCCCTGTTTTGCATTTTAGGCTGCGTCCCTATTGGCCCTGGTCTAAAGTATTTGCCTGCATAGGGAATAGGGGGCCATTTGGGACTCAAGCCTAAGAGTCTCACTCCGCAGGCAGGACCATCAAACACTACCAGAACCACTGGTCAGTTAACCATGTCTAATTATATATCAAGGGTGAACAGTGAGGGGTGAACAGTGAAGGGTGAACAGCGAGGTGTCAACTGCGAGGGGTGAACAGCGAGGGGTGAACAGCGAGGGGTGAACAGCGAGGGGTGAACAGCGAGGGGTGTAAATTCTCCCCCAGGAGCTGAGTATAATGTTCTCCCCAGGTAAAGTGGGAGGGGTGAAGTTCTCAGGTGGGAGGAGCTAACAGGTAAAGTGGGAGGGGCGAAGTTCTCCGGTGGGAGGAGCTAACAGGTAAAGTGGGGGGTTGAAATTCTCAGGTGGGAGGAGCTAACAGGTAAAGTGGGGGGTTGAAATTCTCAGGTGGGAGGAGCTAACAAGTCTTCTGGTCTCATGTGGGAGGAGCTAACACAGGTCTTCTGGTCTCATGTGGGAGGAGCTAACACAGGTCTTCTGGTCTCATGTGGGAGGAGCTAACACAGGTCTTCTGGTCTCATGTGGGAGGAGCTAACACAGGTCTTCTGGTCTCTGTCAAGGTTACTTTTTTAAATATATTTTTATTACATTTATTTAACTAGGCAACTCAGTTAAGAACAAATTCTTATTTACAATGACGGCCTAGGAACAGTGGGTTAACTGCCTTGTTCAGGGGCAGAATGACAGAGTTTTACCTTGTCAGCTCCGGGATTCGATCAAGCTTGTCCAACGCTCTAACCACTAGGCTACCTGCCGCCCAGTAACTAATCACACGAGTTCATGTCTCCATTTAGCCCAGCAGTTTAGACACATTCTGTGATGTGAAATACTGACAGCTGTACATGTTACTTACTAGCTGTTCTATTCATACAGCAAGTATCCTTTTGTAATTACAGTGGCTTGCGAAAGTATTCACCCCCTTGGCATTTTTCCTATTTTGTTGCATTACAACCTGGAATTAAAATTAATTTTGGGGGGGTTTGTATCATTTGATTTACATAATATGCCTTCCACTTTGAAGAAGCAAAATACGTTGTATTGTGAAACAAACAAGAAATAATAGAAGGAAAACAGCAAACTTGAGCGTGCTTAAAACCTCTCTAGGGTAGGGGGCAGTATTTTCATGGCCGGATGACAAACGTACCCAAATTAAACGGCCTACTACTCGGGCCCAGGAACTAGAATATGCAGAAAACAATCTGAAGTTTCTAAAACTGTTTGAATGATGTCTGTGAGTATAACAGAACTCATATGGCAGGCAAAATCCTGAGAAAAACCTAACCGGGAAGTGAGAATTCTGGTGCTTGTAGTCCTTTCAAGTCCTTGCCTTTCTAACAGACAGTGAGTTAGGGTTCATTTTGCACTTCCTAAGGCTTCCACTAGATGTCAACAGTCTTTAGAAAGTTGTTTGAGTCGTCTATGATGAACAGAGACCGAATGAGAAGGCTGAGAAGTTGGTGACCCCGGGAATGAGACGCGCATTCACGCGAGGTAGCTCCACGTTCCAAAACGTTTTTCAAGACACTGGTTTCGTCCGATTGGATTATTACTGAATCTTCACGTTCTAAAGGCCCTAAAGATGCTTTACAACGTTTGACATGTTTGAACGAACATAAATAGATTTTTTTTTTACTTTTCTTCGTGACATTTTCCTCGCATGTCCTAGCTGAACTGAACGTGCGAACAACAAGGCGCTATTTGGACATAAATTCTGGAGTTTATCGAACAAAACAACATTTATTGTGGACCTGGGATTCCTGGAAGTGCCTTCTGATGAAGCTTACTAAAGGTAAGCGAATATTTTTAGTTTTATTTATGCTTTTAGATGACTCAAAAATGGCGGCTATCTGTATTGCTTGATGTCTTTTTCTGAGCGCAGTACTCAGATTATTGCAAAGTGTGCTTTCCCAGTAAAGTTATTTTGAAATCAGACAACGTGGTTGGATTCAGGAGATGTTTATCTATAATTCTTTGAATAACAATTTAATATTTTATCAAGGTTTACGAATAGTATTTTTGTAAATCGGTGTGCTGATTCACCAGCAGTTTTGGAGGCAAAATATTTTCTGAACGTCACGAGCCATTGTAAAATGCTGTTTTTGGATATAAATATGAACTTGATCGAACAAAAGAATGCATGTATTGTGTAACATGACGTTCTAGGAGTGTCATCTGGTGAAGATCATCAAAGGTTAGTGCTGCATTTAGCTGTGTTTTGGGTATTTGTGATGCATGCTAGTTGCTTGGAAATGGCTGTGTGGTTTTTTGTGTCTATGTACTCTCCTAACATAATGTAATGTTTTGCTTTCGCTGTAAAGCCTTTTTGAAATTGGACAACGTGGTTCGATTCAGGAGAAGTGTATCTATAAAATGGTGTAAAATAGTCCTATGTTTGAGAACTTTGAATTATGATATTTTGTGGTTTTAAATTTGGCGCTCTGATTTGTCACTGGCTTTTGAATAGTGTGGGACGATTTCATCCCATCTCCCCTAGAGAGGATAACTTTTCAGCCCCCCAAAGGCAATACTTTGTAGAGCCAGCCACCTTTTGCAGCAATTACAGCTGCAAGTCTCTTGGGGTATGTCTCTATAAGCTTGGCACATCTAGCCACTGGGATTTCTACCCGTTCTTCAAGGCAAAACTGCTTCAACTCCTTCAAGTTGGATGGGTTCTGTTGGTGTACAGCAATCTATAAGTCATACCACAGATTCTCAATTGGATTGAGGTCTGGGCTTTGACTAGGCCATTCCAAGACATTTAAATATTTCCCCTTAAAACACTTGAGTGTTGCTTTAGCAGTATGCTTAGGGTCATTGTCCTGCTGGAAGGTGAACCTCCGCCTCAGTCTCAAATCTCTTGAAGACTGAAACAGGTTTCCCTCAAGAATTTCTCTGTATTTAGCGCCATCCATCTGATGAGTTTCCCAGTCCCTGCTGATGAAAAACATACCCACAGCATGATGCTGCCACCACCATGCTTCACTGTGGGGATGGTATTCCAGGGGTGATGAGAAGTGTTGGGTTTGCTCCAGACATAGCGTTTTCCTTGATGGACAAAAAGCTACATTTTAGTCTCACCTGACCAGAGTACCTTCTTCCATATGTTTGGGGAGTCTTCCACATGCCTTTTAGTGAACACCAAACGTGTTATCTTATTTTTTTCTTTAAGCAATGGCTTTTTTCTGGCCACTCTTCCGTAAAGCCAAGCTCTGGAGTGTACGGCTTAAGGTGGTTCTATGGACAGATACTCCAATCTCCGCTGTGGAGCTTTGCAGCTCCTTCAGGGTTATCTTTGGTCTCTTTGTTGCCTCTCTGATTAATGCCCTCCTTGCCTGGTCTGTGAGTTTTGGTGGGCGGCCCTCTCTTGGCAGGTTTGTTGTGGTGCCATATTCTTTCCATTTTTAATAATGTGGGATGTTCAAAGTTTCGGATATTTTTTATAACTCAACCCTGATCTGTACTTCTCCACAGCTTTGTCCCTGACCCTGACCTGTTTGGAGAGCTCCTTGGTCTTCATGGTGCCACTTGCTTAGTGGTGTTGCAGACTCTTTCAGAACAGGTGTATAAATACTGAGATCATGTGACAGGTGGACTTTATTTAACTAATTACGTGACTTCTGAAGGTAATTGGTTGCACCAGATCTTATTTAGGGGCTTCATAGCAAAGGAGGTGAATACATACGCACGCACCACTTTTCCATTGTTTATTTTTTAGAATTTTATTAGTTATTTTTTTCATTTCACTTCACCAAATACATGAAATCCAAATAAAAATCTATTTAAATTACAGGTTGTAATGCAACAAAATAGGAAAAATGCCAAGGGGGGTGAATACTTTTGCAAGGCACTTTAGATCGATTCTGAATAAATTGTGAGACATTGTAGGAACCATGATTTCAAGGCACAGGTTCGAACCAAATATTAGCTCCCCAAACAAGGCATTTTCATTTTGTCAAGTGTTCCACTGTCTGTGCAAGCAGTGCTGATGGGCATCACAACACATCACAACACATCACATCATACCCTGAGCCTTCAGTATCTTAACCACCCCATACAGACGGGCAGCTGGCCAGAAAGATAGAGCGAGAGAGAGGGACGGACGGACGGATAAATAAATAAATGCTGGACTCTCTTCTTTCTCTGGCCCACTGTACTCTGAAGGGCACTAAGAGATTAAACGTGACACTGCACAGCCAGAGTCAACCCATCTGGGCGTTAGGGGGATCATTATCAGCCCTCTCCTCAGCTCTTCTCCAAGGAAGCATCCCAAATTGCACCCTATTCCCTTTACAATGCATTCATTTTGACCAGGTAGTGCACCATAAAGGGAATAGGGTGCCATTTGGGATGTAGCCCTAGATACCTCCAGCCTGTATTCAAACAGTCTGATAGAACGAACCTGTGGCCCATATACCAAAATCAGATTGAAAATACATTGAATGTCAGAGATATTTTCTCTTCTGAAAACTGAGGATGTTAGACTTTCCGAAGTGGTGAGAGGTAGACGGGTGTAGAGAGGGAGGGAGGGGGGAGGGAAGAGAGAGGGAGGAGAGAGGGAGGAAGGAGAGAGGCAGACAGGGAGGGAGGTGGGCTTTAGTCTGAGGGTGATTTCATTTTATCGACAGTCCAAACTCAGGGGGTTTGGTTATTCACGTGGTCCATCACTTGTCTGCCTCAGTCAGGTGTGTATGCCAGGATTCCTCTTGTTACAAAAAGGATTCTCCTCCAACTACCAGCCTAAGGGAGCGTTTTACAATTGCACCATTATTTTAGGTTGATAGTACTGTATGTGCATGCATTTATATTTATGGCCATCCAGAAAATCAATCAAGGGTTTTCAGAACTCCTACTATCTCAGAACAGCTTGAGACTTCAGCCTTGGTCCAAAGAAGAGTGAATCATTTAGATAGCCACTGCAAGAACATGGAGCAGATTGCTCATCTAAAGAAATGTTTGATCGTCCTTTATTCTTTATTCTGGTCCAAGGATATAATTTGTGTTAGAGAGTGAACAGTATGAAATATCTCACAGTATGATGCAATATACTAAATAATAACACAAACAGAAAAAAAGGTTGTAGTGAATATTTGTTTTTATTTCAGCAACTTTCTACTTGATGTCTTGCTTAAGATTGACGTAAAAAAAAAATCCACTGGGGCTGATTTGCTTTATCCTTTCTTGCTGCAGCTTTCTGCTCCCCTGACTGCGGAGTCATTGACACAAATTTTAATCTGACGATTATCTCAGGTGCTATCCCCAGGGCTTGGAAGGCGGCCCCGCTTCACGAAGGTGGTGACCTCAGGTGCTATCCCCAGGGCTTGGAAGGTGGCCCCTCTCCACAAAGGTGGTGACCTCAGGTGTTATCCCATAGGGCTCGGAAGGTGGCCCCTCTCCACAAAGGTGGTGACCTCAGGTGCTATCCCCAGGGCTTGGAAGGTGGCCCCTCTCCACAAAGGTCGTGACCTCAGGTGCTATCCCCAGGGCTTGGAAGGTGGCCCCGCTCCACGAAGGTGGTGACCTCAGGTGCTATCCCCAGGGCTTGGAAGGTGGCCCCTCTCCACGAAGGTGGTGACCTCAGGTGCTATCCCCAGGGCTCGGAAGGCAGCCCCTCTCCACAAAGGTGGTGACCCCTCTGACCTGTCTCGAAATTGTCTTGCCTAGCAAAAATGTTAGAACCATTAATCAACTGTCAGCTTTGATCCTTCCTGGCTACGAGACGTATTCTAAGTGTTCACCAGTCTTGTTTCAGGCCGGGTCATAACCCCATGTCTGCTACAAGCTTGGTGTTAAATGATGTGGTAAAGGGTATGAATGGGAGGAAGCAGAGTACTGCCCTGTTTAATGACATATCCACGGCTTTCAATACTGTTGACCACTCTTTATTGATTCAAAGATTTGTCTGCAATCGGTATGGATCAGGGGTCATGTAATTGGTTAGAAAATAATTTGACAGACGGTGTTTTCTGGTGCTGTTAAAGGGGAATGGAAACCGTTTAGTAAGTAAAGCTAAACAAAGAGATGTATTCAATCCACTAATACTAAACATGTGCATTTAACATAAAAACATCTCTATATTTAGTATAGAGTTTTTGCGCAGAGAGTGAATCGAAGAGAGTGAGGTTAGGTGCGGACAACGAAGATGACAGAACAAGTAGTAATTCAAACATGAACTGTATAGCGTCAGGCTGTAGGAATTGGCTCAAAAAAAACATTGGAAAGCTACCATCGGCTACCCAAGGACCCACAACTTTTGAAGAAGTGGCTCCATGTCCTGAAGAGGATGGACGTGCCAGCTCAAGCTAGCAGGATCTGCAGCCAGCACTCCACGGAGGAAGACTTCGCAATAAAAGGCACTTTTGATGAAGCAACAGGGAGTTTCCGAAGGGAAAGGAGTCAAAGGCCTACGTTGAAGCCCTCTGCCTGCACCTCCATTTTATATTTTGAAGGTTATGGTGTAGGGGTTACTGACCGACCATCATCAACATCGCTGACTTCTGAGTCAAGCCAAAGCCGGACTGAACAGAGGAGGCGATGCGAGCCAATGGAGCCTGAGGTAACGTTAACCATGAGTCATGACTGTTGTTGACTAGGCTAGCCTTAGACACCGGACAACTTTGTTGCAACCTTAGTTAAAGGTAACTAGCTAATTGAGTCTGAAGTGATTTGTGTAACACCCCCCAGTAACTAACGTTAGTGTTACGGATATAGGTGTCCTGTGTGTGTATCCTGTATGTGTATTTCTTTTCTCTCCTTCTCCTCCTCACAGGTGACAATCATCACTCCCCAATCAGTCACCAATCAGCCACAATCCGAAGACACCTGCTCCTTTTCCCTCAACCAATCACAGCCCCTTTCCCTTGGTTTAAAAACCCAGTCAGTTGTTTTCTCCCCAGATCAATCTCTGTGTTCATTCTCTGTGTTAAGTACCAAGACAAGTCGCCCATGGGCATACATTACCCGTAGGAATACTTTGTCTAAGTACTCTAGTTAGAACTGGGCGGACCACCACACTGTATTTTTGGTTAGTTAGCTAGCTGTTATTGAAGTAGGCTAGTCTAGCTTAGGGGTGTTTTTGGATTATTGTTTCTTTGCTTGGGTCCAGCTCAGCCCCTTTTCTCACACCCCATTACCGTGTGTTTATAAATAAACCATTCGAGTTTGACGGTAGATTGTAGTTGTAGATTGTAGTTTTCACTATTATAATTTGCATGATTTATGTTACGGGTCTCATTGCCATCCCCCCTAGACTGCAGGGCCAAAGAGTATTCGTAACAGTTAGCAAGCAACGCAACTGCAACTCAAATTGAAACACAGTTTCTCTGTGTAGCCCTGTTATTTGGTAGGTAGCTTCCACCTCAGATAGTCAAGAAATACATTTTGCTGACAGATTTGTTTTTGGAATGTTTTGTTAGCGCCACCTCTTTTGGCTAGACTGAAGTTGACATAGCTAATGTAAATGCAGTGATTCTTGAATAATTTAACTATAGCCTAATATACGCCTTCATTTTATTTCTACCAACAGCAAGTAATGGTTAGTACTGCTTGCCAAACTGACCCCTGGGTGCCAGAGGGTTCCTGTGCTGCAGTGGAGAAGAGGTCCACCGGGACCATCACTATAGAGGTCCACCGGGACCCTCACTATAGAGGTCCACCGGAACCATCACTATAGAGGTCCACCGGGACCATCACTATAGAGGTCCACCGGAACCATCACTATAGAGGTCCACCGGGACCATCACTATAGAGGTCCACCGGAACCATCACTATAGAGGTCGGGGACCAGCTAGATTGTGCTCATGACCATCAGTATTCAACCGAGTCCATCAGCTCCATCTGTAGTGTAGTTCTGGTCTCTCTCTCCATCAGCTCCATCTGTGGTGTAGTTCTGGTCTCTCTCCATCAGCTCCATCTGTGGTGTAGTTCTGGTCTCTCTCTCCATCAGCTCCATCTGTGGTGTAGTTCTGGTCTCTCTCTCCATCAGCTCCATCTGTAGTGTAGTTCTGGTCTCTCTCTCCATCAGCTCCATCTGTGGTGTAGTTCTGGTCTCTCTCTCCATCAGCTCCGTCTGTGGTGTAGTTCTGGTCTCTCTCCATCAGCTCCGTCTGTGGTGTAGTTCTGGTCTCTCTCTCCATCAGCTCCATCTGTGGTGTAGTTCTGGTCTCTCTCCATCAGCTCCATCTGTGGTGTAGTTCTGGTCTCTCTCCATCAGCTCCATCTGTGGTGTAGTTCTGGTCTCTCTCTCTCCATCAGCTCCATCTGTGGTGTAGTTCTGGTCTTCACTGATCTAAATAAAACCATTATAACTAACAGGTCCATGGATGCAGTATTGAAACCCTGGCCACTGACAGACATCCAATCATTATAACTAACAGGTCCATAGATGAAGCATTGAAACAGAATTGCTCCAGCAATGTATCCAATGAGCGATCATGGCGTTCGGCCAAGGTCTGGAAACCTTCCATAAAACCACGAATCAACTCCTCGTGCCTTCCAAGGGTGGCTCATTTGGGAGGAGACAGCGTTGTGGAGCTGGTTAGAGTCTGCTGGGTCAGTCATGGCCAGTTCGTACTATCAAACCTCAATTCGAAAAAACAAACATTTATTTACAAAACAGGGAGCAGGAAAACGACAGGTCCAGGGCAGGCAGAGGTCAATAATCCAGGGCAGTTTCAAAAGGTACGGAATGGCAGGCAGGCTTAGGGTCAGGGCAGGCAGAATAGTTAAAACCAGAAGAACTAAAAAACAGGAACTAACAAGAAACAGTACAGGATAAAATGCTAGTAGCCTTGACAAGACAAACTGGCAACAGACAAACAGTGAACAAAGGCTAGAGCTGCCACTTTCAAGAAGCGGGACTCTAACCCGGAAGCTTAAAAGAAATCCCGCTATGCCCTCCAACGAACCATCAAACAGGCAAGCATCAATACAGGACTAAGATCGAATCCTACTACACCAGCTCTGAAACTCGTCAGATGTGGCAGGGCTAGCAAACCATTACAGACTACAAAAGGCCGGACGGATTACCAGGACGTGTACTGCAAGCATGCGCTGACCAACTGGCAAGTGTCTTCACTGACATTTTAAACCTCTCCCTGTCCGAGTCTGTAATACCAACATGTTTTAAGCAGACCACCATAGTCCCTGTGCCCAAGAACACTAAGGTAACCTGCCTAAATGACAAACGACCCGTAGCACTCACGTCTGCAGCCATGAAGTGCTTTGAAAGGCTGGTCATGGCTCACATCAACACCATTATCCCAGAAACCCTAGACCCACTCCAATTTGCATACCACCCCAACAGATCCACAGATACATTTACATTACATTTAAGTCATTTAGCAGACGCTCTTATCCAGAGCGACTTACAAATTGGTGCATTCACCTTATGATATCCAGTGGAACAACCACTTTACAATAGTGCATCTAAATATTTTAGGGGGGGGGGTTAGAAGGATTACTTTATCCTATCCCAGGTATTCCTTAAAGAGGTGGGGTTTCAGGTGTCTCCGGAAGGTGGTGATTGACTCCGCTGTGCTGGCGTCGTGAGGGAGCTTGTTCCACCATAGGGGTGCCAGAGCAGCGAACAGTTTTGACTGGGCTGAGCGGGAACTGTGCTTCCTCAGAGGTAGGGGGGCCAGCAGGCCAGAGGTGGATGAGCGCAGTGCCCGCGTTTGGGTGTAGGGACTGATCAGAGCCTGAAGGTACGGAGGTGCCGTTCCCCTCACGGCTCCGTAGGCAAGCACCATGGTCTTGTAGCGGATGCGAGCTTCAACTGGAAGCCAGTGGAGAGAGCAGAGGAGCGGGGTGACGTGAGAGAACTTGGGAAGGTTGAACACCAGACGGGCTGCGGCGTTCTGGATGAGTTGTAGGGGTTTAATGGCACAGGCAGGGAGCCCAGCCAACAGCGAGTTGCAGTAATCCAGACGGGAGATGACAAGTGCCTGGATAAGGACCTGTGCCGCTTCCTGTGTGAGGCAGGGTCGTACTCTGCGAATGTTGTAGAGCATGAACCTACAGGATCTGGTCACCGCCTAGATGTTAGTGGAGAAAGACAGGGTGTTGTCCAGGGTCACGCCAAGGTTCTTAGCACTCTGGGAGGAGGACACAATGGAGTTGTCAACCGTGATGGCGAGATCATGGAACGGGCAGTCCTTCCCCGGGAGGAAAAGCAGTTCCGTCTTGCCGGGGTTCAGCTTGAGGTGGTGATCCGTCATCCACACTGATATGTCTGCCAGACATGCAGAGATGCGATTCGCCAGATGATGCAATCTCTATTGCACTCCACATTGCCCTTTCCCACCTCCAACCTGGACAAAAGGAACACCTAAGTGAGAATGCTATTCATTGACTACATCTCAGCGTTCAACACTATAGTGCCCTCAAAGCTCATCACTAAGCTAAGGACCCTGGGACTAAACACCTCCCTCTGCAACTGGATCCTGGGCTTCCTGACTGCCGCCCCCAGGTGGTGAGGGTAGGTAACAACACATCCGCCAAGCTGATCCTCAACACAGGGGCCCCTCAGAGGTACGTGCTCAGTCCCCTCCTGTACTCCCTGCTCAATCATGACTGCCGGCCAGGCACGACTCCAACACCATCATTAAGTTTGCCGATGACACAATTCAAATCAAATCAAATCAAATGTATTTGTATAGCCCTTCTTACATCAGCTGATATCTCAAAGTGCTGTACAGAAACCCAGCCTAAAACCCCAAACAGCAAGCAATGCAGGTGTAGAAGCACGGTGGCTAGGAAAAACTCCCTAGAAAGGCGAAAACCTAGGAAGAAACCTAGAGAGGAACCAGTCTATGAGGGGTGGCCAGTCCTCTTCTGGCTGTGCCGGGTAGAGATTATAACAGCACATGGCCTAGATGTTCAAATGTTCATAAATGACCAGCATTGTCAAATAATAATAATCATAGTAGTTGTCGAGGGTGCAACAAGTCAGTAACACAAGAGTAAGTGTCAGTTGGCTTTTCATAGCCGATCTTTGAGAGTATCTCTACCGCTCCTGCTGTCTCTAGAGAGTTGAAAACAGCAGGTCTGGGACAGGTAGCATGTCCGGTGAATAGGTCAGGGTTCCAGCAGGTCTGGGACAACAGGTCTGGGACAGGTAGCACGTCCGGTGAACAGGTCAGGGTTCCATAGCTGCAGGCAGAACGGTTGGAACAGGAGCAGCAGCACGGCCAGGTGAACTGGGGACAGCAAGGAGTCATCAAGCCAGGTAGTCCTGAGGCATGGTCCTAGGGCTCAGGTCCTTCGAGAGAGAGAAAGAAAGAAAGAGAAAGAGAGAATTAGAGAGAGCATATTTAACCTGTCTAGGCTAGGCGGGACGAATTCGTCCCACCTACGTAACAGCCACTTGCAGCCTGTGGCGCGATTTTCAAAATCTTAAAAATCCTATTACTTCAATTTCTCAAACATATGACTATTTTACAGCCATTTAAAGATAAGACTCTTCCTGACAATAAAATTCAAAGTATTCCATTGCCGTACGTCGAAGCATGTCAACCGCTGTTTAAAATCAATTTTTACGTCATTTTTCTCGTAGAAAAGCGATAATATTCCGACAGGGAATCTCCTTTTCGGCAAACAGAGGAAAAAATCCCAAAGGCGGGGGCGGTCGGGGTCACGCGCATAAGCTAGTGTCTCTTGATGGGCCACTTGAGAAAGGCGATAATGTGTTTCAGCCTGGGGCTGGAATGACGACATTCTGTTTTTTCCCGGGCTCTGAGAGCCTATGGAAGACGTGGGAAGTGTCACGTTAGAGCAGAGATCCTTAGTAAATGATAGAGATGGCAAAGAAGTTCCAGAAATGGTCAGACAGGCCACTTCCTGTAAAGGAATCTCTCAGGTTTTGACCTGCCATTTGAGTTCTGTTATACTCACAGACACCATTCAAACAGTTTTAGAAAATTTAGGGTGTTTTCTATCCATATGTAATAAGTATATGCATATTCTAGTTACTGAGTAGGAGTGGTAACCAGATTAAATCGGGTATGTTTTTTATCCAGCCGTGTCAATGCTGCCCCCTAGCCCTAACAGGTTAAATTCACACAGGACACCGGAAAAGACAAGAGAAATACTCCAGATGTGACAGACTGACCATAGCCCCCCGACACCTAAACTACTGCAGCATAAATACTGGAGGCTGAGACAGGAGGGGTCAGGAGACACTGTGGCCCCATCCGATGAAACCCCCGGACAGGGCCAAACAGGTAGGATATAACCCCACCCACTTTGCCAAAGCACAGCCTCCACACCACTGGAGGGATATCTCCAACCACCAACATACCATCGCGGGACAAGGCCGAGTATAGCCCACAAAGATCTCCGCCACGGCACAGCCCAAGGGGGGGCGCCAACCCAGACAGGAAGACCACGTCAGTGACTCAACCCACTCAAGTGACGCACCCCTCCCAGGGACGGCATGGAAGAACACCAGTAAGCCAGTGACTCAGCCCCTGTAATAGGGGTAGAGGCAGAGAATCCCAGTGGAAAGAGGGGAAACCGGCCAGGCAGAGACAGCAAGGGCGGTTCGTTGCTCCAGCCTTTCCGTTCACCTTCACACCCCTGGGCCAGACTACACTTAACCTCTCTAGGGTAGGTGGCACCAAATCGTCCCACCTACGCAACAGCCAGTCTAATCGCGCGATATTCAAATACCTCAAAAATGCTATAACTTCAATTTCTCAAACATATGACTATTTTACACCATTTTAAAGACAAGACTCTCGTTAATCTAACCACACTGTCCGATTTCAAAAAGGCTTTACAACGAAAGCAAAACATTAGATTATGTCAGCAGAGTACCCAGCCAGAAATAATCAGACACCCATTTTTCAATCTAGCATCATTGTTCTCAGATCGACCACTTACCAAATGCACTACTGTTTTTCAGCCAGTAACTGCAGTCATCATTCAACGTTCTGGCGCCTTCTGAGAGCCTATTGGAGCCTTAGAAAGTGTCACGTTACAGCAGAGATCCTCTGTTTTGGATAGAGATGACAAAGAAGGCCAAGAAATGGTCAGAGAGGGCACTTCCTATTTGGAATCTTCTCAGGTTTTGGCCTGCCATATGAGTTCTGTTATACTCACAGACACCATTCAAACAGTTTTAGAAACTTTAGGGTGTTTTCTATCCAAATCAAACAATTATATGCATATTCTAGTTACTGGGCAGGAGTAGTAACCAGATTAAATCGGGTACGTTTTTTATCCGGCCGTGCAAATACTGCCCCCTATCCCCAACACGTTAATTACTTGTTACTTTTATTTCTTATTCTTATCCATATTTTTTTAAACTGCATTGTTGTTTATGGACTCGTAAGTAAGCATTTCACTATAAGGTCTACTCCTGTTGTATTCAGCGCATGTGACTAATACAATTTGATTTGATTTAAATGCACCATCGATAATTGGGAAGATGGGCGTCACCTGGAGTGGGTGGAGACAGGTGAAACAGATTAAGGTGTGACTGGACCAGGCCATAATCCCCGGGACTCAAAAGAGGAAATGGTGGCGAAAGAGATGCAGGCGAGGCGGCATCCTGATGTGACTACGTCGGCGGGCAAATAGACTACAGTTGCTCTCTGTTTTATTGGTGAACGTGCAGTCACTGGAGAATAAACTGGATGAGCTACGTCAGAGACTATCCTATCAGTCACTGGAGAATAAACTGGATGAGCTCCGTTAGAGACTATCATATCAGTGACTGGAGAATAAACTGGATGAGCTCCGTCAGAGACTATCCTATCAGTCACTGGAGGTCAAACTGGATGAGCTCCGTCAGAGACTATCCTATCAGTCACTGGAGAATAAACTGGATGAGCTCCGTTAGAGACTATCCTATCAGTCACTGGATAATAAACTGGATGAGCTCCGTTAGAGACTATCCTATCAGTCATTGGAGAATAAACTGGATGAGCTCCGTTAGAGACTATCCTATCAGTCACTGGATAATAAACTGGATGAGCTCCGTTAGAGACTATCCTATCAGTCACTGGATAATAAACTGGATGAGCTCCGTTAGCCTCTATGGGCTAGGTGGGACGCTTGCGTCCCACCTACGTAACAGCCACTGCCAGCCTGTGGCGCGATTTTCAAAACCTTAAAAATCCTATTACTTCAATTTCTCAAACATATGACTATTTTACAGCCATTTAAAGACAAGACTCTCGTTAATCTAACCACACTGTCCGATTTCAAAAAGGCTTTACAACGAAAGCAAAACATTAGATTATGCCAGCAGAGTACCAAGCCAGAAATAATCAGACACCCATTTTTCAAGCCAGCATATAATGTCACCAAAACCCAGAAGACAGCTAAATGCAGCACTCACCTTTGATGATCTTCATCAGATGACAACCCTAGGACATTATGTTATACAATACATGCATGTTTTGTTCAATCAAGTTCATATTTATATCAAAAACCAGCTTTTTACATTAGCATGTGACGTTCAGAACTAGCATACCCCCCGCAAACTTCCGGGGAATTCGCTAACATTTTACTAAATTACTCACGATAAACGTTCACAAAAAGCATAACAATTATTTTAAGAATTATAGATACAGACCTCCTCTATGCACTCGATATGTCCGATTTTAAAATAGCTTTTTGGTGAAAGCACATTTTGCAATATTCTAAGTACATAGCCCAGGCATCACGGGCTCGCTATTTAGACACCCGGCAAGTTTAGCACTCACCATAATCATATTTACTATTATAAAAGTTTGATTACCTTTTGTTGTCTTCGTCAGAATGCACACCCAGGACTGCTACTTCAATAACAAATGTTGGTTTGGTCCAAAATAATCCATCGTTATATCCGAATAGCGGCGTTTTGTTCGTGCGTTCCAGACACTATCCGAAATAGTAAAGAAGTGTCGCGCGCATGGCGCAATTCGTGACAATAAAATTCTAAATATTCCATTACCGTACTTCGAAGCATGTCAACCGCTGTTTAAAATCAATTTTTACGACACTTTTCTCGTAGAAAAGCGATAATATTCCGACAGGGAATCTCCTTTTCGGCAAACAGAGGAAAAAATCCCAAAGGCGGGGGCGGTCGGGGTCACGCGCATAAGGCCAGTGTCCCTTGATCGGCCACTTGAGAAAGGCGATAATGTGTTTCAGCCTGGGGCTGGAATGACGACATTCTGTTTTTTCCCGGGCTCTGAGCGCCTATGGACGACGTGGGAAGTGTCACGTTAGAGCAGAGATCCTTAGTAAATGATAGAGATGGAAAAGAAGTTCAAGAAATGGTCAGACAGGCCACTTCCTGTAAAGGAATCTCTCAGGTTTTGACCTGCCATTTGAGTTCTGTTATACTCACAGACACCATTCAAACAGTTTTAGAAAATTTAGGGTGTTTTCTATCCATATGTAATAAGTATATGCATATTCTAGTTACTGGGTAGGAGTGGTAACCAGATTAAATCGGGTATGTTTTTTATCCAGCCGTGTCAATACTGCCCCCTAGCCCTAACAGGTTAGAGACTATCCTATCAGTCACTGGAGAATAAACTGGATGAGCTCCGTTAGAGACTATCATATCAGTCACTGGATAATAAACTGGATGAGCTCCGTTAGAGACTATCCTATCAGTCACTGGAGAATAAACTGGATGAGCTCCGTTAGAGACTATCCTATCAGTCACTGGATAATAAACTGGATGAGCTCCGTTAGAGACTATCCTATCGACGAGACATGAAAAAAAAAATGTTTATATTCTATTGTGGCTGAATGAGGACACGGATAATATACTTACTGTTTTTTCTATGCATCGCCAAGACCAGACGGCAGACTCGGGTAAGATGAAGTCATTCAAAATGAGTTAATAAATTCTTCAAACGAGATACTAAGTTGTTCAAACAAGATATTTCCAAGAGTATTTGGCTTACGTAACTCCCTGTTAAAATAAATGTTCTACGTATGTTATTATGAACTAAATGCTACCAAAAATATAAATTGTATATTTAATGTGTTATGCATCAGCATACTAGCCAAACACTACCACAACGTTTTTCCGTAGAGTACAAGGTTATGTGAACCAATGGTTAGACTGCTTAGTCCTTACTCCTTTGGCAAATTCTAACATACATGTTCTATGTACAGTATAATATACAGTATCATGCTATTTACATGTGATATAGAATAGATAAGGGGTTATGTGAACCAGTAGGTAGGCTGCTCAGTCCTCTCCCATGAATCCCCTTTGTGCTCCTGACCTTAAGTCAGAATGACATGTTCTCTTTCCTCTTCTCCTCTCCTCTCCTCTCCTCTCCTCTCCTCTCCTCTCCTCTCCTCTCCTCTCCTCTCCTCTCCTCTCCTCTCCTCTCCTCTCCTCTCCTCTCCTCTCCTCTCCTCCACCTCCCTCTTTCCTCCACCTCCCTCTCCTCCACCTCTCCTCTTTCCTCTTCTCTTCTCCTCTCCTTTCCTCCACCTCCCTCTTCTCATCTCCTCTATTCTCTTCTCCTCTCCTTCACCTTCCTCTTTCCTCATCTCCAGTACCTATTTCTGTCTGACTGTAAGTCACTGTGACATGACATGGCTGGGGGCACCACTTCCTTACTAGCTGTCACTATGGATCTGTCCTAAAAGCACCCTATTCCCTTTATAATGCACTACTTTAGACCAGCGCTCATAGGGTCTTATGGGATCTGGTCTAAAGTAGTGCATTATTTATGAAATAGGGTGCCATTTGGAATGCAACAATTGTAAAATACAATGTCAAATCAGACCTACGTGTGCTGCTGCACAAGCATGCATGTTGTTCTTCATCGAAGCAAGGGAATGGATCATTTAGGAGTCAGAACACAGAAAGGAGGAATTGTAAAATAATATGCGAATTAATTAAGAACACACAATTTTGGTGAGGTCATTGTGAAGCAAGCTGAGTCATGGTGAGGTGCTCACTATAGAACCAAGGTGAGTCATGGTGAGGTCACTATAGAACCAAGGTGAGTCATGGTGAGGTCACTATAGAACCAAGGTGAGTCATGGTGAGGGCTCACTATAGAACCAAGGTGAGTCATGGTGAGGGCTCACTATAGAACCAAGGTGAGTCATGGTGAGGTGCTCACTATAGAACCAAGGTGAGTCATGGTGAGGTGCTCACTATAGAACCAAGGTGAGTCATGGTGAGGTGCTCACTATAGAACCATGGTGAGTCATGGTGAGGTCACTATAGAACCAAGGTGAGTCATGGTGAGGTCACTATAGAACCAAGGTGAGTCATGGTGAGGTGCTCACTATAGAACCAAGGTGAGTCATGGTGAGGTGCTCACTATAGAACCAAGGTGAGTCATGGTGAGGTGCTGACTATAGAACCAAGGTGAGTCATGGTGAGGTCACTATAGAACCAAGGTGAGTCATGGTGAGGTGCTCACTATAGAACCAAGGTGAGTCATGGTGAGGTGCTGACTATAGAACCAAGGTGAGTCATGGTGAGGTGCTCACCAAAGAACCAAGGTGAGTCATGGTGAGGTGCTGACTAAAGAACCAAGGTGAGTCATGGTGAGGTGCTCACTATAGAACCAAGGTGAGTCATGGTGAGGTCACTATAGAACCAAGGTGAGTCATGGTGAGGTGCTGACTATAGAACCAAGGTGAGTCATGGTGAGGTCACTATAGAACCAAGGTGAGTCATGGTGAGGTGCTGACTATAGAACCAAGGTGAGTCATGGTGAGGTGCTGACTATAGAACCAAGGTGAGTCATGGTGAGGTGCTGACTATAGAACCAAGGTGAGTCATGGTGAGGTGCTGACTATAGAACCAAGGTGAGTCATGGTGAGGTGCTGACTATAGAACCAAGGTGAGTCATGGTGAGGTGCTCACTAAAGAACCAAGGTGAGTCATGGTGAGGTCACTATAGAACCAAGGTGAGTCATGGTGAGGTCACTATAGAACCAAGGTGAGTCATGGTGAGGTGCTGACTATAGAACCAAGGTGAGTCATGGTGAGGTGCTCACTATAGAACCAAGGTGAGTCATGGTGAGGTGCTGACTATAGAACCAAGGTGAGTCATGGTGAGGTGCTGACTATAGAACCAAGGTGAGTCATGGTGAGGTGCTCACTATAGAACCAAGGTGAGTCATGGTGAGGTGCTGACTATAGAACCAAGGTGAGTCATGGTGAGGTGCTGACTATAGAACCAAGGTGAGTCATGGTGAGGTGCTGACTATAGAACCAAGGTGAGTCATGGTGAGGTGCTCACTAAAGAACCAAGGTGAGTCATGGTGAGGTGCTGACTATAGAACCAAGGTGAGTCATGGTGAGGTGCTGCCTAAAGAACCAAGGTGAGTCATGGTGAGGTGCTGACTAAAGAACCAAAAACTCCAGTGCTCCCTTTTATTTTGCACACCAGATGGGAGCTCCCACCACCGAGAGGTTCAAGGTTGCCACGGTTATTTCTCTGCTGACTGGGCGGGCATTGGAGTGGACTACGGCCGTCCGGGAGAGAGGAGAGGAGCAGCTGGCTTCATATTAGGAGTTCATGTCTCTGTTCAGAGGTATCTTCTATCATCTACGGCAGTATGACCACTACGCGCCCACCTTCCGGACAGTAGCAGCATCCAGTGGCTGGAATGAGCCGGCGCTCCGTACGCAGAAGTGGACTACGCAAGGAGGTCCAGACGGAACTGGCATGTCGATGACAACCTCTCCTTAGACACACTCATCGCAATGGCCATCCGTCTGGATAACCTACTTCAGGAGTGTTGGTACCCTTACCCTCAGGCAGAGTTGCAAAGAAAAAGCCACAACTCAGACTGGCCAAAAAAAAAGAAAAGATGGGCAAAAGAACACAGACACTGGACAGAGGAACTCTGCCTAGAAGGCCAGCATCCCGGAGTCGCCTCTTCACTGTTGACGTTGAGACTGGTGTTTTGTGGGTACTATTTAATGAAGCTGCCTGTTGAGGACTTGTGAGGCATCTGTTTCTCAAACTAGACACACTAATGTACTTGTCCTCTTGCTCAGTTGTGCACCGGGGCCTCCCACTCCTTTTTGTATTCTGGTTAGAGCCAGTTTGCGCTGTTCTGTGAAGGGAGTAGTACACAGCGTTGTACGAAATCTTCAGTTTGTTGGTAATTTCTCACATGGAATAGCCTTCATTTCTCAGAACAAGAATAGACTGACGAGTTTCAGAAGAAAGTTAATTGTTTCTGGCCATTTTGAGCCTGTAATCGAGCCCACAAATGCTGATGCTCCAGATACTCAACTAGTCTAAAAAAGGCCAGTTTTATTGCTTCTTTAATATGGACAGTTTGACAGTTTTCAGCTGTGCTAACATATTTCCAAAAGGGTTTTCTAATGATCAATTAGCCTTGGATTAGCTAACACAACGTGCCATTGGAACACAGGAGTGATGGTTGCTGATAATGGCCTTCTGTAAGCCTATGTAGATATTCCACTAAAAATCAGACGTTTCCAGCTACAATAGTCATATTTCCAACATTAACAATGTCTACACTGTATTTCTGATCAGTTTCATGTTATTTTAATGGACAAAAAAATTTGCTTTTCTTTAAAAAACAAGGACATTTCTAAGTGACCCAAGCATTTGAACGGTAGTGTACGTTCCCACAGGGATAAGGGATCGGCTGCTGACTTGGGCACACACAGCTCTCGTTGAGAAATCACCCATACTATTCAATTTCTCTCTGAAAAGTATTGGTGGCCCACCTTGGCGCAGGACGTTATTCGTTACGTCAACTCCTGTTCTGTGTGTGCCCAAACAAAATACCCCCCAGCACACTCCAGCAGGGAAACTCCTTCCCCTTCCCGTGCCTCAGCGTCCCTGATCTCATCTATCCATCGATTTTGTCACTGATCTCCCCTACTCTGATGGTTTAACCACAATCTTGGTCTTTGTGGATAGATTTTCCAAATCCTGTAGTTTTATCCCTCTCTCTGGTCTCCCTCCAGGTCACTGAGGCACTATTCCAGCAGGTCTTCCAGCATTATGGCCTATCAGAGGACATCATCTCCGACCGTGGCCCCCAATTCACATCACGGGTATGGAGAGCCTTCACGGAGAAGCTCGGTGTCGCTGTCAGCCTCACTACTGGGTATAAGCCTCAGTCTAATGGGCAGGTGAAGAGAATGAACCAGGAGCTGGGGAGGTTCCTGAGGAGCCATTGCCAAGGACCGGCAGGGGGAGTGGGCCCGATTCCTTTTTCGGGGCGGAGTACGCCCAGAATTCGTTCCATCCCTCCTCCACCAGTCTGACTCCCCTCCAGTGTGTTCTGGGTTATCAGCCAGCCCGGGCTCTGTGGACCCCGGGCCAGACCGAAGCTCCTGCGGTGGAAAGGGATAGGAAAGGGCGATACCTAGTCAGTTGTACAACTGAATGCATTCAAATGAAATGTGTCTTCTGCATTTAACCCAACCCCTCTGAATCAGAGAGGTGCGGGGGGCTGCCTTAATCGACATCCACATCTTCAGTGGGTTAACTGCCTTGCTAAGGGGCAGAACGACAGATTTTTACCTTGTCAGCTCGGGGATTTAATCCAGCGGTTACTGGCCCAATGCTCTAACCACTAGGCTACCTGTGCCCCATTGGATGAGTGGTTCAGGCGCGCAGAAGATGTGTGGAGTGATGCACACGTGAGACTGCAACGCGCCATCCACTGTCCGAAGGAGGATGCGGATTGCCACTGCAGGTAGGCTTCCGTGTTCCATCCTGGTGATCACGTCTTGCTCTCCACCAGGAACCTCCCACTCCGCCTGCCCTACAAGAAGCTGAGCCCCCAGTTTTTGGGGCCGTTCAAGGTTTGCCGGACAGTCCACAAGGTGAGCTCCCCAGTGACTACCGTATCTCACCTTCCTTTCATGTCTCCCTTCTCAGGACAATTGTTCCTGGTCCCTGGCTGAGGCTCTCCTGGACGTCGAGGGAGGTGCCGCATATGCCATTCTTATGATAATGGCGCTGACAGAGAGGGCTGCCTCGCTTATTGCTCTTGGTAAACTATGCAGTATTTTTTTTCATGTATTATTTCTTACATCGTTAGGCCAGAGTTTTCTGTTATTACATACAGCCAGATAGAACTATTGGATATCAGAGTGGTGGTAACTCACCAGCATTACCAGGAATACGACTTTCCCGAAGCGGATCCTTTGTTCGCACCCACCAGGGCAATTGAACTGATTCCAGAAGCCGACCCAAAACAACACCAGCAGAGGAGAGGTACTCGGAGTGGTCTTCTAATCTGATTTAGGAGGCGTGCACCCCCCCACCGCTTCCGAGTATATTACTCACTTATGTTCAGTCTCTGGGCGAGGGTTTCTTTCCATAGAGACATCAGGGACTGTAAGATACTCTGCATCACTGAAACATCTCGGGATATACTGTCTGAGTCGGTACAGCCAGTTGGGTTCTCAGTTCATCACACAGACAGGAATAAATATCTCTCTGGGAAGAAGAAGGGTGGGGGTGTATGTTTCATGATTAACGACTCATGGTGTGATTGTGATAACATACAGGAACTCAAGTCCTTTTGTTCACCCGACCTAGAATACCTCACAATCAAATGCAGACCGTATTATCTCCCAAGAGAATTTTCTTCGGTTATAGTCACGGCCGTGTCCATCCCCCCTCAAGCCAACACCACGACGGCCCTCAAAGAACTTCACTGGACTTTATGCAAACTGGAAATCACATATCCTGAGGCTGCATTTATTGTAGCTGGGGATTTGAGGAAAAGGTTGCAGAAGTTCAACCAACATATCGACTGTAGTACTCGCGCTGCTAAAACACTCGACCACTGCTACTCCAACTTCCGCGATGCCTACAAGGCCCTCCCCCGCCCTGCTTTCGGCAAATCAGACCACGACTGCATTTTCTCTTCCCTTCCTATTGGCAGAAACTCAAACAGGAAGTACCAGTGCTAAGGACTATTCAATGCTGGTCTGACCAATCGGAATCCACGCTTCAAGATTGTTTTGATCACGTGGACTGGGATATGTTCCGGGTAGCTTCAGAGAATAATAATATTGACGAATATACTGATACAGTGACTGAGTTTATCAGGAAGTGTATAGGATATGTTGTACCGACTGTGACTATTAAAACCTACCCTAACCAGAAACCGTGGATAGATGGCAGGATTTAAGCAAAACTGAAAGCGTGAACCATCGCATGAACTAAATGACTATCGCTTTCATTCTCCACAAGCAGATGTCCAAAGCAAAAGGTAAAACACCTCTCTCCCAGTTCGCCTTCTGAGAGCAGCTGGTGTTGGAAATGGCTGAATTGGGGGTCCAAAGCAACCTCATAACCATCACAAGACCCCCCCCCACTCAAGGTGAGCGCCACTATCTAACACACATGCCAAAAGACAAAAGGAAGAACTGCAAGCATTGCACAAAACACAGGGGGAGGGTGAAATGTCAGTTCGCTTTTGGTTTCCTGCTTCAAAGCCTATCACGACATGCACAAGCTATGTTGAAAGTGAAATATAATCATCTATACCTGGGATGTAAAACAAACACAAATGCAATTTGTAAATAGTTCATCTTATTTCTATTTTTGCACCTTATTTAGTGAAGGATGTGTGTGTAAACCAAGTTTGTTTTTGATTAAAATGTATGTATATCTCTTGCTTTTATATTGTTTTTGTAAACAGTTCATTTGTATGTGGGACCAATACATTGGATATGCTTAGACTAAACGTTCAGGCACTTTGGAGAGGTTGAAAAAACACCTTGGATATCCCCCGACACCACCACAATGTTTGAGAGAGGTTGGTGTTGTAGAAATGTCGTTTTTATACTGAACAAATGGCATTTAGGGATTGCAAACATGTAATAGCACCAGAATTATCTCATTTACAGACATATGACACTTTGGAGAGATTTAGGGACAATTGGAAACGCCCCGTGACCACACCCGACACCACTTACTAAAACATCTGCCCATTTCTAGTTGTTAGGTCTATCAATCCCATTTCTAGTTGTCAGGTCTATCGATCCCATTTCTAGTTGTTAGGTCTATCAATCCCATTTCTAGTTGTTAGGTCTATCGATCCCATTTCTAGTTGTTAGGTCTATCAATCCCATTTCTAGTGTTAGGTCTATCAATCCCATTTCTAGTTGTTAGGTCTATCGATCCATTTCTAGTTGTTAGGTCTATCAATCCCATTTCTAGTTGTTAGGTCTATCGATCCCATTTCTAGTTGTTATGTCTATCAATCCCATTTCTAGTTGTTAGGTCTATCGATCCCATTTCTAGTTGTTATGTCTATCAATCCCATTTCTAGTTGTCAGGTCTATCAATCCCATTTCTAGTTGTTAGGTCTATCAATCCCATTTCTAGTTGTTAGGTCTATCAATCCCATTTCTAGTTGTCAGGTCTATCGATCCCATTTCTAGTTGTGAGGTCTGTCAATCCCATTTCTAGTTGTTAGGTCTATCAATCCCATTTCTAGTTGTTAGGTCTATCGATCCCCTTTTACCCCTGATATTGTTCACATGTTGTGGAAGCCATCTGATGTGTTTCCAGCTCTGGGCATCAATAATTCACATATAGCTTGTCAATGAAAGATGACTTTCAAAAATAAAAAATACAAAAATGGTTATTTTGTGTGTGCTTGATCTTGTCTATTCTAAACTATGTAACTCCTATCTATCTATCTTCAGATAATTTCCTCATAATCTCCCAGATGCCTTCTTTCCAAATATACCAAGTCTTGGCATTTCAGAATCATGTAATTGCACATGAATAGCAGTTACCTTTGGGTATGTCTATTTAGGCGGAAATTTATATTTTGCCATTACATTTAAGAGGTTGTTAAGCACTCAGTTCAACCAAGTGTAACAGACGTTGCAAAGGATGGGCTGTTCAAAAACAACGCCTGCAAACAAAAATCTCTAGGGGAACGTGTAACGTGGGCATCAGAGGTCAGAGTAAACGGCACAGTTTTGGATAGAACTCATTTCACTGGAAATAATTGCAGCACTAATTCCAAGGAGCAGTAGCTGGTGGAGACAACTCTGCTTGACGTGATATAGTGAATCACTCTATGAATTGTCTGTCTCTCCCTATGTGTGTGTGAGGACTATACTCTATTTAAGGACAGTAGATTGTACAGATAAATCTCCAACATTTTGACATTTTTTGAGAGTAACATCATGGCAATGAGATATTGCAGGTTACTAACGGGAGATGAGAGAGGTAGCTAGTGTTCCAGATATAACCCACAGTACATCTGTGTCCTCGTGAATATCCCTCACGCTGCTGCCTTGGATCCAGCCTCGCTCCTTGCTGGAGCTATGTGTGTGGGTAATGGCCGTGCTTCCTCCACAAATGGATTTTTCAGCAATCAATACGCTACTATGACTATAAAAACAACTTCAGTGATGTTTACCCAAGTATTATCAGCCAATGTAAGGAATATGGGAAATAAAACAGACAGATAGTACCAAATACCCCCCCCCCCCCCCCCAACGCAATTTGAGAGAGGGATGTGAAAATTGCTTTTCACACTTGTTTAGCTTGAAAAAGCTGTTTTACTATGTTTATTACAATGTAAATTGATAGCGGATCTGAGGGACAGGGATGACATGTCAACCACAATCTTTCCCTGAGTAGAAAATCAACATAGAGGATGAGTCCGGAATAGCCCCCTATTCCCTTTATAGTGCACTACTTCTGACTAGAGCCCTATGGGCCACGGCACAAAGTAGTCCACTACAGGGAATAGGGTTCCATTGGGGATGCATTCAGAGCAATAGGAATTGGTCAGAGACCATATACAGTATGAGTTATTAGAGGGTTGACAGATGCAGTCTGAGTTATTAGAGGGTTGACAGATGCATTATGAGTTATGAGAGGGTTAACAGATGCATTATGAGTTATGAGAGGGTTGACAGATGCATTATGAGTTATGAGAGGGGTTAACAGATGCATTATGAGTTATGAGAGGGTTGACAGATGCATTATGAGTTATGAGAGGGTTGACAGATGCATTATGAGTTATTAGAGGGTTGACAGATGCATTATGAGTTATGAGAGGGTTGACAGATGCATTATGAGTTATTAGAGGGTTGACCGTTTTAAGAAAAAAAAGTCAAAGTATTTGCTAAATTAAACTGAAGTAACAAAATAAATAAAATTAAAATAACAGTAGCAAGGCTATATACAGGGGGTACCGGTACAGAGTCAATGTGGAGGCTATATACAGGGGGTACCGGTACAGAGTCAATGTGGAAGCTATATACAGGGGGTACCGGTACAGAGTCAATGTGGAGGCTATATACAGGGGGTACCGGTACAGAGTCAATGTGGAGGCTATATACAGGGGGTACCGGTACAGAGTCAATGTGGAGGCTATATACAGGGGGTACCGGTACAGAGTCAATGTGGAGGCTATATACAGGGTGTTACGGTACAGAGTCAATGTGGAGGCTATATACAGGGGGGTACTGATACAGAGTCAATGTGGAGGCTATATACAGGGGGTACCGGTACAGAGTCAATGTGGAGGCTATATACAGGGGGTACCGGTACAGAGTCAATGTGGAGGCTATATACAGGGGGTACCGGTACAGAGTCAATGTGGAGGCTATATACAGGGGGTACCGATACAGAGTCAATGTGGAGGCTATATACAGGGGGTACTGGTACAGAGTCAATGTGGAGGCTATATACAGGGGGTACCGGTACAGAGTCAATGTGGAGGCTATATACAGGGGGTACCGGTACAGAGTCAATGTGGAGGCTATATACAGGGGGTACCGGTACAGAGTCAATGTGGAGGCTATATACAGGGTGTTATGGTACAGAGTCAATGTGGAAGCTATATACAGGGGGTACCGATACAGAGTCAATGTGGAGGCTATATACAGGGGGTACCGGTACAGAGTCAATGTGGAGGCTATATACAGGGTGTTACGGTACAGAGTCAATGTGGAGGCTATATACAGGGGGGTACTGATACAGAGTCAATGTGGAGGCTATATACAGGGGGTACCGGTACAGAGTCAATGTGGAGGCTATATACAGGGGGTACCGGTACAGAGTCAATGTGGAGGCTATATACAGGGGGTACCGGTACAGAGTCAATGTGGAGGCTATATACAGGGGGTACCGATACAGAGTCAATGTGGAGGCTATATACAGGGGGTACTGGTACAGAGTCAATGTGGAGGCTATATACAGGGGGTACTGGTACAGAGTCAATGTGGAGGCTATATACAGGGGGTACCGGTACAGAGTCAATCTGCGTTGCACTGGTTAGTCAAGTCCATTGAGGTAATATGTACATGTAGGTAGAGGTAAAGTGACTATACATGGATAATAGACAGAGAGTAGCAGCAGCGTAAAAATGTGGGGTGGGGTGGGGACAATGCAAATAGTCTGGGCAGCCATTTGATTAGCTGTTCAGGAGTCTTATGGCTTGGGGTAGAAGCTGTTAAGAAGCCTCTTGGACCTAGACTTGGCACTCCGGTACCGCTTACCATGCGGTAGCAGAGAGAACAGTCTATGACCAGGGTAGCTGGAGTCTTTGGCAATTTTTTTGGCCTTCCTCTGACACCACCTGGTATAGAGGTCCTGGATGGCAGGAAGCTTAGCCCCATTAACGTACTGGGCCTTACGCACTACCCTCTGCAGTGCCTTGTGGTCGGAGGCCGAACAGTTGCCATACCAGGCGGTGATGCAACCCGTCAGGATGCTCTCGATGGTGCAGCTGTAGAACTTTTCAGCTGTTCAAGAATTAATTGTTCAAGAATTAAATGTTGAATATTCAAATCAAATCCTTCCTGTTTGAGTTTCTGCCTATTGGAAGGGAGGAGCAAAATGGAGTCATGATCTGATTTGCCGAAGGGAGGGCGGCGAAGGGCCTTGTGATTTTTGAATTTCTTTTTTATTTAACCTTTTATTTAACTAGGCAAGTCAGTTAAGAACAAATTCTTATTTACAATGATGGCCTACCTCGGCCAAACCCAGACGATGCTGGGCCAATTGTGTGCTGCCCTATGGCAGGATGTGATACAGCATCCCGGAAAAGAGAATAGCAGTGGTCGAGTGTTTTCCCAGTGCGATTACTACAGTCAATGTGTTGATAGAACTCCGGTAGCATTTTCCTCAAATTTCCTTTGTTAAAATCCCCAGCTACAATAAATGCGGCCTCGGGATATGTGGTTTCCAGTTTGCATAAAGTCCAGTGTAGTTCCTTAAGGGCCGTTGTGGTATCGGCTTGAGGGGGAATATATGTAACCGATGTGAAATGGCTAGTTAGTTAGCGGTGGTGCGCGCTAATAGCGTTTCAATCAGTGACGTCACTCGCTCTGAGACTTGAAGTAGGGTTTCCCCTTGCGTTGCAAGGGCCGCGGCTTTTGTGGCGCGATGGGTAACGATGCTTCGGTGGGTGTCAGTTGTTGATGTGTGCAAGGGTCCCTGGTTCGAGCCCGGGTTGGGGCGAAGAGAGGGATGGAACCTACACTGTTACATATACATGGCTGTGACTATAACCGCTCTTGGGAGGTAATATGGTCGGCATTTGATTGTGAGGTATTCTAGGTAGGGTGAACAAAAAGACTTGAGTTTCTGTACATTATCACAATCACACCATGAGTTGTTAATCATAAAACATAAACCACTGCCCTTCTTCTTCCCAGAGAGTTCTTTATTCCTGTCTGCGTGAAGTACTGAGAACCCAGCTGGCTGTATGGATGGGGACAGTTTATCCAGAGAGAGACATTATTTCGTGAAACAGAGTATGTTACAGTCCCTGATGTCTCTCTGGAAGGAGATCTTCTTCCTGAGCTCGTCTACTTTATTGTCCGGAGACTGAACATTAACGAGAAATATACTCGGAAGCGGTGGATGGTTCTTCTCCGCTAGAAGTCCACTCCGAATACCTCTTCTCCGCCGGTGGTATTTTGAGCAGCCTCTGGGATAAGTTCAATTGCCTTGGGGGGTGCGAACAAAAGATCCAACGCGGTAAAGTCGTATTCCTGGTCGTAATGCTGGTGAGTTACAGCAGCTCTGATATCCAAAAGTTATTGGATATCGGCTGTATGTTATTGGACACCGGCTGTACGTAATAACCCAAAAAACGTTCTGGACTAATAGCGTAAGAAATGAAACACAAAAAAACAATATACTGCAACGTTGCTTTGGAGTTAGAATCAGAGTGTCTGTCGGCGCCATCTTGTCAGAAGGTTGTCAAGCCACTAGTCAAAGCCCTGTTATGCAGTTTTTCAACAAAGCTTTGCTGTCACCTTGTTCATGTAGCTTCTCATTCTTCTACCTTTTTTATGTTCTAGTCCTTCAGCCTGGAGATCCTAAACCCCACACATTCAGTAATTATGACCAATTTGAACTCTCTGATAGGCTATACATCCACCTTGTCATATAAGCAGAGGTGGGAGAGGTGAAAGATGAATAGCGAGATGGCGCCAACAGAGATGGTCGCTTGGCTTCAGGTCCTTAGGAAACTATGCAGTTATTTTTTTTTGTGTATTATTTCTTACATTGTTAGCCCAGAAAATCTCAAGTGTTATTACATACAGCCGGGAAGAACTATTGAATATAAAAGCGATGTCAACTTACCAACATTACGACCAGGAATACGTCTTTCCTGAAGCGGATCCTTTGTTCGGACCTCCACCCTGGACATGGGATCTAATCCCAGAGGCCCGACCCAAAACAACGCGGTCGCCGCAGGAGAGGCAGATGGAGCGACCTGCTGGTCAGACTCAGAAAGCGAGCACACCACCCACCGCTCCCGAGCATATTACTAGTCAATGTCCAATCTCTAGATAACAAGGTGGATGAAATTAGGGCACGAGTTGCCTTCCAGAGAGACATCAGAGATTGTAACATTTTCTGTTTCACGGAAACATGGCTCACTCAGGATATGTTGCATCGCGCAGAAACAAACATCTCTTTGGTAAGAAGAAGGGTGGGAGTGTATGCCTTATGATTAACGACTCATGGTGTAATCACAACAACATATAGGAACTCAAGTCCTTTTGTTCACCTGACCTAGAATTCCTTACAATCAAATGCCGACTGCGTTATCTTCCAAGAGAATTCTCTTCAATTATAGTCACAGCTGTGTATATCCCCCCCAAGCAGACACATCGACGGCCCTGAAAGAACTTCACTGGACTCTATGTAAACTGGAAACCATACATCCTGAGGCTGCATATATTGTAGCTGGGGATTATAACAAAGCTAACCTGAAAACAAGACTTCCTAAATTCTATCAGTATATCGAATGGGCGACACGGGCTGGAGCATTCTGGATCACTGCTACTCTAACTTCCACGATGCACACAAAGCCCTCCCCCGCCCTGCCTTCGGCAAAGCTGACCACGACTCCATTTTGTTGCTCCCAGCCTAAAACAGGAAACGCCTGCTCAGGTCTGTCCAACGCTGGTCTGACCAATCGGATTCCATGCTTCAAGATTGCTTTGATCACGTGGACTGGGATATTTTCTAGATAGCCTCAGACAACAACATTGATGTATACGCTGACTCGGTGAGCGAGTTTATTAGGAAGTGCATCGGAGATGTCGTACCCACTGTGACTATTAAAACCTTTCCTAACTTCTCCGTGGCCAACGTGATTAAAAAATTTAAACGTGTCAACCCTCGCAAGGCAGCCGGCCCAGACTGCATCCCTAGCCTCAGAGCATGCACAGACCAGCTGGCTGGTGGGTTTACGGACATATTCAATCAATCAATATCCCAATCTGTTGTCCCCACATGTTTCAAGATGGCGACCATTTTTCCTGTACCTAAGAAAGCTAAGGTAACTGAACTAAATGACTATCGCCCGTTGCACTCACTTCCGTCATCATGAAGGGCTTTGAGAGACTAGCCAAGGACCATATCACCTCCACCCTACCTGACACCCTAGACCCACTCCAATTTGCTTAACGCACCAATAGGTCCACAGACGATGCAATCGCCATCACACTGCACACTGCCCTAACCCATCTGGACAAGAGGAATACCTATGTAAGAATGCGGTTCATTGACTACATCTCAGCATTTAATACCATAGTACCCTCCAAACTCGATATTAAGCTTTAGACCCTGGGTCTCGAACCCGCCCTGTTCAACTGGTTCCTGGACTTTCTGACGGGCCGCCCCCAGGTGGTGAAGGTAGGAAACAACATCTCCACCCCCGCTGATCCTCAACACTGGGGCACCACAAGGGTGCGTTCTCAGCCCTCTCCTGTACTCCCTGTTCACCCATGACTGCGTGGCCATGCACGCTTCCAACTCAATCATCAAGTTTGCAGACAACACTACAGTGCTAGGCTTGATTACCAACAACGATGAGACAGCCTACAGGAAGGAGGTGAGGGCCCTCGGAGTTTGGTGTCAGGAAAATAACCTCACACTCAATGTCAACAAAACAAAGGAGATGATCGTGGACTTCAGGAAACAGCAGAGGGATCACCCCCCCCCCCCCCCCCCCCATCCACATCAACGGGACAGTAGTGGAGAAGGTGGAAACTTCTAAGTTCCTCAGTATACACATTACGGACAAACTGATATGGTCCACCCACACAGACAGCGTGGTGAAGAAGGTGCAACCTCAGGAGGCTGAAGAAATTCGGCTTGTCACCTCAAACACTCACAAACTTTTACAAATGCACAATCGAAAGCGTCCTGTCGGGCTGTATCACCGCCTGGTACGGCAACTGCACCGCCCTCAACCGCAGGGCTCTCCAGAGGGTAGTGAGGTCTGCCCAACGCATCACCGGGGGCAAACTACCTGCCCTCCAGGACAGCTACACCACCCGATGTCACAGGAAGGCCAAAAAGATCATCAAGGACAACAACCACCCAAGCCACTGCCTGTTCACCCCGCTATCATCCAGAATGCGAGGTCAGTACAGGTGCATCAAAGCTGGGACCGAGAGACTGAAAAACAGCTTCTATCTCAAGGCCGTCAGACTGTTAAACAGCCATCACTAACATAGAGAGGCTGCTGCCAACATACCGACTCAAATCTCTAGCCACTTTAAAATAAATGGACTTAATAAAGGTATCACTAGTCACTTTAAATAACGCCACTTTAATAATGTTTACATATCTTATATTACTCATCTCATATGTATATACTGTTCTATACCATCTACTGCATCTTGCCTATGCCGTTCGGCCATCGCTCATTTACATATTTATATGTATATATTCTTATTCATCCCTTTACACTTCTGTGTATAAGGTAGTTGTTGGGAATTTGTTAGATTACTTGTTAGATATTACTGCACGGTCGGAACTAGAAGCACAAGCATTTCGCTACACTCACATTAACATCTGCTAACCATGTGTATGTGACCAATAAAATTTGATTTGATTTGAACTGATCTCTGATAGGCCTGTAGATACACCCTGTCATAGAAACAACTGATCTCTCTGATAGGCCTCAACATTCACCCTGTTTGTCACGTCCTGGCCAGTATAAAGGTTAATTAGTATTGTAGTTTGGTCAGGACGTGGCAGAGGGTATTCGTTTTATGTGGTTCGGGGTGGTGTGTTTTGTTGAAGGGGCATTTGGTTTAAGTATTCCGGGGTTTTAGGCACTGTTTGGTTTTCAGGTATTCTATGATTAGTCTAGTATGTCTGTTTCTATGTTTGGTTAATTGGGGTTGGGACTCTCAGTTGAAGGCAGGTGTTGTCTATCTGCCTTTGATTGAGAGTCCCATATATGAGGGTGTGTTTGTGTTTGTTATTGGTGGGTGATTGTTCTGTGTTGAGCCTTATGCCTTACCAGACTGTTTGTTGTTGTTGTTGTTGTTGTTGTTGTTGTTGTTGTTGTTGTTGTTGTTGTTGTTCGTTCGTTCTAGTGTTTTGTTATTTTGGTATTCATTTTGAAAATAAATAAACGTCAAGATGAGCCTGCACTTACCTGCTGCGTTTTGGTCCTCCTTCACCGACGACAAGCGTGACACTGTTAAATGCATACAAACATCTTAGGGAGGATTTACAAATATGTCTAGTGAGATCTCTCAACATCAGATTCTCAGTGTTTCTGTTTACACTAGCCTTGCATGGTTGAAGCCACATTCCTGCAGCTATTATTAGACCTGCACATAGTGTTGCACACTTGGTTTAATGCAATGATTCACAAATGTGTGAATATTTTAAGCCTTTCATTTTCAATTTGGCTAACAGAGCAAACATGCTGTCTACTGGTATTAAGGTCATTCTTGCAGGGACATGTGGTGTGGGAGAGCCGTTGTCATTACACTGTACCACTCAGAGGGGTGTAGATGTCTCCCTCAGGAGGTAGTGTGGGAGACATCTCTTAAAGAGACATTTTAATCTAGATCTGTCTCTTTGTAGTGGTATTTATATGTATGTACCACAGACTTTACCCCAGTCCTCAGCAGTCCAATCCCTGTACCTTTGGCAGAATATCAGTCTGTCCCTGATGTTTTTCCTGGAGAGAAGTGGCTTCTTTGCTGCCCTTCTTGACACCAGGTCATCCTCCAAAAGTCTTCGCCTCACTGTGCATGCAGACGCACTCACACCTGCCTGCTGCCATTCCTGAGCAAGCTCTGTACTGATGGTGCCCCGATCAAGCAGCTGAATCAACTTCAAATCAAATTTATTTATAAAGCCCTTCTTACATCAGCTGATATCTCAAAGTGCTGTACAGAAACCCAGCCTAAAACCCCAAACAGCAAGCAATGCAGGTGTAGAAGCACGGTGGCTAGGAAAATCTCCCTAGAAAGGCCAAAACCTAAGAAGAAACCTAGAGAGGAACCAGGCTATGAGGGGTGGCCAGTCCTCTTCTGGCTGTGCCGGGTGGAGATTATAACAGCACATGGCCTAGATGTTCAAATGTTCATAAATGACCAGCATTGTCAAAAAATAATAATCATAGTAGTTGTCGAGGGTGCAACAAGTCAGTAACAGAAGAGTAAGTGTCAGTTGGCTTTTTCATAGCTGATCTTTGAGAGTATCTCTACCGCTCCTGCTGTCTCTAGAGAGTTGAAAACAGCAGGTCTGGGACAGGTAGCACATCCGGTGAATAGGTCAGGGTTCCAGCAGGTCTGGGACAGGTAGCACGTCCGGTGAACAGGTCAGGGTTCCATAGCTGCAGGCAGAACAGTTGGAACTGGAGCAGCAGCACGGCCAGGTGAACTGGGGACAGCAAGGAGTCATCAAGCCAGGTAGTCCTGAGGCATGGTTCTAGGGCTCAGGTCCTCCGAGAGAGAGAAAGAAAGAAAGAGAAAGAGAGAATTAGAGAGAGCATATTTAAATTCACACAGGACACCTCTCCCTGATCACACAGACTCTCTCCCTGATCTCCAATAACATGCTGACCACACCGCTCGCGTTTCGTTACTGGTGTGGTCAGCATGTTAAACTCTCTCCCTGATCTCCACACCACGCTGTTAACATGCTGAACACACCACTCACGTTACAACATTTTTATTACAAATATTACACACCAAGGGAATAATTCTAATTTGAGATGCACACCCTTAAAACCTCTTTGGGCTAGGGGGCAGTATTTTGACATCTGGATGAAAAGCATGCCCAAAGTAAACTGCCTGTTACTCAGGCCCAGAAGCTAGGATATGCATATAATTGGTAGATTAGGATAGAAAACACTCTAAAGTTTCTAAAACTGTTAAAATAATGTCTCTGAGTATAACATAACTGATATGGCAGGCGAAAACCCGAGGACAAACCATCCCAACCAAAACAAATTCAGCCTACCACTGTTTCCAACGTTTAAGATTAATTTTGTATGCATTTTGAAGGACGGAAACCGGTGGATTATTGAATGAAGCGCGCCAGCTAAACTGAGATTTTGGGGATATAAAGTCGGACTTTATCGAACAAAAGGACCATTTGTTATGTAGCTGGGACCTTTTGGAGTGCCAACAGAAAAAGATCTTCAAAGGTAAGGCATTTATTTTATCGCTATTTCTGACTTTCGTGTCGCACCTGCCTGGTTGAAAAATGTTTTTAATGCTTTTGTGTGCGGGGCGCTGTCCTCAGATAATCGCATGGTGTGCTTTCGCCATAAAGCCTTTTTGAAATCTGACACCAGAAAGGTTAAAGCTAGAATTTGCAGCTTAAACAGTAACAAAGCATTACCCACCCTGCCTCTGTTTTGGTAAAAACCTGAGGGATGTGCCTGAAGAAATGCAACCACTCTCAAATTCATAGACAGAGTTACGGATGCAAGGACTGACCATCCATGATATCAAAATTATAGTTTGGTGTGTAACTAGAGTACTATCCATGGTGTGTTACTACAGTGCTATACATGGTGTGTAACTACAATACTATCCATGGTGTGTAACTACAGTACTATCCATAGAAAATAGAATCAATAGTAATACATCGTTTTTCCATATCTGTGGTACTATCCAAAGCATCCACTGAACCTGAGACTACTGTAGTTCAAAAGTCCAAAAAGCCAGGACATCATCCAGTCAATATGCGTCTGTGTTTAGCTCTAACCTCCAGTTGTTTCACTGAAAGACGAACACATACTGTAGAGTCACTTCCATTTGGTTGACATAGCTTTGTGATTATACTCTGTGAGAGACAATCCTGCACTCGCTGTCTAATCTAACGACTCATTTTTCATAAGCAATCATCTCAGCAGCCTGGAGCATCTCCCCTCTCCTCTATCAGAGAATCTCCCCTCTCTTCTATCAGAGCATCTCCCCTCTCTTCTATCAGAGCATCTCCCCTCTCTTCTATCAGAGCATCTCCCCTCTCTTCTATCAAAGCATCTCCCCTCTCTTCTATCAGAGCATCTCCCCTCTCTTCTATCAGAGCATCTCCCCTCTCTTCTATCAGAGCATCTCCCCTCTCTTCTATCAGAGCATCTCCCCTCTCTTCTATCAGAGCATCTCCCCTCTCTTCTATCAGAGCATCTCCCCTCTCTTCTATCAGAGCATCTCCCCTCTCTTCTATCAGAGCATCTCCCCTCTCTTCTATCAGAGCATCTCCCCTCTCTTCTATCAAAGCATCTCCCCTCTCTTCTATCAGAGCATCTCCCCTCTCTTCTATCAGAGCATCTCCCCTCTCTTCTATCAGAGCATCTCCCCTCTCTTCTATCAGAGCATCTCCCCTCTCTTCTATCAAAGCATCTCCCCTCTCTTCTATCAGAGCATCTCCCCTCTCTTCTATCAGAGCATCTCCCCTCTCTTCTATCAGAGCATCTCCCCTCTCTTCTATCAGAGCATCTCCCCTCTCTTCTATCAAAGCATCTCCCCTCTCTTCTATCAGAGCATCTCCCCTCTCTTCTATCAGAGCATCTCCCCTCTCTTCTATCAGAGCATCTCCCCTCTCTTCTATCAGAGCATCTCCCCTCTCTTCTATCAAAGCATCTCCCCTCTCTTCTATCAGAGCATCTCCCCTCTCTTCTATCAGAGCATCTTCCCTCTCTTCTATCAGTGCATCTCCCATCTTCCCACTCTTCTATCAGAGAATCTCCCCTCTCTTCTATCAGAGCATCTCCCCTCTCTTCTATCAGAGCATCTCCCCTCTCTTCTATCAGAGCATCTCCCCTCTCTTCTATCAGAGATGCCTTTATTGACAGCGCTCATCAGAGAGAGTGTGCAGCCTTTATTAACTGTTGCGCAGACTCCATAGGCTCCTGACACTGAGTTCGACTTGCTCAAAGATGACAATGTTGGAGGCTGAAATAACTTCTGAGAGCTCGCCTTGATGGAATAACTACTGAGAGCTCGCCTTGCTGGAATAACTTCTGAGAGCTCGCCTTGCTGGAATAACTTCTCAGAGCTCACCTTGATGGAATAACTTCTCAGAGCTCACCTTGATGGAATAACTTCTGAGAGCTCGCCTTGATGGAATAACTTCTGAGAGCTCGCCTTGATGGAATAACTTCTGAGAGCTCGCCTTGCTGGAATAAATTCTGAGGGCTCGCCTTGCTAAGACCTCGCCTTGATGGAATAACTTCTGAGAGCTTGCCTTGCTGAGACCTCGCTTTGATAGAATAACTTCTGAGAGCTCGCCTTGCTGAGAGCTCACCTTGATGGAATAACTTCTGAGAGCTTACCTTGCTGGAATAACTTCTGAGAGCTCGCCTTGCTGAGAGCTCGCCTTGATGGAGTAACTTCTGAGAGCTTGCCTTGATGGATTTAAGATGACTTTCCCCCCTTCTTTCCTCTTCCTCCATGTGAAGATAAGACTTCCTGTCCAACATCAGGTCTGAGTCTCCCTCACTGAGGGGGGGAGCTTGTCTGGTAATATTGGGACGTTTTGGGGTAAAACTATTCACCTGTGTTTCCATGCCAACAGAGGGACTATAATGAGTGATGATTGAGTAGCTCGCTGTGCAGTGATATGAGATATTCCATCGATCAATTCTCTAATCAGAGTAATGTATTCTTATTATACAGTCTAGGATTTTTTCTTCAACTTGTCAGATGAAAAGACTTCTTCATGTTGAGAATACACAGTGTAACAGTCAGTGGGAAAGAGTTACTAAGCGTTTTGCACCTGTCATTTCAGAGGGGAATACAAGACAGGTAACGTACAGTTGAAGTCGGCAGTTTACATACACCTTAGCCAAATACATTTAAACTCAGGTTTTCACAATTCCTGACATTTAATCCTAGAAAAAATTCCCTGTTTTAGGTCATTTAGGATCGCCACTTTATTTTAAGAATGTGAAATGTCAGAATAATAGTAGAGAGAATGATTTATTTCAGCTTTTATTTATTTCGTTACATTATCCGTGGGTCGGAAGATTACATACACTCAGTATTTGGTAGCATTGCCTTTAAATTGTTTAACTTCGGTCCAACGTTTCGGGTAGCCTTCCACAAGCTTCCCACAATAAGTTGGGTGAATTTTGGCCCATTCCTCCTGACAGAGCTGGTGTAACTGAATCACGTTTGTAGACCTCCTTGCTCTCACACGCTTTTTCAGTTCTGCCCACATATTTTCTGTAGGTTGAGGTCAGGTCTTTGTGATGGCCACTCCAATACCTTGACTTTGTTGTCCTTAAGCCATTTTGCCACAACTTTGGAAGTATGGTTGGGGTCATTGTCCATTTGGGAGACCCATTTGCAACTAAGCTTTAACTTCCTGACTGATGTCTTGAGATGTTGCTTCAATATATCCACATACCTTTCTATCCTCATGATGCCATCTATTTTGTGAAGTGCACCAGTCCTTCCTGCAGCAAAGCACCCCCACAACATGATGCTGCCACCCCCGTGCTTCATGGTTGGGATGGTGTTCTTCGTCTTGCAAGCATCCCCCTTTTTCCTCCAAACATAACAATGGTCATTATGGCCAAACAGTTATATTTTTGTTTCATCAGACCAGAGGACATTTCTCCAAAAAGTACAATCTTTGTCCCCATGTGCAGTTGCAAACCGTAGTCTTGCTATTTTATGGCGGTTTTGGAGCAGTGGCTTCTTCCTTGCTGAGCGGCCTTTCAGGTTATGTCGATATAGGACTCGTTTTACTGTGGATATAGATACTTTGTACCTGTTTCCTCCAGCATCTTCACAAGGTGCTTTGCTGTTGTTCTGGGATTGATTTGCACTTTTCACACTAAAGTACGCTCATCTCTAGGAGACAGAAGGTATCTCCTTCCTGAGCGGTATGATGGCTGCATGGTCCCATGGTGTTTATACTTGCATACTATTGTTTGTACAGATGAATGTGGTACATTCAGGCGTTTGGAAATTGCTCCCAAGGATGAACCAGACTTGTGGAGGTCTACAATTTGTTTTCTGAGGTCTTGGCTGATTTCTTTTGATTTCCCCATGATGTCAAGCAAATAAGCACTGAGTTTGAATGTAGGCCTTGAAATATATCCACAGGTACACCTCCAATTGACTCAAATGATGTCAATTAGCCTATCAGAAGCTTCTAAAGCTATGACATAATTTTCTAGAATTTTCCAAGCTGTTTAAAAGCACAGTCAACTTAGTGTATGTAAACTTCTGAACCACTGGAATTGTTACACAGTGAATTCTAAGTGAAATAATCTGTCTGTAAACAATTGATGGAAAAATGTCTTGTGTCATGCACAAAGTAGACGTCCTAATCGACTTGCCAAAACTATAGTTTGTTAAAACCTGTTGGGGATAGGGGGCAGTATTTGCACGGCCGGATAAAAAACGTACCCGATTTAATCTGGTTACTACTCCTGCCCAGTAACTAGAATATGCATATAATTAGTAGATTTGGATAGAAAACAATCTAAAGTTTCTAAAACTATTTGAATGGTGTCTGTGAGTATAACAGAACTCATATGGCAGTCAAAACCCTGAGACAAATCCTAACAGGAAATGGAAATCTGATGTGTGGAATCACTTCAAACCTTTACCATTGAAACACACAGGGACTTATTAATCATTTAGCACTTCCTAAGGCTTCCACTAGATGTCAGCAGTCTTTACAAAGTGGTTTGAGTCTTCTATGGTAGAAACTGACCCAAAGAGAGGCTTGGGAAGTTGGTCACAGGGGGAGGGCCATTACTACTATGACGCGGGCGCCCATGGGAACTCTTTTGTTCCGAAACGTTTAGTAAGACAATGGAATCGTCCGCCTTGAATATTATTGAAGCTCTGGTTGAAAAAGGCCCTAAAGATTAATGTTATACAACGTTTGACATGTTTGAACGAACGTAAATATATATTTTTTGCACATTCGTGACGACAAGTCCCGCGCGCTTCAGTACATTATGAGTAGCCTTTGGAACGCGCTAACAAGAACGAACTATTGTGACAAATTATTAACTTTTTCGAACAAAACTACATTTGTTGTGGACCTGGGATTCCTGGAAGTGCCTTCTGATGAAGGTAATCAAACGTAAGGGAATATTTACAATAGTATTTTTGATTTTAGATGGTTCCAAGATGGTGCTAACATGTATCGCCTAGCCTATTTTTCTGAGCATACCACATTGTTTATTGCAAAGTGTGATTTCCCAGTAAAGTTATTTTTAAATCTGGCAATGCGGTTGCATTCACGCGCCGATGTAAAATGCTGTTTTTATATATAAATATGAACTTTATCGAACAAAAAATGCATGTATTGTGTAACATGATGTCCTAGGAGTGTCATCTGATGAAGATTGTCAAAGGTTAGTGCTGCATTTCGCTGTGTTTTGGGTATTTGTGATGCATTTAGTTGCTTTGAAAATGGCAGTGTGATTTTCTTTTTGGCAGGGTACTCTCCTAACATAATCTAATGTTTTGCTTTTGCTGTAAAGCCTTTTAGAAATCGGACAACGTGGTTCGATTCAGGAGAGGTGTATCTATAAAATGGTATAAAATAGTCATATGTTTCAGAAATTGAAGTTATAGCATTTATGAGGTTTTTTATTTCGTGTGACGCGATTCCACTGGCTGTTGACTAGGGTGGGACGCAAGCGTCCCACGTTCCCAGACAGGTTAACAAGAAATTTGTGGAGTGGTTGAAAAACAAGTTTTAATGATTCCAACCTAAGTGTATGTAAACTTCCGACTTCAACTGTAGCTGAAAAATATTCATAATCAGGAAGTAACCCTGCTGTTAATGATGATGATGACGTAGAGTAGGATTCTACAGCCCAAACATGTACCCCAAACCCTACGCACTTCACATTGTATTCATCTTGTACACAGTTTACAGCAGGTATAGTATCTTAGAGGATATAATTGCTATAAGCAATATTTTAATTAACTTTTATTTAACCAGGGCAAACACATTGAGACCTAGGTCTCATTTGCAAATGTGCCCTGGGAACAATACAGAAAATAAAATTATACTCAATTTAAAACACAAAGCTAAATAAATAGCAAATATTACATAAACAATCAAACAAAACAAACACATGTATCAATATAAAAAATCCCTAGGTATTCTCCTAAACTGACCCAGAGACGTCCACCTAGGACAAGGCAGAGCTATTATCGTTTGATTACACAAATCCTGTCAGATCTCCACAGGTGCTGTCACGTCCTGGCCAGTATAAAGGTTAATTGGTATTGTAGTTTGGTCAGGACGTGGCAGAGGGTATTCGTTTTATGTGGTTCGGGGTGGTGTGTTTTGTTGAAGGGGCATTTGGTTTAAGTATTCCGGGGTTTTTGGGCACTGTTTGGTTTTCAGGTATTCTATGTTTAGTCTAGTATGTCTGTTTCTATGTTTGGTTAATTGGGGTTGGGACTCTCAGTTGAAGGCAGGTGTTGTCTATCTGCCTTTGATTGAGAGTCCCATATATTAGGGTGTGTTTGTGTTTGTTATTGGTGGGTGATTGTTCTGTGTTAGCCTTATGCTTTGCCAGACTGTTTTTGTCGGTCGTTATTGCTGTTTGTTATTTTGGTGTTCATTTTGTATTCATTAAAACGGCGAGATGAGCATTCACATACCTGCTGCGTTTTGGTCCTCTTTAACCGACGACAAGCGTGACAGGTGCATAGGTAGCGCCTAGGGGTCTATTTAGGATTGGGCCTACAGTACTTTAAAGTACCCAGGTTCTTCTTCATCTTCAATTATTTTTCTTCAGCCTTTTAGGTTTTTTTAAATCCACTGTAAATAAGTGAAGAACATGACCTCATTTTGGTTCAGTTTGTCAATTGATCTGCTCTTCCAAACAAGAAGTTATCAAGAGTAATTTGCAGTTTTGTCTTTCTGTTATATCTGTCTCTCATACTTGCTCAACATTGTGTTTCCTAGAAACTGCTTCTTAGTAATGGAACAACTTCCGCTAGAGTTGGCTTTTGAAAAGGTATAGCAACGGAACAACTTCCTCTAGAGTTGGCTTTTGAAAAGGTTTGGTAACGGAACAACTTCCTCTAGAGTTGGCTTTTGAAAAGGTTTGGTAACGGAACAACTTCCTCTAGAGTTGGCTTTTGAAAAGGTTTGGTAACGGAACAACTTCCTCTAGAGTTGGCTTTTGAAAAGGTTTGGTAACGGAACAACTTCCTCTAGAGTTGGCTTTTGAAAAGGTATAGCAACGGAACAACTTCCTCTAGAGTTGGCTTTTGAAAAGGTATAGCAACGGAACAACTTCCTCTAGAGTTGGCTTTTGAAAAGGTTTGGTAACGGAACAACTTCCTCTAGAGTTGGCTTTTGAAAAGGTTTGGTAACGGAACAACTTCCTCTAGAGTTGGCTTTGGAAAAGGTTTGGTAACGGAACAACTTCCTCTAGAGTTGGCTTTGGAAAAGGTTAGGTTGTTTATTTACAATTAATTTACAGTTTCAAGGACTAAATATAGTGATAACCTACAGTAGTATTTAGACATTTGTGCTTTAGTAGTGATGAAAATAAATGTACAATAATGTGATGTACAGTTATGTCACGACTTCCGCCGAAGTTGGTCCCTCTCCTTGTCCGGGCGGCGTTCGGCAGTCGTTGTCACCGGTTTTCTAGTTGCCACCAATCCACGTTTTCTTTTTCCATTTGTTTTGTCTTCATTGTACACACCTGTTTTCCATTTCTTAATTATTGTTCCCTATTTAACCCTCTGGTTTCCCTATTGGTTTTGTGCGTGTTTGTTCCGTGTTAAGCTGTCACGTATGTTTGTGAGCTGAGTTTGTTTCCCTACGTGGGACATTTTGTTGTTTTGTTGAGTAAAGACCTTTATTACACATTCTCGGTGTCCTGCGCCTGACTCTTGACAAGTTTACAGATGTGCGTCACCTGGAAATGATGCTGCTGCCTATTCCTCTCCCCAGAGCTTAGAGATGGATCAGCAAATAGCTGATCACGGGGGAATACAGGTGGTAATCAATGTCATCTTCCAGAAACCCTTATCAGCTGCAGTAGATATAACCGATGGATATTTATGTATTTACCTATTTACCTATCTTCTTATATTCAAATGTTGCTTCCCCTGCATAAAATACATACCACTTTCTTAGACAGGTTTTTAGCATGGGGTTAGAAACAGCGATAACCTCCCGCCAAGCTCCAAAGCCATTATTCACGTAGGAAAACGGAGCTAGAGATATCAAATCAAATTTATTTTTATATAGCCCTTCGTACATCAGCTGATATTCTCAAAGTGCTGTACAGAAACCCAGCCTAAAACCCCAAACAGCAAGCAAAGCATGTGAAAGAAGCACGGTGGCTAGGAAAAACTCCCTAGGAAAAACTCCCTAGAAAGGCCAAAAACCTAGGAAGAAACCTAGAGAGGAACCAGGCTATGAGGGGTGGCCAGTCCTCTTCTGGCTGTGCAGGGTGGATATTATAACAGAACATGGTCAAAATGTTAAAATGTTCATAAATGACCAGCATGGTCAAATAATAATAATCATAGTAGTTGTCGAGGGTGCAACAAGCACGTCCGGTGAACAGGTCAGGGTTCCATAGCCGCAGGCAGAACAGTTGAAACTGGAGCAGCAGCACGGCCAGGTGGACTGGGGACAGCAAGGAGTCATCATACCAGGTAGTCCTGAGGCATGGTCCTAGGGCTCAGGTCCTCAGAGAGAAAGACAGAAAGAGAGAATTAGAGAGAGCATATTTAAATACACACAGGACACCGGATAAGACAAGAGAAATACTCCAGATGTAACAGACTGACCCTAGCCCCCCGACACATAAACTACTGCAGCATAAATACTGGAGGCTGAGACAGGAGGGATCAGAAGACACTGTGGCCCCATCCGATGATACCCCCGGACAGGGCCAAACAGGCAGGATATAACCCCACCCACTTTGCCAAAGCACAGCCCCCACACCACTAGAGGGATGTCTCCAACCACCAACTTACCGTCCTAAGACAAGAGATATGATGATGATGGAACTATGAGCTACAGATATGAAAATGTGTCTGGTTAGACTGTAAACTCTCCTTCCAGACTCACATCAAACATCTCCAATCCAAAGTCAAATCTAGAATCGGCTTCCTATTTCGCAACAAAGCCTCCTTCACTCCTGCTGCCAAACATACCCTCGTAAAACTGACCATCCTACCGATCCTCGACTTTCGGCGATGTTATTTACAAAATAGCTTCCAATACCCTACAGTGCCATCCGTTTTGTCACCAAAGCCCCATATACTACCCACCACTGCGACCTGTACGCTCTCGTTGGCTGGCCGTCGCTTCATACTCATCGCCAAACCCACTGGCTCCAGGTCATCTACAAGACCCTGCTAGGTAAAGTCCCCCCTTATCTCAGCTTGCTGGTCACCATAGCAGCACCCACCTGTAGCACGCGCTCCAGCAGGTATATCTCTCTGGTCACCCCCAAAGCCAATTCCTCCTTTGGCCGTCTCTCCTTCCAGTTCTCTGCTGCCAATGACTGGAACGAACTACAAAAATCTCTGAAACTGGAAACACTTATCTCCCTCACTAGCTTTAAGCACCAGCTGTCAGAGCAGCTCACAGATCACTGCACCTGTACATAGCCCATCTATAATTTAACCTAAACAACTACCTCTTCCCCTACTGTATTTATTTATTTATTTATTTATTTTGCTCCTTTGCACCCCATTATTTCTATTTCTACTTTGCACTTTCTTCCACTGCAAATCTACCATTCCAGTGTTTTACTTGCTATATTGTATTTACTTTGCCACCATGGCCTTTTTGCCTTTACCTCCCTTATCTCACCTCATTTGCTCACTTTGTATCTAGACTTATTTTTTTACTGTATTATTGACTGTATGTTTGTTTTTTCTATGTGTAACTCTGTGTTGTTGTATGTGTCAAACTGCTTTGCTTTATCTTGGCCAGGTCGCAATTGTAAATGAGAACTTGTTCTCAACTTGCCTACCTGGTTAAATAAAGGAGAAATAAAAAAAATAAAAAAATAATAATGATGGAACTATGAGCTAGAGATATGATGGTTTATGGAGGTAGGGTCCTTCTCAATGAGGTAAAATACTCACTGCTCTTAAACTAATTAAACTGAGGAAGGGTGACTGGGATTCATTTTCTATTAAGAACACTGTTAGATTTTTTCACTTAACCATTATCAGTATCAGCAGAATATTAGAGCTATCCTATGATACCAGGCAGCATTATCAGTATCAGCAGAATATTAGAGCTATCCTATGATACCAGGCAGCATTATCAGTATCAGCAGACTGTTAGAGCTATCCTATGATACCAGGCAGCATTATAAGTATCAGCAGAATATTAGAGCTATCCTATGATACCAGGCAGCATTATCAGTATCAGCAGACTGTTAGAGCTATCCTATGATACCAGGCAGCATTATCAGTATCAGCAGAATATTAGAGCTATCCTATGATACCAGGCAGCATTATCAGTATCAGCAGAATATTAGAGCTATCCTATGATACCAGGCAAACATTATCAGTATCAGCAGCCTGTTAGAGCTATCCTATGATACCAGGCAGCATTATCAGTATCAGCAGAATATTAGAGCTATCCTATGATACCAGGCAGCATTATCAGTATCACCAGCCTGTTAGAGCTATCCTATGATACCAGGCAGAAATGATCAGTAGCAGCAGACTACTGTGTTACCAGGCAGCCAGGTAGGTGAGGGAGACTAAGGGAACGAGCGACTAAGCGACTAAGCGATCTCCTGTTCGTTCAGCATGTGGATTGCATGTCATTTGATAGGCACATTAGCCAGTTCATTATTGCAGGTCCAGTGACACTGTGCAGACACCTGAAATTAGGCTCACTCTACTGGCACTACAGAGAGAGACTCACTCTGCTGGCACTACAGAGACTCACTCTGCTGGCACTACAGAGACTCACTCTGCTGGCACTACAGAGAGACTCACTCTGCTGGCACTACAGAGACTCACTCTGCTGGCACTACGGAGAGAGACTCACTCTGCTGGCACTACAGAGACTCACTCTGCTGGCACTACAGAGACTCACTCTGCTGGCACTACAGAGACTCACTCTGCTGGCACTACAGAGACTCACTCTGCTGGCACTACAGAGACTCACTCTGCTGGCACTACAGAGACTCACTCTGCTGGCACTACAGAGACTCACTCTGCTGGCACTACAGAGACTCACTCTGCTGGCACTACAGAGACTCACACTGCTGGCACTACAGAGACTCACTCTGCTGGCACTACAGAGACTCACTCTGCTGGCACTACAGAGACTCACTCTGCTGGCACTACAGAGACTCACTCTGCTGGCACTACAGAGACTCACTCTGCTGGCACTACAGAGACTCACTCTGCTGGCACTACAGAGAGACTCACTCTGCTGGCACTACAGAGAGACTCACTCTGCTGGCACTACAGAGACTCACTCTGCTGGCACTACAGAGACTCACTCTGCTGGCACTACAGAGACTCACTCTGCTGGCACTACAGAGACTCACTCTGCTGGCACTACAGAGAGACTCACTCTGCTGGCACTACGGAGAGAGACTCACTCTGCTGGCACTACAGAGACTCACTCTGCTGGCACTACAGAGACTCACTCTGCTGGCACTACAGAGACTCACTCTGCTGGCACTACAGAGACTCACTCTGCTGGCACTACAGAGACTCACTCTGCTGGCACTACAGAGACTCACTCTGCTGGCACTACAGAGACTCACTCTGCTGGCACTACAGAGACTCACTCTGCTGGCACTACAGAGACTCACACTGCTGGCACTACAGAGACTCACTCTGCTGGCACTACAGAGACTCACTCTGCTGGCACTACAGAGACTCACTCTGCTGGCACTACAGAGACTCACTCTGCTGGCACTACAGAGACTCACTCTGCTGGCACTACAGAGAGACTCACTCTGCTGGCACTACAGAGAGACTCACTCTGCTGGCACTACAGAGACTCACTCTGCTGGCACTACAGAGACTCACTCTGCTGGCACTACAGAGACTCACTCTGCTGGCACTACAGAGACTCACTCTGCTGGCACTACAGAGAGACTCACTCTGCTGGCACTACGGAGAGAGACTCACTCTGCTGGCACTACGGAGAGAGACTCACTCTGCTGGCACTACAGAGAGACTCACTCTGCTGGCACTACGGAGAGAGACTCACTCTGCTGGCACTACAGAGAGACTCACTCTGCTGGCACTACAGAGAGACTCACTCTGCTGGCACTACAGAGACTCACTCTGCTGGCACTACGGAGAGAGACTCACTCTGCTGGCACTACGGAGAGAGACTCACTCTGCTGGCACTACGGAGAGACTCACTCTGCTGGCACTACAGAGAGAGACTCACTCTGCTGGCACTACGGAGAGAGACTCACTCTGCTGGCACTACGGAGAGAGACTCACTCTGCTGGCACTACAGAGACTCACTCTGCTGGCACTACAGAGACTCACTCTGCTGGCACTACAGAGAGACTCACTCTGCTGGCACTACAGAGACTCACTCTGCTGGCACTACAGAGACTCACTCTGCTGGCACTACAGAGAGACTCACTCTGCTGGCACTACAGAGAGACTCACTCTGCTGGCACTACAGAGAGACTCACTCTGCTGGCACTACAGAGACTCACTCTGCTGGCACTACAGAGAGACTCACTCTGCTGGCACTACAGAGACTCACTCTGCTGGCACTACAGAGAGACTCACTCTGCTGGCACTACAGAGAGACTCACTCTGCTGGCACTACGGAGAGAGACTCACTCTGCTGGCACTACGGAGAGAGACTCACTCTGCTGGCACTACAGAGACTCACTCTGCTGGCACTACAGAGACTCACTCTGCTGGCACTACGGAGAGAGACTCACTCTGCTGGCACTACGGAGAGAGACTCACTCTGCTGGCACTACGGAGAGAGACTCACTCTGCTGGCACTACAGAGACTCACTCTGCTGGCACTACAGAGAGAGACTCACTCTGCTGGCACTACAGAGAGACTCACTCTGCTGGCACTACAGAGAGACTCACTCTGCTGGCACTACAGAGACTCACACTGCTGGCACTACAGAGACTCACTCTGCTGGCACTACAGAGACTCACTCTGCTGGCACTACAGAGACTCACTCTGCTGGCACTACAGAGACTCACTCTGCTGGCACTACAGAGACTCACTCTACTGGCACTACAGAGACTCACTCTGCTGGCACTACAGAGAGAGACTCACTCTGCTGGCACTACAGAGAGACTCACTCTGCTGGCACTACAGAGACTCACTCTGCTGGCACTACAGAGAGACTCACTCTGCTGGCACTACAGAGACTCACTCTGCTGGCACTACAGAGAGACTCACTCTGCTGGCACTACAGAGACTCACTCTGCTGGCACTACAGAGACTCACTCTGCTGGCACTACAGAGACTCACTCTGCTGGCACTACAGAGAGACTCACTCTGCTGGCACTACAGAGAGAGACTCACTCTGCTGGCACTACAGAGAGAGACTCACTCTGCTGGCACTACAGAGAGAGACTCACTCTGCTGGCACTACAGAGAGAGACTCACTCTGCTGGCACTACAGAGACTCACTCTGCTGGCACTACAGAGACTCACTCTGCTGGCACTACAGAGAGACTCACTCTGCTGGCACTACAGAGACTCACTCTGCTGGCACTACAGAGACTCACTCTGCTGGCACTACAGAGACTCACTCTGCTGGCACTACAGAGAGACTCACTCTGCTGGCACTACAGAGAGACTCACTCTGCTGGCACTACAGAGAGACTCACTCTGCTGGCACTACAGAGAGACTCACTCTGCTGGCACTACAGAGACTCACTCTGCTGGCACTACAGAGACTCACTCTGCTGGCACTACAGAGAGAGACTCACTCTGCTGGCACTACAGAGAGACTCACTCTGCTGGCACTACAGAGACTCACTCTGCTGGCACTACAGAGACTCACTCTGCTGGCACTACAGAGACTCACTCTGCTGGCACTACAGAGACTCACTCTGCTGGCACTACAGAGACTCACTCTGCTGGCACTACAGAGAGACTCACTCTGCTGGCACTACAGAGAGACTCACTCTGCTGGCACTACAGAGAGACTCACTCTGCTGGCACTACAGAGACTCACTCTGCTGGCACTACAGAGACTCACTCCACTGGTCCTCGCACATGCTCAGATGAAATACATCGCTCGAATGCTGATTAAGGCGTTTACATTTCAGTGATAATGTCCGAAAAGCCGATGTTTGGAGGATACATTGGCACGGGTGTTGTTACACCAGAGACACCAGGTTCGAGGGCATTATCACTTTTTTACAACGGGTTACCAACATATTCAAATAATGAGTGACATAAAAACATTATTTTGATTTAATTTGTTCATACTATTTCATCCTTCCACAAGATATCGTCCTGATACATATCTAGGGTTGCCACCCAAGCCGGCTGGTCGTTCGTTCTATCGGTTCGGTTGCCAAAGACGTGACCCAGTCGTTCAGTCTTTTTGTTCTGTATCTATGGACGCAACCCAGTCGTTCAGTCTTTTTGTTCTGTATCTATGGACGCGACCCAGTCGTTCAGTCTTTTTGTTCTGTATCTATGGACGCGACCCAGTCATTCAGTCTTGTTGTTCTATTGCCATACTGGTTGGCTACGTCCTCATCCCTTGTTTGCTAGCTAGCCAACTACTGCTAACTTACAGTCACGTCAAACAGTGCAGCCAGATTAACATCAGGTGCTGCATTTGTTTAATTAAGCTGTTTTCTAGTGACATTTATTTGGATACATCCATAACAATGAGCTAATGAGGCGCAAGTTCGCTTGGCATAGAAAATGTGCTCACTTGTCAGAACAGTGTTGTTCAGAGGAGCTAGCCAACAGCACAGCTAAACACAATCACTTCAAACTGAAGCTGGAAAGACTGCAAACTAGCTGCACTTTGTTTCGTTTGACCTTTTTCGATGGACATTTCTTTGTATATATCCATAAAAATGATGCCAGTTTATTCATGATTCTGACTGGCTGAGAAACGTTGCCTGAATGTCTGTCTCGTCCCGACTCGTTCATTACTATGGGACAGCTAGAGATTGAATTTTAATATTGAAACAATGTTGCAAATGTCGGAGAGACAGACATCAAGGTTTATACAAATCTCTGCTGGTTAAAAGAGTGCTACAAAAAGGCAGAAGGCCCCCTGCAGGGACGGGGACTGGGATGAAACATTAAAAATAAATATAGGGCAAAACACACATCACGACAAGAGAGACCTAAGACAACAACATAACAAGGCAGCAACACATGTCAACACAGCATGGGTAGCAACACAACATGACAACAACATGGTAGCAGCACAAAACATGGTACAAACATTATTGGGCAGTCAACAGCACAAAGGGCAAGAAGGTAGAGACAACAATACATCACACAAAGCAGCCACAATTTTCAGTAAGAGTGTCCATGATTGAGTCTTTGAATGAAGCAATTTAGATAAAACTGTCCAGTTTGAGTGTTTGTTGGAGCTCGTTACAGTCCCTAGCTGCAGCGAGCTGAAAAGAGGAGCGACCCAGGGATGTGTGTGCTTTGGGGACCTTTAACCTCTTGACGGTCGCCTAGGATAGGGGGCGCCACAGCGCATTTTGAAAAAAGTTTGTGCCCATTTTAAACGGCCTACTACTCAAACTCAGAAGCTAGGATATGCATATAATTAATACTTGTGGATAGAAAACACCCTAAAGTTTCTAAAACTGTTTGAATGGTGTCTGTGAGTATAACAGAACTCATATGGCAGTCAAAACCCCGAGACAGATCGAAACAGGAAGTGGAATTCTGAATTGCGGACTCAACTTCATCACGTTGCCTATTAATCACACCGTGAGCTATGGTTCATTGAGCACTTCCTATTGCTTCCACTAGATGTCCCCAGTCTTTACAAAGTGATTTGAGTCTCCTACTGTGAAAACTGACAGAATGACACGCTGTGGAACGTGGTCACACGGAGAGGGCCATCACCATTATGACGCCGGCGCCACTGGCTACCCTCCCCTTTCGAAACGTTTATAAAGACAATGCAATCGTCCCCCTTGAATCTTATTGGAGCTCTGGTTGAAAAAGGCCCTAAAGATTTATGTTATACAACGTTTGACATGTTTGAACAAACCTAAATAAGAAAAAAATGCATTTTGTTGAAAGAGTAGCCCCGCGCACGTCGGAACTTTTGGTGCAGCCTTCAGAACGCGCTAACAACAACAAGCTAATGGAACATAAAGGATGAACTTTTTCGAACGAAAATACATTTGTTGTGGACCTGGGATTCCTGGAAGTGCCTAAGGATGAAGATAATCAAAGGTAAGGGATTATTGACAATAGTATACAAGACTAGATGTGATATGCGATTGTTCCAAGATGGCTAGCCTATTGCTATTGCTAGCCTATTGTTCTGAGTATCGCATCCCCTTTTATCGCAAAGTGTGATTACCCAGTAAAGTTATTTTAAATCTGGCATTACAGGTGCTTTCAAGAGATATTCATCTATAAATCTTAGAATGACAATATTACATTTTAAAAATGTTTTCGAATAGTAATTTAGTAAATTGTAGCGCTGTTTCATCGGATGCATTTGAGGGAAAATAGTTAGTCAACGTTACGCACCGATGTAAAATGCTGTTTTTATATATAAATATGAACTTTATCGAACAAAAGAATGCATGTATTGTGTAACATGATGTCCTAGGTGTGTCATCTGATGAAGATTGTCAAAGGTTAGTGCTGCATTTAGCTGTTTTTTGGTTATTTGTGATGCATGTGGTTGGTCGGAAAATGTCTATGTGGCTACTTTTACGATATACTCCTCTAACATAATCTAATGTTTTGCTTTTGCTGTAAAGCCTTTTTGAAATCGGACAACGTGGTTCGATTCAGGAGAGGTGTATCTATAAAACGATATAATTTGAAAAATAAATATGAAAAAAAATAATTATTAAATTTTGTTATGCTAATGGCGATAGGATTTTTCGCTGGATGTCCGTCCCGCATACGGGATGGAGGCCGCACAGGGGTTAACAGAATGTGACTGGCAGAACGGGTGTTGTATGTGGAGGATGAGACAACGGCACATTCATCATCCACGATGGATACTACAGCCAGCTCGGGTCCATCGGACCCCACCGCCCTTTGGTCCTCGAGGGGATTGCGAAGCCACTCAAGGCAAAAGAACGGCCGGACCTCCTCAGCCATTGCACCAGCTGTCGTCATCTATCAATTGGTTCCCGGAGGGGAAAAACAGTGCTACCCAGGAACATGAGTACAGGACATTATAAGTCTCATGACGCCAGCACAGCGGAGTCAATCACCACCTTCCGGAGACACCTGAAACCCCACCTGTTTAAGGAATACCTAGGATAGGATAAAGTAATCCTTCTAACCCCCCCCCCCCCCCCCTAAAAGATTTCGATGCACTATTGTAAAGTGGTTGTTCCACTGGATATCATAAGGTGAATGCACCAATTTGTAAGTCGCTCTGGATAAGAGCGTCTGCTAAATGACTTAAATGTAAATCTAATGCTTCCGACCATTCTACGACAGATGCCGGGAGCTGACGCTGTCGTAGTCCATGTGGGGTCAAACAATATCAGGAGGGCTAGCTCGGAACTTCTGAAAATCTATTTTAAAGAACTGATTCAACACTGAAAAGTGGCCAATCATTTCAGGTCCAGTACCATCTTTGGGCCGCGGGTGTGTAAGATTCAGTACGCTACTGGCATTACATACATGGCTAAAATATTACTGTAGCTCTGCTGGAGTCACTTTTATAGATAACTTCGACACCTTCTGGAAACAGAATGACAGAGTTCATCTCAAATGATCTCGGCTCCTGGACTCTGTCCACTCATTGAGACGACTCATCAATGACCCAAGACCAGCTCACTTAATCCCTACCATTGTGTTGCTGAGTTGTCATAATGCTTCAGCAAATGTACATTATCCCAGGGTCATTGGCAGACATAATGTAAGTAACTTATGTCCCCCTAACTGCCCTGAATACCTCTGTTGATCCTACAGCTATTGTATGCAGTAATCATGTGCCTATGAACCACAGTTATACTGTTAGCATTGAAGTGGTGTGTCCTAGCAGGAAGTTCACTTCACTGTGTGCAGCTCACCGTTAACTATCAGCTCCAATATAAATAACATGAGCAAGTCTACTTCTGATAAACTTCCCAGTAAGGCATTCAAAACAATTAAACAACCCAGAAAAGTGCTAAAAAAAGCCCACATTAACATATGTAGCCTAAGAAACAAGGTTAATGAAGTCAATAACTTGCTTATAACAGATTACATTCATATTCTGACTATCTATGAAACTCACTTAGATAATACCTTTGATACAGTGGTAGCAATACATGGTTATAACATCTACTGAAAAGACAGAAATGCCAATGGGGGCGGTGTTGCGGTCTATATTCAAAACCACATTCCTGTAACGCTTAGAGAGGTTCTCATGTTAAAAACTGTCATGACGTGGCCCTCTTTGAGTATAGCGAGTACCATCCCCCTCTCTCTCTCAACACCTCGCTCTCCCTCACCACCTTTCTCTCCCTCTCCTACACCCAGGTTCTGTTATCTCAGGTCATAAATTCCAAGAGGAGACTCTCTCCTCATGGCCAGGCAGTATAGAGAGAGGGTTACACAGTAGAACAAAGGAACTTCTTCTACATCACAGAACTTGAGAACTGAACAATATCCATGTTTTGGAGAATGTATAAACGGTCGGTGGAGTAGCCAGCTACGACTGGGTCTGTTGTTTCATTTTGTGACCTCATGAAAGACAATACAGACACATTACCATAACTCTGTTAATACAGGTGCATCCGTTATGAGGTTTGAATCTAATTATTGTATAAAATGAATGAGTAAAGATGAAACTGTTTGTGAAATTATGTAAGGTGATGTTGAACCATTAATGTGAGAGAATTGTATTCTCTTCATGTAACGCCCTGGCCATAGAGAAGGGTTTTTGTTCTTTATTTTGGTTAGGCCAGGGTGTTACATTGGGTGGGCGTTCTATGTTAATTTTTCTATGTTTTTGTATTTCTTTGTTTTGGGCCGTGTGTGGCTCCCAATCAGGCACAGCTGTAGTTTGTTGTTGCTGATTGGGAGTCACACATAAGTAGCCTGTTTTCCTTTGGGTTTTTGTGGGTGATTGTTTCTGTTCAGTGTGTTTCCTGTCAGTACTGTTTGGCTGTCGGTTTTCCTGTTTTTTTGTATACTGTTCTCTTTGTTTGAGTTAACCTCTCTGGGCTAGGCGGGACGAATTTGTCCCACTTACGCAACAGCCAGTGTAATCCCGTGGCGCGATTTTCAAATACCTTAGAAATGCTATTACTTCAATTTCTCAAACATATGACTATTTTACACCATTTTAAAGACAAGACTCTCGTTAATCTAACCACACTGTCCGATTTCAAAAAGGCTTTACAACGAAAGCAAAACATTAGATTATGTCAGCAGAGTACCCAGCCAGAAATAATCAGACACCCATTTTTCAAGCTAGCATATAATGTCACAAAAACCCAGAAGACAGCTAAATGCAGCACTAACCTTTGATGATCTTCATCAGATGACACACCTAGGACATTATGTTATACAATACATGCATGTTTTGTTCAATCAAGTTCATATTTATATCAAAAAACAGCTTTTTACATTAGCATGTGATGTTCAGAACTAGCATACCCCCCGCAAACCTCTGGTGAATTTACTAAATTACTCACGATAAACGTTCACAAAAAACATAACAATTATTTTAAGAATTATAGATACAGAACTCCTTTGTGCAATCGAGGTGTCCGATTTTAAAATAGGTTTTCGGTGAAAGCACATTTTGCAATATTCTCAGTAGATAGCCCAGCCATCACGGCTAGCTATTTAGACACCCACCAAGTTTAGCCCTGACCAAAATCAGATTTACTATTAGAAAAGTTTGATTACCTTTGATGTTCTTCGTCAGAATGCACTCCCAGCACTGCTACTTCAATAACAAATGTTGGTTTGGTCCAAAATAATCCATCGTTATATCCAAATAGCGGCGTTTTGTTCGTGCGTTGTAGACACTATCCGAAGTGTAAATAAGGGTCACGAGCATGGCGCAATTCTTGACAAAAAAATTCTAAATATTCCATTACCGTACTTTCGAAGCATGTCAACCGCTGTTTAAAATCCATTTTTATGCCATTTTTCTCGTAAAAAAGCGATAATATTCCGACCGGGAATCTGCGTTTAGGTAAACAGAGGAAAGAAAACAAAGCATTCGGTCGACGCGGGCACGAGCCTGAGTCTCACAGTACTGTAACCAGCCACTACCCAAACGCGCTACTTTTTTTCAGCCAGAGCCTGCAAAGCCACGATTCAGCTTTTTGCCGCCTTCTGAGAGCCTATGGGAGCCGTAGGAAGTGTCACGTTATAGCAGAGATCCTCAGTCTTCAATAAACAGAGACAAGAAGAACGACACCTTGTCAGACAGGCCACTTCCTGCATGAAATCTTCTCAGGTTTTTGCCTGCCATATGAGTTCTGTTATACTCACAGACACCATTCAAACAGTTTTAGAAACTTTAGGGTGTTTTCTATCCAAAGCCAATAATTATATGCATATTCTAGTTACTGGGCAGGAGTAGTAACCAGATTAAATCGGGTACCATCCAGCCGTGTCAATACTGCCCCCTAGCCCTAACAGGTTAAACTGCTTATCCCAGTTCCTAATAAGCACCCATTAAGAAAATGACTGTCAAAACTGTTAAATCCCCTTGGATTGATGAGGAATTGAACAATTGTATGGTTGAGAGGCATGAGGCAAAACGTATGGCAAATAAGTCTGGCAGCACAACCGATTGGCAAACGTAGACAAACTGAGAAATCATGTCACTAAACTAAATAAGAAGAAACTATAATATGAAACAAAAATTTATTATATAAAGAATGACAGGAAAAAGCTTTGGAGCACCTTAAATGAAAATCGTGGGCAAAAAGTCCAACTCGGCTCCTTCATTCATTGAATCAGACGGCTCATTCATCACAAATCCCACTGATATTGCAAATTACTTTAATGATTTTATCATTGGCAATGTTAGCAAACTTAGGCATGACATGTCAGCAACAATTGCTGACACTACACATCCAAGTATATCTGACCAAATTATGAAAGACAAGAATTGTACTTTTGAATTCTGTAAAGTGAGTTTGGAAGAGGTGAACAAATCAACAACGACAAGCCACCAGGTTCTGACAACCTGGATGGAAAATTACTGAGGATTATAGCAGACGATATTGCCACATCTATTTGCCAAATCTTCAATCTAAACCTACTAGAGAGTGTGTTGCCCTCAGGCCTGGAGGGAAGCTAAAGTCATTTTACTACCTAACAATAGTAAAAACCCCTTTACTGACTCCAATTGCCCACCAATCAGCCTGTTACCAACCCTTAGTAAACTTTGGGTATTTGGTGTTTGACCAGATACAATGCTATTTTACAGTAAACAAATTGACAACAAACTTACAGCATGCTTATAGGGTAGGACATTCAACAAGTACAGCACTTACACAAATGACTGATGACTGATGATTGACTGAGAGAAATTGATGATAAAAAGATTGTGGGGCTGTTTTGTTAGTCTTCAGCGCGGCTTTTGACATTATCAATAATAGTCTGCTGCTGGAAAAACGTATGTGTTATGGCTTTACACCCCCTGCTATATTGTGGATAAAGAGTTACCTGTCTGACAGAACACAGAGGGTATTCTATAATGGGAGCTTATCCAACATAATCCAGGTAGAATCAGGAATTCCCCAGGGCAGCTGTCTAGGCCCCTTACTTTTTTTCAATCTTTACTAACAACATGCCACTGGCTTTGAGTAAAGCCAGAGTGTCTATGTACGCGGATGACTCAACCCTATACACGTCAGCTACTACAACGACTTAAATGACTGCAACACTCAACAAAGAGCTGCAGTTAGATTCAGAATGGGTGGCAAAGGAATAAGTTAGTCCTAAATATTTCTAAAACTAAAAGCATTGTATTTGGAACAAATCATTCACTAAACCCTAAATCTCAACTAAATCTTGTAATGAATAATGTGGAAATTCCGCAAGTTGGGATGACTAAACTGCTTTGAGTAACCCAGGATTGTAAACTGTCATGGTCAAATCATGTTGATACAACAGTAGCTAAGATGGGGAGAAGCCTGTCCATAATAAAGCACTTCTTAACAGCACTATAAAACAAGGCAGGTCCTACAGGCCCTAGTTTCTACCTTCTTAACAGCACTATCAACAAGGCAGGACCTACAGGCCCTAGTTTCTACCTTCTTAACAACACTATCAACAAGGCAGGTCCTACAGGCCCTAGTTTCTACCTTCTTAACAGCACTATCAACAAGGCAGGTCCTACAGGCCCTAGTTTCTACCTTCTTAACAGCACTATCAACAAGGCAGGTCCTACAGGCCCTAGTTTCTACCTTCTTAACAACACTATCAACAAGGCAGGTCCTACAGGCCCTAGTTTCTACCTTCTTAACAACACTATCAACAGGGCAGGTCCTACAGGCCCTAGTTTCTACCTTCTTAACAACACTATCAACAAGGCAGGTCCAACAGGCCCTAGTTTCTACCTTCTTAACAACACTATCAACAAGGCAGGTCCTACAGGCCCTAGTTTCTACCTTCTTAACAGCACTATCAACAAGGCAGGTCCTACAGGCCCTAGTTTCTACCTTCTTAACAACACTATCAACAAGGCAGGTCCTACAGGCCCTAGTTTCTACCTTCTTAACAACACTATCAACAAGGCAGGACCTACAGGCCCTAGTTTCTACCTTCTTAACAACACTATCAACAAGGCAGGTCCTACAGGCCCTAGTTTCTACCTTCTTAACAGCACTATCAACAAGGCAGGTCCTACAGGCCCTAGTTTCTACCTTCTTAACAACACTATCAACAAGGCAGGTCCTACAGGCCCTAGTTTCTACCTTCTTAACAGCACTATCAACAAGGCAGGTCCTACAGGCCCTAGTTTCTACCTTCTTAACAACACTATCGATAAGGCAGGTCCTACAGGCCCTAGTTTCTACCTTCTTAACAACACTATCAACAGGGCAGGTCCTACAGGCCCTAGTTTCTACCTTCTTAACAACACTATCAACAAGGCAGGTCCAACAGGCCCTAGTTTCTACCTTCTTAACAACACTATCAACAAGGCAGGTCCTACAGGCCCTAGTTTCTACCTTCTTAACAACACTATCAACAAGGCAGGTCCTACAGGCCCTAGTTTCTACCTTCTTAACAGCACTATCAACAAGGCAGGTCCTACAGGCCCTAGTTTCTACCTTCTTAACAACACTATCAACAAGGCAGGTCCAACAGGCCCTAGTTTCTACCTTCTTAACAACACTATCAACAAGGCAGGTCCTACAGGCCCTAGTTTCTACCTTCTTAACAACACTATCAACAAGGCAGGTCCAACAGGCCCTAGTTTCTACCTTCTTAACAGCACTATCAACAAGGCAGGTCCTACAGGCCCTAGTTTCTACCTTCTTAACAGCACTATCAACAAGGCAGGTCCTACAGGCCCTAGTTTCTACCTTCTTAACAACACTATCAACAAGGCAGGTCCAACAGGCCCTAGTTTCTACCTTCTTAACAACACTATCAACAAGGCAGGTCCAACAGGCCCTAGTTTCTACCTTCTTAACAACACTATCAACAAGGCAGGTCCAACAGGCCCTAGTTTCTACCTTCTTAACAACACTATCAACAAGGCAGGTCCAACAGGCCCTAGTTTCTACCTTCTTAACAGCACTATCAACAAGGCAGGTCCTACAGGCCCTAGTTTCTACCTTCTTAACAGCACTATCAACAAGGCAGGTCCTACAGGCCCTAGTTTCTACCTTCTTAACAACACTATCAACAAGGCAGGTCCAACAGGCCCTAGTTTCTACCTTCTTAACAACACTATCAACAAGGCAGGTCCTACAGGCCCTAGTTTCTACCTTCTTAACAACACTATCAACAAGGCAGGTCCAACAGGCCCTAGTTTCTATCTTCTTAACAGCACTATCAACAAGGCAGGTCCTACAGGCCCTAGTTTCTACCTTCTTAACAACACTATCAACAAGGCAGGTCCTACAGGCCCTAGTTTCTACCTTCTTAACAACACTATCAACAGGGCAGGTCCTACAGGCCCTAGTTTCTACCTTGTTAACAACACTATCAACAAGGCAGGTCCAACAGGCCCTAGTTTCTACCTTCTTAACAACACTATCAACAAGGCAGGTCCTACAGGCCCTAGTTTCTACCTTCTTAACAACACAATCAAAAGGGCAGGTCCTACAGGCCCTAGTTTCTACCTTCTTAACAACACTATCAACAAGGCAGGTCCTACAGGCCCTAGTTTCTACCTTCTTAACAGCACTATCAACAAGGCAGGTCCTACAGGCCCTAGTTTCTACCTTCTTAACAACACTATCAACAAGGCAGGTCCTACAGGCCCTAGTTTCTAACTTCTTAACAGCACTATCAACAAGGCAGGTCCTACAGGCCCTAGTTTCTACCTTCTTAACAACACTATCGATAAGGCAGGTCCTACAGGCCCTAGTTTCTACCTTCTTAACAACACTATCAACAGGGCAGGTCCTACAGGCCCTAGTTTCTACCTTCTTAACAGCACTATCAACAAGGCAGGTCCTACAGGCCCTAGTTTCTACCTTCTTAACAACACTATCAAAAGGGCAGGTCCTACAGGCCCTAGTTTCTACCTTCTTAACAACACTATCAACAAGGCAGGTCCTACAGGCCCTAGTTTCTACCTTCTTAACAGCACTATCAACAAGGCAGGTCCTACAGGCCCTAGTTTCTACCTTCTTAACAACACTATCAACAAGGCAGGTCCTACAGGCCCTAGTTTCTACCTTCTTAACAACACTATCAACAGGGCAGGTCCTACAGGCCCTAGTTTCTACCTTCTTAACAACACTATCAACAAGGCAGGTCCAACAGGCCCTAGTTTCTACCTTCTTAACAACACTATCAACAAGGCAGGTCCAACAGGCCCTAGTTTCTACCTTCTTAACAGCACTATCAACAAGGCAGGTCCTACAGGCCCTAGTTTCTACCTTCTTAACAACACTATCAACAAGGCAGGTCCTACAGGCCCTAGTTTCTACCTTCATAACAACACTATCAACAGGGCAGGTCCTACAGGCCCTAGTTTCTACCTTGTTAACAACACTATCAACAAGGCAGGTCCAACAGGCCCTAGTTTCTACCTTCTTAACAACACTATCAACAAGGCAGGTCCTACAGGCCCTAGTTTCTACCTTCTTAACAACACTATCAAAAGGGCAGGTCCTACAGGCCCTAGTTTCTACCTTCTTAACAACACTATCAACAAGGCAGGTCCTACAGGCCCTAGTTTCTACCTTCTTAACAGCACTATCAACAAGGCAGGTCCTACAGGCCCTAGTTTCTACCTTCTTAACAACACTATCAACAAGGCAGGTCCTACAGGCCCTAGTTTCTAACTTCTTAACAGCACTATCAACAAGGCAGGTCCTACAGGCCCTAGTTTCTACCTTCTTAACAACACTATCGATAAGGCAGGTCCTACAGGCCCTAGTTTCTACCTTCTTAACAACACTATCAACAGGGCAGGTCCTACAGGCCCTAGTTTCTACCTTCTTAACAGCACTATCAACAAGGCAGGTCCTACAGGCCCTAGTTTCTACCTTCTTAACAACACTATCAAAAGGGCAGGTCCTACAGGCCCTAGTTTCTACCTTCTTAACAGCACTATCAACAAGGCAGGTCCTACAGGCCCTAGTTTCTACCTTCTTAACAACACTATCAACAAGGCAGGTCCTACAGGCCCTAGTTTCTACCTTCTTAACAACACTATCAACAGGGCAGGTCCTACAGGCCCTAGTTTCTACCTTCTTAACAACACTATCAACAAGGCAGGTCCAACAGGCCCTAGTTTCTACCTTCTTAACAGCACTATCAACAAGGCAGGTCCTACAGGCCCTAGTTTCTACCTTCTTAACAACACTATCAACAAGGCAGGTCCTACAGGCCCTAGTTTCTACCTTCTTAACAGCACTATCAACAAGGCAGGTCCTACAGGCCCTAGTTTCTACCTTCTTAACAACACTATCAACAAGGCAGGTCCTACAGGCCCTAGTTTCTACCTTCTTAACAACACTATCAACAGGGCAGGTCCTACAGGCCCTAGTTTCTACCTTCTTAACAACACTATCAACAAGGCAGGTCCAACAGGCCCTAGTTTCTACCTTCTTAACAACACTATCAACAAGGCAGGTCCTACAGGCCCTAGTTTCTACCTTCTTAACAGCACTATCAACAAGGCAGGTCCTACAGGCCCTAGTTTCTACCTTCTTAACAACACTATCAACAAGGCAGGTCCTACAGGCCCTAGTTTCTACCTTCTTAACAGCACTATCAACAAGGCAGGTCCTACAGGCCCTAGTTTCTACCTTCTTAACAACACTATCAACAAGGCAGGTCCTACAGGCCCTAGTTTCTACCTTCTTAACAACACTATCAACAGGGCAGGTCCTACAGGCCCTAGTTTCTACCTTCTTAACAACACTATCAACAAGGCAGGTCCTACAGGCCCTAGTTTCTACCTTCTTAACAACACTATCAACAAGGCAGGTCCTACAGGCCCTAGTTTCTACCTTCTTAACAGCACTATCAACAAGGCAGGTCCTACAGGCCCTAGTTTCTACCTTCTTAACAACACTATCAACAAGGCAGGTCCAACAGGCCCTAGTTTCTACCTTCTTAACAGCACTATCAACAAGGCAGGTCCTACAGGCCCTAGTTTCTACCTTCTTAACAACACTATCAACAAGGCAGGTCCTACAGGCCCTAGTTTCTACCTTCTTAACAACACTATCAACAGGGCAGGTCCTACAGGCCCTAGTTTCTACCTTGTTAACAACACTATCAACAAGGCAGGTCCAACAGGCCCTAGTTTCTACCTTCTTAACAACACTATCAACAAGGCAGGTCCTACAGGCCCTAGTTTCTACCTTCTTAACAGCACTATCAACAAGGCAGGTCCTACAGGCCCTAGTTTCTACCTTCTTAATCAACACTATCAACAAGGCAGGTCCTACAGGCCCTAGTTTCTACCTTCTTAACAGCACTATCAACAAGGCAGGTCCTACAGGCCCTAGTTTCTACCTTCTTAACAACACTATCAACAAGGCAGGTCCTACAGGCCCTAGTTTCTACCTTCTTAACAACACTATCAACAGGGCAGGTCCTACAGGCCCTAGTTTCTACCTTCTTAACAACACTATCAACAAGGCAGGTCCTACAGGCCCTAGTTTCTACCTTCTTAACAGCACTATCAACAAGGCAGGTCCTACAGGCCCTAGTTTCTACCTTCTTAACAACAATATCAACAAGGCAGGTCCTACAGGCCCTAGTTTCTACCTTCTTAACAACACTATCAACAAGGCAGGTCCTACAGGCCCTAGTTTCTACCTTCTTAACAACACTATCAACAAGGCAGGTCCAACAGGCCCTAGTTTCTACCTTCTTAACAACACTATCAACAAGGCAGGTCCTACAGGCCCTAGTTTCTACCTTCTTAACAACACTATCAACAAGGCAGGTCCAACAGGCCCTAGTTTCTACCTTCTTAACAACACTATCAACAAGGCAGGTCCTACAGGCCCTAGTTTCTACCTTCTTAACAGCACTATCAACAAGGCAGGTCCTACAGGCCCTAGTTTCTACCTTCTTAACAACACTATCAACAAGGCAGGTCCTACAGGCCCTAGTTTCTACCTTCTTAACAACACTATCAACAAGGCAGGTCCAACAGGCCCTAGTTTCTACCTTCTTAACAACACTATCAACAAGGCAGGTCCTACAGGCCCTAGTTTCTACCTTCTTAACAGCACTATCAACAAGGCAGGTCCTACAGGCCCTAGTTTCTACCTTCTTAACAACACTATCAACAAGGCAGGTCCAACAGGCCCTAGTTTCTACCTTCTTAACAACACTATCAACAAGGCAGGTCCAACAGGCCCTAGTTTCTACCTTCTTAACAGCACTATCAACAAGGCAGGTCCTACAGGCCCTAGTTTCTACCTTCTTAACAGCACTATCAACAAGGCAGGTCCTACAGGCCCTAGTTTCTACCTTCTTAACAACACTATCAACAAGGCAGGTCCTACAGGCCCTAGTTTCTACCTTCTTAACAACACTATCAACAGGGCAGGTCCTACAGGCCCTAGTTTCTACCTTCTTAACAACACTATCAACAAGGCAGGTCCAACAGGCCCTAGTTTCTACCTTCTTAACAACACTATCAACAAGGCAGGTCCTACAGGCCCCAGTTTCTACCTTCTTAACAACACTATCAACAAGGCAGGTCCAACAGGCCCTAGTTTCTACCTTCTTAACAGCACTATCAACAAGGCAGGTCCTACAGGCCCTAGTTTCTACCTTCTTAACAACACTATCAACAAGGCAGGTCCTACAGGCCCTAGTTTCTACCTTCTTAACAACACTATCAACAAGGGCAGGTCATACAGGCCCTAGTTTCTACCTTCTTAACAACACTATCAACAAGGCAGGTCCTACAGGCCCTAGTTTCTACCTTCTTAACAGCACTATCAACAAGGCAGGTCCTACAGGCCCTAGTTTCTACCTTCTTAACAACACTATCAACAAGGCAGGTCCTACAGGCCCTAGTTCCTACCTTCTTAACAGCACTATCAACAAGGCAGGTCCTACAGGCCCTAGTTTCTACCTTCTTAACAACACTATCAACAAGGCAGGTCCAACAGGCCCTAGTTTCTACCTTCTTAACAACACTATCAACAAGGCAGGTCCTACAGGCCCTAGTTTCTACCTTCTTAACAGCACTATCAACAAGGCAGGTCCTACAGGCCCTAGTTTCTACCTTCTTAACAACACTATCAACAAGGCAGGTCCAACAGGCCCTAGTTTCTACCTTCTTAACAACACTATCAACAAGGCAGGTCCAACAGGCCCTAGTTTCTACCTTCTTAACAACACTATCAACAAGGCAGGTCCTACAGGCCCTAGTTTCTACCTTCTTAACAACACTATCAACAAGGCAGGTCCTACAGGCCCTAGTTTCTACCTTCTTAACAGCACTATCAACAAGGCAGGTCCTACAGGCCCTAGTTTCTACCTTCTTAACAACACTATCAACAAGGCAGGTCCTACAGGCCCTAGTTTCTACCTTCTTAACAGCACTATCAACAAGGCAGGTCCTACAGGCCCTAGTTTCTACCTTCTTAACAACACTATCAACAAGGCAGGTCCTACAGGCCCTAGTTTCTACCTTCTTAACAACACTATCAACAAGGCAGGTCCTACAGGCCCTAGTTTCTACCTTCTTAACAACACTATCAACAAGGCAGGTCCAACAGGCCCTAGTTTCTACCTTCTTAACAACACTATCAACAAGGCAGGTCCAACAGGCCCTAGTTTCTACCTTCTTAACAGCACTATCAACAAGGCAGGTCCAACAGGCCCTAGTTTCTACCTTCTTAACAGCACTATCAACAAGGCAGGTCCTACAGGCCCTAGTTTCTACCTTCTTAACAGCACTATCAACAAGGCAGGTCCTACAGGCCCTAGTTTCTACCTTCTTAACAACACTATCAACAAGGCAGGTCCTACAGGCCCTAGTTTCTACCTTCTTAACAACACTATCAACAAGGCAGGTCCAACAGGCCCTAGTTTCTACCTTCTTAACAGCACTATCAACAAGGCAGGTCCTACAGGCCCTAGTTTCTACCTTCTTAACAACACTATCAACAAGGCAGGTCCTACAGGCCCTAGTTTCTACCTTCTTAAAAACACTATCAACAGTGCAGGTCCTACAGGTCCTAGTTTCTACCTTGTTAACAACACTATCAACAAGGCAGGTCCAACAGGCCCTAGTTTCTACCTTCTTAACAACACTATCAACAAGGCAGGTCCTACAGGCCCTAGTTTCTACCTTCTTAACAGCACTATCAACAAGGCAGGTCCTACAGGCCCTAATTTCTACCTTCTTAATAAACACTATCAACAAGGCAGGTCCTACAGGCCCTAGTTTCTACCTTCTTAACAGCACTATCAACAAGGCAGGTCCTACAGGCCCTAGTTTCTACCTTCTTAACAACAATATCAACAAGGCAGGTCCTACAGGACCTAGTTTCTACCTTCTTAACAACACTATCAACAGGGCAGGTCCTACAGGCCCTAGTTTCTACCTTCTTAACAACACTATCAACAAGGCAGGTCCAACAGGCCCTAGTTTCTACCTTCTTAACAACACTATCAACAAGGCAGGTCCTACAGGCCCTAGTTTCTACCTTCTTAACAGCACTATCAACAAGGCAGGTCCTACAGGCCCTAGTTTCTACCTTCTTAACAACACTATCAACAAGGCAGGTCCTACAGGCCCTAGTTTCTACCTTCTTAACAGCACTATCAACAAGGCAGGTCCTACAGGCCCTAGTTTCTACCTTCTTAACAGCACTATCAACAAGGCAGGTCCTACAGGCCCTAGTTTCTACCTTCTTAACAACACTATCAACAGGGCAGGTCCTACAGGCCCTAGTTTCTACCTTCTTAACAACACTATCAACAAGGCAGGTCCAACAGGCCCTAGTTTCTACCTTCTTAACAACACTATCAACAAGGCAGGTCCTACAGGCCTTAGTTTCTACCTTCTTAACAGCACTATCAACAAGGCAGGTCCTACAGGCCCTAGTTTCTACCTTCTTAACAACAATATCAACAAGGCAGGTCCTACAGGCCCTAGTTTCTACCTTCTTAACAACACTATCAACAGGGCAGGTCCTACAGGCCCTAGTTTCTACCTTCTTAACAACACTATCAACAAGGCAGGTCCTACAGGCCCTAGTTTCTACCTTCTTAACAACACTATCAACAAGGCAGGTCCAACAGGCCCTAGTTTCTACCTTCTTAACAACACTATCAACAAGGCAGGTCCAACAGGCCCTAGTTTCTACCTTCTTAACAGCACTATCAACAAGGCAGGTCCTACAGGCCCTAGTTTCTACCTTCTTAACAGCACTATCAACAAGGCAGGTCCTACAGGCCCTAGTTTCTACCTTCTTAACAACACTATCAACAAGGCAGGTCCTACAGGCCCTAGTTTCTACCTTCTTAACAACACTATCAACAGGGCAGGTCCTACAGGCCCTAGTTTCTACCTTCTTAACAACACTATCAACAAGGCAGGTCCAACAGGCCCTAGTTTCTACCTTCTTAACAACACTATCAACAAGGCAGGTCCTACAGGCCCCAGTTTCTACCTTCTTAACAACACTATCAACAAGGCAGGTCCAACAGGCCCTAGTTTCTACCTTCTTAACAGCACTATCAACAAGGCAGGTCCTACAGGCCCTAGTTTCTACCTTCTTAACAACACTATCAACAAGGCAGGTCCTACAGGCCCTAGTTTCTACCTTCTTAACAGCACTATCAACAAGGCAGGTCCTACAGGCCCTAGTTTCTACCTTCTTAACAACACTATCAACAAGGCAGGTCCTACAGGCCCTAGTTTCTACCTTCTTAACAGCACTATCAACAAGGCAGGTCCTACAGGCCCTAGTTTCTACCTTCTTAACAACAATATCAACAAGGCAGGTCCTACAGGCCCTAGTTTCTACCTTCTTAACAACACTATCAACAGGGCAGGTCCTACAGGCCCTAGTTTCTACCTTCTTAACAACACTATCAACAAGGCAGGTCCAACAGGCCCTAGTTTCTACCTTCTTAACAACACTATCAACAAGGCAGGTCCTACAGGCCCTAGTTTCTACCTTCTTAACAGCACTATCAACAAGGCAGGTCCTACAGGCCCTAGTTTCTACCTTCTTAACAACAATATCAACAAGGCAGGTCCTACAGGCCCTAGTTTCTACCTTCTTAACAACACTATCAACAGGGCAGGTCCTACGGGCCCTAGTTTCTAACTTCTTAACAACACTATCAACAAGGCAGGTCCTACAGGCCCTAGTTTCTACCTTCTTAACAACACTATCAACAAGGCAGGTCCAACAGGCCCTAGTTTCTACCTTCTTAACAACACTATCAACAAGGCAGGTCCTACAGGCCCTAGTTTCTACCTTCTTAACAGCACTATCAACAAGGCAGGTCCTACAGGCCCTAGTTTCTACCTTCTTAACAACACTATCAACAAGGCAGGTCCAACAGGCCCTAGTTTCTACCTTCTTAACAACACTATCAACAAGGCAGGTCCTACAGGCCCTAGTTTCTACCTTCTTAACAACACTATCAACAAGGCAGGTCCAACAGGCCCTAGTTTCTACCTTCTTAACAACACTATCAACAAGGCAGGTCCTACAGGCCCTAGTTTCTACCTTCTTAACAGCACTATCAACAAGGCAGGTCCTACAGGCCCTAGTTTCTACCTTCTTAACAACACTATCAACAAGGCAGGTCCAACAGGCCCTAGTTTCTACCTTCTTAACAACACTATCAACAAGGCAGGTCCAACAGGCCCTAGTTTCTACCTTCTTAACAACACTATCAACAAGGCAGGTCCTACAGGCCCTAGTTTCTACCTTCTTAACAACACTATCAACAAGGCAGGTCCTACAGGCCCTAGTTTCTACCTTCTTAACAGCACTATCAACAAGGCAGGTCCTACAGGCCCTAGTTTCTACCTTCTTAACAACACTATCAACAAGGCAGGTCCTACAGGCCCTAGTTTCTACCTTCTTAACAGCACTATCAACAAGGCAGGTCCAACAGGCCCTAGTTTCTACCTTCTTAACAACACTATCAACAAGGCAGGTCCAACAGGCCCTAGTTTCTACCTTCTTAACAACACTATCAACAAGGCAGGTCCTACAGGCCCTAGTTTCTACCTTCTTAACAGCACTATCAACAAGGCAGGTCCTACAGGCCCTAGTTTCTACCTTCTTAACAACACTATCAACAAGGCAGGTCCTACAGGCCCTAGTTTCTACCTTCTTAAAAACACTATCAACAGGGCAGGTCCTACAGGTCCTAGTTTCTACCTTGTTAACAACACTATCAACAAGGCAGGTCCAACAGGCCCTAGTTTCTACCTTCTTAACAACACTATCAACAAGGCAGGTCCTACAGGCCCTAGTTTCTACCTTCTTAACAGCACTATCAACAAGGCAGGTCCTACAGGCCCTAATTTCTACCTTCTTAATAAACACTATCAACAAGGCAGGTCCTACAGGCCCTAGTTTCTACCTTCTTAACAGCACTATCAACAAGGCAGGTCCTACAGGCCCTAGTTTCTACCTTCTTAACAACAATATCAACAAGGCAGGTCCTACAGGACCTAGTTTCTACCTTCTTAACAACACTATCAACAGGGCAGGTCCTACAGGCCCTAGTTTCTACCTTCTTAACAACACTATCAACAAGGCAGGTCCAACAGGCCCTAGTTTCTACCTTCTTAACAACACTATCAACAAGGCAGGTCCTACAGGCCCTAGTTTCTACCTTCTTAACAGCACTATCAACAAGGCAGGTCCTACAGGCCCTAGTTTCTACCTTCTTAACAACACTATCAACAAGGCAGGTCCTACAGGCCCTAGTTTCTACCTTCTTAACAGCACTATCAACAAGGCAGGTCCTACAGGCCCTAGTTTCTACCTTCTTAACAACACTATCAACAAGGCAGGTCCTACAGGCCCTAGTTTCTACCTTCTTAACAACACTATCAACAGGGCAGGTCCTACAGGCCCTAGTTTCTACCTTCTTAACAACACTATCAACAAGGCAGGTCCAACAGGCCCTAGTTTCTACCTTCTTAACAACACTATCAACAAGGCAGGTCCTACAGGCCCTAGTTTCTACCTTCTTAACAGCACTATCAACAAGGCAGGTCCTACAGGCCCTAGTTTCTACCTTCTTAACAACAATATCAACAAGGCAGGTCCTACAGGCCCTAGTTTCTACCTTCTTAACAACACTATCAACAGGGCAGGTCCTACAGGCCCTAGTTTCTACCTTCTTAACAACACTATCAACAAGGCAGGTCCTACAGGCCCTAGTTTCTACCTTCTTAACAACACTATCAACAAGGCAGGTCCAACAGGCCCTAGTTTCTACCTTCTTAACAACACTATCAACAAGGCAGGTCCAACAGGCCCTAGTTTCTACCTTCTTAACAGCACTATCAACAAGGCAGGTCCTACAGGCCCTAGTTTCTACCTTCTTAACAGCACTATCAACAAGGCAGGTCCTACAGGCCCTAGTTTCTACCTTCTTAACAACACTATCAACAAGGCAGGTCCTACAGGCCCTAGTTTCTACCTTCTTAACAACACTATCAACAGGGCAGGTCCTACAGGCCCTAGTTTCTACCTTCTTAACAACACTATCAACAAGGCAGGTCCAACAGGCCCTAGTTTCTACCTTCTTAACAACACTATCAACAAGGCAGGTCCTACAGGCCCCAGTTTCTACCTTCTTAACAACACTATCAACAAGGCAGGTCCAACAGGCCCTAGTTTCTACCTTCTTAACAGCACTATCAACAAGGCAGGTCCTACAGGCCCTAGTTTCTACCTTCTTAACAACACTATCAACAAGGCAGGTCCTACAGGCCCTAGTTTCTACCTTCTTAACAGCACTATCAACAAGGCAGGTCCTACAGGCCCTAGTTTCTACCTTCTTAACAACACTATCAACAAGGCAGGTCCTACAGGCCCTAGTTTCTACCTTCTTAACAGCACTATCAACAAGGCAGGTCCTACAGGCCCTAGTTTCTACCTTCTTAACAACAATATCAACAAGGCAGGTCCTACAGGCCCTAGTTTCTACCTTCTTAACAACACTATCAACAGGGCAGGTCCTACAGGCCCTAGTTTCTACCTTCTTAACAACACTATCAACAAGGCAGGTCCAACAGGCCCTAGTTTCTACCTTCTTAACAACACTATCAACAAGGCAGGTCCTACAGGCCCTAGTTTCTACCTTCTTAACAGCACTATCAACAAGGCAGGTCCTACAGGCCCTAGTTTCTACCTTCTTAACAACAATATCAACAAGGCAGGTCCTACAGGCCCTAGTTTCTACCTTCTTAACAACACTATCAACAGGGCAGGTCCTACGGGCCCTAGTTTCTAACTTCTTAACAACACTATCAACAAGGCAGGTCCTACAGGCCCTAGTTTCTACCTTCTTAACAACACTATCAACAAGGCAGGTCCAACAGGCCCTAGTTTCTACCTTCTTAACAACACTATCAACAAGGCAGGTCCTACAGGCCCTAGTTTCTACCTTCTTAACAGCACTATCAACAAGGCAGGTCCTACAGGCCCTAGTTTCTACCTTCTTAACAACACTATCAACAAGGCAGGTCCAACAGGCCCTAGTTTCTACCTTCTTAACAACACTATCAACAAGGCAGGTCCTACAGGCCCTAGTTTCTACCTTCTTAACAACACTATCAACAAGGCAGGTCCAACAGGCCCTAGTTTCTACCTTCTTAACAACACTATCAACAAGGCAGGTCCTACAGGCCCTAGTTTCTACCTTCTTAACAGCACTATCAACAAGGCAGGTCCTACAGGCCCTAGTTTCTACCTTCTTAACAACACTATCAACAAGGCAGGTCCAACAGGCCCTAGTTTCTACCTTCTTAACAACACTATCAACAAGGCAGGTCCAACAGGCCCTAGTTTCTACCTTCTTAACAACACTATCAACAAGGCAGGTCCTACAGGCCCTAGTTTCTACCTTCTTAACAACACTATCAACAAGGCAGGTCCTACAGGCCCTAGTTTCTACCTTCTTAACAGCACTATCAACAAGGCAGGTCCTACAGGCCCTAGTTTCTACCTTCTTAACAACACTATCAACAAGGCAGGTCCTACAGGCCCTAGTTTCTACCTTCTTAACAGCACTATCAACAAGGCAGGTCCAACAGGCCCTAGTTTCTACCTTCTTAACAACACTATCAACAAGGCAGGTCCTACAGGCCCTAGTTTCTACCTTCTTAACAACACTATCAACAAGGCAGGTCCTACAGGCCCTAGTTTCTACCTTCTTAACAACACTATCAACAAGGCAGGTCCTACAGGCCCTAGTTTCTACCTTCTTAACAACACTATCAACAAGGCAGGTCCAACAGGCCCTAGTTTCTACCTTCTTAACAACACTATCAACAAGGCAGGTCCAACAGGCCCTAGTTTCTACCTTCTTAACAGCACTATCAACAAGGCAGGTCCTACAGGCCCTAGTTTCTACCTTCTTAACAGCACTATCAACAAGGCAGGTCCTACAGGCCCTAGTTTCTACCTTCTTAACAACACTATCAACAAGGCAGGTCCTACAGGCCCTAGTTTCTACCTTCTTAACAACACTATCAACAGGGCAGGTCCTACAGGCCCTAGTTTCTACCTTCTTAACAACACTATCAACAAGGCAGGTCCAACAGGCCCTAGTTTCTACCTTCTTAACAACACTATCAACAAGGCAGGTCCTACAGGCCCCAGTTTCTACCTTCTTAACAACACTATCAACAAGGCAGGTCCAACAGGCCCTAGTTTCTACCTTCTTAACAGCACTATCAACAAGGCAGGTCCTACAGGCCCTAGTTTCTACCTTCTTAACAACACTATCAACAAGGCAGGTCCTACAGGCCCTAGTTTCTACCTTCTTAACAACACTATCAACAAGGCAGGTCCTACAGGCCCTAGTTTCTACCTTCTTAACAACACTATCAACAAGGCAGGTCCTACAGGCCCTAGTTTCTACCTTCTTAACAGCACTATCAACAAGGCAGGTCCTACAGGCCCTAGTTTCTACCTTCTTAACAACACTATCAACAAGGCAGGTCCTACAGGCCCTAGTTTCTACCTTCTTAACAACACTATCAACAAGGCAGGTCCTACAGGCCCTAGTTTCTACCTTCTTAACAACACTATCAACAAGGCAGGTCCAACAGGCCCTAGTTTCTACCTTCTTAACAACACTATCAACAAGGCAGGTCCTACAGGCCCTAGTTTCTACCTTCTTAACAGCACTATCAACAAGGCAGGTCCTACAGGCCCTAGTTTCTACCTTCTTAACAACACTATCAACAAGGCAGGTCCAACAGGCCCTAGTTTCTACCTTCTTAACAACACTATCAACAAGGCAGGTCCTACAGGCCCTAGTTTCTACCTTCTTAACAACACTATCAACAAGGCAGGTCCTACAGGCCCTAGTTTCTACCTTCTTAACAACACTATCAACAAGGCAGGTCCTACAGGCCCTAGTTTCTACCTTCTTAACAACACTATCAACAAGGCAGGTCCTACAGGCCCTAGTTTCTACCTTCTTAACAACACTATCAACAAGGCAGGTCCTACAGGCCCTAGTTTCTACCTTCTTAACAGCACTATCAACAAGGCAGGTCCAACAGGCCCTAGTTTCTACCTTCTTAACAACACTATCAACAAGGCAGGTCCTACAGGCCCTAGTTTCTACCTTCTTAACAACACTATCAACAAGGCAGGTCCTACAGGCCCTAGTTTCTACCTTCTTAACAGCACTATCAACAAGGCAGGTCCTACAGGCCCTAGTTTCTACCTTCTTAACAACACTATCAACAAGGCAGGTCCAACAGGCCCTAGTTTCTACCTTCTTAACAACACTATCAACAAGGCAGGTCCAACAGGCCCTAGTTTCTACCTTCTTAACAGCACTATCAACAAGGCAGGTCCTACAGGCCCTAGTTTCTACCTTCTTAACAGCACTATCAACAAGGCAGGTCCTACAGGCCCTAGTTTCTACCTTCTTAACAACACTATCAACAAGGCAGGTCCTACAGGCCCTAGTTTCTACCTTCTTAACAACACTATCAACAGGGCAGGTCCTACAGGCCCTAGTTTCTACCTTCTTAACAACACTATCAACAAGGCAGGTCCAACAGGCCCTAGTTTCTACCTTCTTAACAACACTATCAACAAGGCAGGTCCTACAGGCCCTAGTTTCTACCTTCTTAACAACACTATCAACAAGGCAGGTCCAACAGGCCCTAGTTTCTACCTTCTTAACAGCACTATCAACAAGGCAGGTCCTACAGGCCCTAGTTTCTACCTTCTTAACAACACTATCAACAAGGCAGGTCCTACAGGCCCTAGTTTCTACCTTCTTAACAACACTATCAACAAGGCAGGTCCTACAGGCCCTAGTTTCTACCTTCTTAACAACACTATCAACAAGGCAGGTCCTACAGGCCCTAGTTTCTACCTTCTTAACAGCACTATCAACAAGGCAGGTCCTACAGGCCCTAGTTTCTACCTTCTTAACAACACTATCAACAAGGCAGGTCCTACAGGCCCTAGTTTCTACCTTCTTAACAGCACTATCAACAAGGCAGGTCCTACAGGCCCTAGTTTCTACCTTCTTAACAACACTATCAACAAGGCAGGTCCTACAGGCCCTAGTTTCTACCTTCTTAACAACACTATCAACAGGGCAGGTCCTACAGGCCCTAGTTTCTACCTTCTTAACAACACTATCAACAAGGCAGGTCCAACAGGCCCTAGTTTCTACCTTCTTAACAACACTATCAACAAGGCAGGTCCTACAGGCCCTAGTTTCTACCTTCTTAACAGCACTATCAACAAGGCAGGTCCTACAGGCCCTAGTTTCTACCTTCTTAACAACACTATCAACAAGGCAGGTCCTACAGGCCCTAGTTTCTACCTTCTTAACAACACTATCAACAGGGCAGGTCCTACAGGCCCTAGTTTCTACCTTCTTAACAACACTATCAACAAGGCAGGTCCAACAGGCCCTAGTTTCTACCTTCTTAACAACACTATCAACAAGGCAGGTCCTACAGGCCCTAGTTTCTACCTTCTTAACAGCACTATCAACAAGGCAGGTCCTACAGGCCCTAGTTTCTACCTTCTTAACAACACTATCAACAAGGCAGGTCCTACAGGCCCTAGTTTCTACCTTCTTAACAGCACTATCAACAAGGCAGGTCCTACAGGCCCTAGTTTCTACCTTCTTAACAACACTATCAACAAGGCAGGTCCTACAGGCCCTAGTTTCTACCTTCTTAACAACACTATCAACAAGGCAGGTCCTACAGGCCCTAGTTTCTACCTTCTTAACAACACTATCAACAAGGCAGGTCCAACAGGCCCTAGTTTCTACCTTCTTAACAACACTATCAACAAGGCAGGTCCAACAGGCCCTAGTTTCTACCTTCTTAACAACACTATCAACAAGGCAGGTCCTACAGGCCCTAGTTTCTACCTTCTTAACAACACTATCAACAAGGCAGGTCCTACAGGCCCTAGTTTCTACCTTCTTAACAGCACTATCAACAAGGCAGGTCCTACAGGCCCTAGTTTCTACCTTCTTAACAACACTATCAACAAGGCAGGTCCTACAGGCCCTAGTTTCTACCTTCTTAACAGCACTATCAACAAGGCAGGTCCTACAGGCCCTAGTTTCTACCTTCTTAACAACACTATCAACAAGGCAGGTCCAACAGGCCCTAGTTTCTACCTTCTTAACAGCACTATCAACAAGGCAGGTCCTACAGGCCCTAGTTTCTACCTTCTTAACAACACTATCAACAAGGCAGGTCCTACAGGCCCTAGTTTCTACCTTCTTAACAACACTATCAACAAGGCAGGTCCTACAGGCCCTAGTTTCTACCTTCTTAACAACACTATCAACAAGGCAGGTCCAACAGGCCCTAGTTTCTACCTTCTTAACAACACTATCAACAAGGCAGGTCCTACAGGCCCTAGTTTCTACCTTCTTAACAGCACTATCAACAAGGCAGGTCCTACAGGCCCTAGTTTCTACCTTCTTAACAACACTATCAACAAGGCAGGTCCTACAGGCCCTAGTTTCTACCTTCTTAACAACACTATCAACAAGGCAGGTCCTACAGGCCCTAGTTTCTACCTTCTTAACAACACTATCAACAAGGCAGGTCCTACAGGCCCTAGTTTCTACCTTCTTAACAACACTATCAACAAGGCAGGTCCAACAGGCCCTAGTTTCTACCTTCTTAACAACACTATCAACAAGGCAGGTCCAACAGGCCCTAGTTTCTACCTTCTTAACAACACTATCAACAAGGCAGGTCCTACAGGCCCTAGTTTCTACCTTCTTAACAGCACTATCAACAAGGCAGGTCCTACAGGCCCTAGTTTCTACCTTCTTAACAACACTATCAACAAGGCAGGTCCTACAGGCCCTAGTTTCTACCTTCTTAACAACACTATCAACAAGGCAGGTCCAACAGGCCCTAGTTTCTACCTTCTTAACAACACTATCAACAAGGCAGGTCCTACAGGCCCTAGTTTCTACCTTCTTAACAACACTATCAACAAGGCAGGTCCTACAGGCCCTAGTTTCTACCTTCTTAACAACACTATCAACAAGGCAGGTCCTACAGGCCCTAGTTTCTACCTTCTTAACAGCACTATCAACAAGGCAGGTCCTACAGGCCCTAGTTTCTACCTTCTTAACAACACTATCAACAAGGCAGGTCCAACAGGCCCTAGTTTCTACCTTCTTAACAACACTATCAACAAGGCAGGTCCAACAGGCCCTAGTTTCTACCTTCTTAACAACACTATCAACAAGGCAGGTCCAACAGGCCCTAGTTTCTACCTTCTTAACAACACTATCAACAAGGCAGGTCCTACAGGCCCTAGTTTCTACCTTCTTAACAGCACTATCAACAAGGCAGGTCCTACAGGCCCTAGTTTCTACCTTCTTAACAACACTATCAACAAGGCAGGTCCTACAGGCCCTAGTTTCTACCTTCTTAACAACACTATCAACAAGGCAGGTCCTACAGGCCCTAGTTTCTACCTTCTTAACAACACTATCAACAAGGCAGGTCCTACAGGCCCTAGTTTCTACCTTCTTAACAACACTATCAACAAGGCAGGTCCTACAGGCCCTAGTTTCTACCTTCTTAACAACACTATCAACAAGGCAGGTCCTACAGGCCCTAGTTTCTACCTTCTTAACAACACTATCAACAGGGCAGGTCCTACAGGCCCTAGTTTCTACCTTCTTAACAACACTATCAACAAGGCAGGTCCAACAGGCCCTAGTTTCTACCTTCTTAACAACACTATCAACAAGGCAGGTCCTACAGGCCCTAGTTTCTACCTTCTTAACAGCACTATCAACAAGGCAGGTCCTACAGGCCCTAGTTTCTACCTTCTTAACAACACTATCAACAAGGCAGGTCCAACAGGCCCTAGTTTCTACCTTCTTAACAACACTATCAACAAGGCAGGTCCAACAGGCCTAGTTTCTACCTTCTTAACAGCACTATCAACAAGGCAGGTCCTACAGGCCCTAGTTTCTACCTTCTTAACAACACTATCAACAAGGCAGGTCCTACAGGCCCTAGTTTCTACCTTCTTAACAACACTATCAACAAGGCAGGTCCTACAGGCCCTAGTTTCTACCTTCTTAACAACACTATCAACAAGGCAGGTCCAACAGGCCCTAGTTTCTACCTTCTTAACAACACTATCAACAAGGCAGGTCCTACAGGCCCTAGTTTCTACCTTCTTAACAGCACTATCAACAAGGCAGGTCCTACAGGCCCTAGTTTCTACCTTCTTAACAACACTATCAACAAGGCAGGTCCAACAGGCCCTAGTTTCTACCTTCTTAACAACACTATCAACAAGGCAGGTCCTACAGGCCCTAGTTTCTACCTTCTTAACAGCACTATCAACAAGGCAGGTCCTACAGGCCCTAGTTTCTACCTTCTTAACAACACTATCAACAAGGCAGGTCCTACAGGCCCTAGTTTCTACCTTCTTAACAACACTATCAACAAGGCAGGTCCAACAGGCCCTAGTTTCTACCTTCTTAACAGCACTATCAACAAGGCAGGTCCTACAGGCCCTAGTTTCTACCTTCTTAACAGCACTATCAACAAGGCAGGTCCTACAGGCCCTAGTTTCTACCTTCTTAACAACACTATCAACAAGGCAGGTCCTACAGGCCCTAGTTTCTACCTTCTTAACAACACTATCAACAGGGCAGGTCCTACAGGCCCTAGTTTCTACCTTCTTAACAACACTATCAACAAGGCAGGTCCAACAGGCCCTAGTTTCTACCTTCTTAACAACACTATCAACAAGGCAGGTCCTACAGGCCCCAGTTTCTACCTTCTTAACAACACTATCAACAAGGCAGGTCCAACAGGCCCTAGTTTCTACCTTCTTAACAGCACTATCAACAAGGCAGGTCCTACAGGCCCTAGTTTCTACCTTCTTAACAACACTATCAACAAGGCAGGTCCTACAGGCCCTAGTTTCTACCTTCTTAACAACACTATCAACAAGGCAGGTCATACAGGCCCTAGTTTCTACCTTCTTAACAACACTATCAACAAGGCAGGTCCTACAGGCCCTAGTTTCTACCTTCTTAACAGCACTATCAACAAGGCAGGTCCTACAGGCCCTAGTTTCTACCTTCTTAACAACACTATCAACAAGGCAGGTCCTACAGGCCCTAGTTCCTACCTTCTTAACAGCACTATCAACAAGTCAGGTCCTACAGGCCCTAGTTTCTACCTTCTTAACAACACTATCAACAAGGCAGGTCCAACAGGCCCTAGTTTCTACCTTCTTAACAACACTATCAACAAGGCAGGTCCTACAGGCCCTAGTTTCTACCTTCTTAACAGCACTATCAACAAGGCAGGTCCTACAGGCCCTAGTTTCTACCTTCTTAACAACACTATCAACAAGGCAGGTCCAACAGGCCCTAGTTTCTACCTTCTTAACAACACTATCAACAAGGCAGGTCCAACAGGCCCTAGTTTCTACCTTCTTAACAACACTATCAACAAGGCAGGTCCTACAGGCCCTAGTTTCTACCTTCTTAACAACACTATCAACAAGGCAGGTCCTACAGGCCCTAGTTTCTACCTTCTTAACAGCACTATCAACAAGGCAGGTCCTACAGGCCCTAGTTTCTACCTTCTTAACAACACTATCAACAAGGCAGGTCCTACAGGCCCTAGTTTCTACCTTCTTAACAGCAATATCAACAAGGCAGGTCCAACAGGCCCTAGTTTCTACCTTCTTAACAACACTATCAACAAGGCAGGTCCAACAGGCCCTAGTTTCTACCTTCTTAACAACACTATCAACAAGGCAGGTCCTACAGGCCCTAGTTTCTACCTTCTTAACAGCACTATCAACAAGGCAGGTCCTACAGGCCCTAGTTTCTACCTTCTTAACAACACTATCAACAAGGCAGGTCCAACAGGCCCTAGTTTCTACCTTCTTAACAACACTATCAACAAGGCAGGTCCAACAGGCCCTAGTTTCTACCTTCTTAACAGCACTATCAACAAGGCAGGTCCTACAGGCCCTAGTTTCTACCTTCTTAACAGCACTATCAACAAGGCAGGTCCTACAGGCCCTAGTTTCTACCTTCTTAACAACACTATCAACAAGGCAGGTCCTACAGGCCCTAGTTTCTACCTTCTTAACAACACTATCAACAGGGCAGGTCCTACAGGCCCTAGTTTCTACCTTCTTAACAACACTATCAACAAGGCAGGTCCAACAGGCCCTAGTTTCTACCTTCTTAACAACACTATCAACAAGGCAGGTCCTACAGGCCCCAGTTTCTACCTTCTTAACAACACTATCAACAAGGCAGGTCCAACAGGCCCTAGTTTCTACCTTCTTAACAGCACTATCAACAAGGCAGGTCCTACAGGCCCTAGTTTCTACCTTCTTAACAACACTATCAACAAGGCAGGTCCTACAGGCCCTAGTTTCTACCTTCTTAACAGCACTATCAACAAGGCAGGTCCTACAGGCCCTAGTTTCTACCTTCTTAACAACACTATCAACAAGGCAGGTCCTACAGGCCCTAGTTTCTACCTTCTTAACAGCACTATCAACAAGGCAGGTCCTACAGGCCCTAGTTTCTACCTTCTTAACAACACTATCAACAAGGCAGGTCCTACAGGCCCTAGTTTCTACCTTCTTAACAACACTATCAACAGGGCAGGTCCTACAGGCCCTAGTTTCTACCTTCTTAACAACACTATCAACAAGGCAGGTCCAACAGGCCCTAGTTTCTACCTTCTTAACAACACTATCAACAAGGCAGGTCCTACAGGCCCTAGTTTCTACCTTCTTAACAGCACTATCAACAAGGCAGGTCCTACAGGCCCTAGTTTCTACCTTCTTAACAACACTATCAACAAGGCAGGTCCAACAGGCCCTAGTTTCTACCTTCTTAACAGCACTATCAACAAGGCAGGTCCTACAGGCCCTAGTTTCTACCTTCTTAACAAATCTATCAACAGGGCAGGTCCTACAGGCCCTAGTTTCTACCTTCTTAACAGCACTATCAACAAGGCAGGTCCTACAGGCCCTAGTTTCTACCTTCTTAACAACACTATCAACAAGGCAGGTCCTACAGGCCCTAGTTTCTACCTTCTTAACAACACTATCAACAGGGCAGGTCCTACAGGCCCTAGTTTCTACCTTCTTAACAACACTATCAAAAAGGCAGGTCCAACAGGCCCTAGTTTCTACCTTCTTAACAACACTATCAACAAGGCAGGTCCTACAGGCCCTAGTTTCTACCTTCTTAACAGCACTATCAACAAGGCAGGTCCTACAGGCCCTAGTTTCTACCTTCTTAACAACACTATCAACAAGGCAGGTCCTACAGGCCCTAGTTTCTACCTTCTTAACAGCACTATCAACAAGGCAGGTCCTACAGGCCCTAGTTTCTACCTTCTTAACAACACTATCAACAAGGCAGGTCCAACAGGCCCTAGTTTCTACCTTCTTAACAACACTATCAACAAGGCAGGTCCTACAGGCCCTAGTTTCTACCTTCTTAACAGCACTATCAACAAGGCAGGTCCTACAGGCCCTAGTTTCTACCTTCTTAACAACACTATCAACAAGGCAGGTCCTACAGGCCCTAGTTTCTACCTTCTTAACAACACTATCAACAGGGCAGGTCCTACAGGCCCTAGTTTCTACCTTCTTAACAGCACTATCAACAAGGCAGGTCCTACAGGCCCTAGTTTCTACCTTCTTAACAACACTATCAACAAGGCAGGTCCAACAGGCCCTAGTTTCTACCTTCTTAACAACACTATCAACAAGGCAGGTCCTACAGGCCCTAGTTTCTACCTTCGTAACAACACTATCAACAAGGCAGGTCCAACAGGCCCTAGTTTCTACCTTCTTAACAACACTATCAACAAGGCAGGTCCTACAGGCCCTAGTTTCTACCTTCTTAACAACACTATCAACAGGGCAGGTCCTACAGGCCCTAGTTTCTACCTTCTTAACAGCACTATCAACAAGGCAGGTCCTACAGGCCCTAGTTTCTACCTTCTTAACAGCACTATCAACAAGGCAGGTCCTACAGGCCCTAGTTTCTACCTTCTTAACAACACTATCAACAAGGCAGGTCCAACAGGCCCTAGTTTCTACCTTCTTAACAACACTATCAACAAGGCAGGTCCTACAGGCCCTAGTTTCTACCTTCTTAACAACACTATCAACAAGGCAGGTCCTACAGGCCCTAGTTTTGTCCCACCTGGACTACTGTTCAGTCGTGTGGTCAGGTGCCACAAAGAGGGAACATTCCAGTTGGCTCAGAACAGGGCAGCACGTCTGGCCCTTATTAAAAGCACACAGGGGTCTATCATTAATAATATGTATGGAAATATCTCATGGTTCAAAGTGGAGGAGAGATTGACTTCATCACTACTTGCTTTTGTAAGTGTTGAAAAGTTGAATGCACCAAGCTGTCTGTTTGAACTACAGGCACACAGCTCGGGCAACCATGCATACCCCACAAGACATGTCACCAGAGGTCTCTTCACAATCCCCAAGTCCAGAACAGACTATGGGAGGTGCACAGTACTACATAGAGCCATGACTACATGGAACTCTATTCCACATCAGGTAACTGATGCAAGCAGTAGAAGTATGAAGCAGTATGAAGCAGTATGAAGAGACATACACACCGGTACAGACACAAGCATACACACACAATTGCTAGCACACGCACTCTCCACACACATACATTGTGATATTGTTGTATGGTGGTATTATACATGTTGTATTGTAGATACATAGTGGTGTAATAATGTTATATGATGTACTGTTTTATCTTTTGTTTTATATTTAATAAAAGTGCTTCAATAGGTTTGGAATGGGGATCCCTAATACAAATACACATTCCTTTGTCTCATGCCCTCCTCACACTTCTCACATCTAGGAATCGCCCTCCTACACACTGCTGCAACATGCCCATAAACTTGACACCTAATACACTGTATTATTTTAGGAACAAAAGCTCTGACAGGATCACTCAATTTACCTTATTGGGCAAAGACTCTACATCAAAACTCAATAGGACTGTGACGTCCTGACCAGTAAAAGGGGTCATTTGTCATTGTAGTAGGGTCAGGGCGTGGCAGGGGGTGTTGGTTTGTTTCATGGGCACTTGTTCTAGTTTTCATTTTCTATGTTCATTTTCTATGTGTGGCCGAGTATGGTTTCCAATCAGAGGCAGATGTCTTTCGTTGTCTCTGATTGGAAGCCATACTTAGGCAGCCTGTTTTTTCCTTTGGGTTTGTGGGTGGTTGTTTTCAGTATAGTCAATGTTACCTTACGGAACTGTCGTGTGTCATTTTGTTAATTTTTGTTTACGTGCTCACTTTATACATTAAATAAAGAAGATGAGCACTCAACACGCTGCGCCTTGGTCTGTCCGTTTGCACCATGTGACAAGGACAGACAATGTCTTCTCCGTTTCCACACGCTCTCCACCGGATCTGTGTTGCACCAAACGGTGGGCATCACTGACGGGGAATCTTCAATTTCAATTGATTCTCCTCAACACCGTGCCCCCCCATTATCATTCCTTTCAACGGCGCCCTGCTCCGGAGAGCAAAGCAAGTCATGTTTCTTGTCCCTAAACGAGTGATCTGGAGCGTTTGGACTGAAGAAACACAATAAATCATCACTATTCCACTCCGAGTTACTCTCAACAACTCAACAGTCCCCAACCACAGGTACTACATCCATACTCTCACCAGGTTCCATCTCTGACCTACTAGAGCACGTATCTCTCTTTTTGCACTTGACGCTAACCCTTCTCACCACACCGCTTCCCTCTACACTCAGCTCCTCCTCAGCGGTCATCACTGTACTGTCATGACGTTGGCCTCTTTTGGTACAGGGAGGACAGTTGACCCCCTCCCTTTTGCACCACCACCCAACCTACCTTTCCCCCAACCCAGGCCCTGTGTGTAAAGGGTTGTAAAAACTCTACAATTCCAGGAGAGTCTCTGGCCACATGGCCCATAGAGAGACACAGGAAATTCTTCCAACTCATAGAATTGGAGAGCCAAGCGACATTTTGTCTTCTGGAGAAGGTATGGAAGATTGGTGAAGAATCCAGCTACGAACTGATCCGCTTGGTACAATTTTGTGATACTCAGAAGAGACAATATAGCCATATTACCATAAAACTGTTTATATAATAGCTTCAGCTTGAGACTTGCATCATAATGGGTGTATAGAATGTATTAATAAGGATAAAGCTTTTATAATACATTGAGATGCTATTGTACTGATGTTAATGTGATAGAATTGTATTTCTGTAACCAAGTCTAGCTCAGTCATAGGCACGCCCCAGGGACACATACAGGACCAGGCGTCATTTGACAAGCCTGTTCGATGGGCACTATAAAACACCCCCTGATTTACATTTCCCCAGACCAGGCCTCCACTCGATGGCCAATAGGTTTTACCATCCAATTCCTCTACTGAAATTGAACCATACCATGTGGTTAACTTTTAGACTATTGATACCGACAGAATAAGAACAAGTCTTTGATATTAATTATTAGTCTGCAGCTAAGTAAATTATATCATCGAACGCGAAGACCAACGAAACAACCATTCTATGACGACATTAATGAATGTCGCTTTGAAAGATCCATTCTAACCGAGAGAGAGAGAGAGAGAACGCGGAGAAAACTCCCCAACAGAACCGAACTCTCCAACAAAGAACGACGACACACTGAGCGTAAATATATATTGATTGCAATTGTTCCCGAATGAGTGAGCCTTCAATTGTCAATTGTTAATATTAATGAACTCTGTGTAACTTCTCAGCTGGCCGTTTATGACCCATTTATGACCCATTGTCTAACAGACCAGCCATGCCTGTTAGCCATTAGCGCACATTACTATACCAATCCTTTGTGACGATAATTACTGTTTGTATGTTTTCTGTTAATTACTTAGTGTAGTAAATAAATGATTTTAAGACAATTGATGTATGGACGATTTTAGTAAAGACTGGGTTCGTGGAGATATAACAATTTACGACGTTTGGAATGAGACTGGACGCGAGGTAAAATACACCATTTAAACCAGAAGATAATCGGCCTATACTATAATAGAATATAATATATCATGTTATAATATAGGAAAGTTATATTAGGAAAATTATAGCTTTGTAATCTGAATATTCTCCTCGGTGCCCCGATCTCCTAGTTAATTACAATTAAACGATTAATCAGTTTAATCGCGTGATAATAATTACAGGGAGCTAATTGATAAACATATCTTCAGTTTAATGGTACCCCCAAAGACACGACAGTACCTACCACCACACCGCTTCCCTCTACACCCAGCTCCTCCTCAGCGGTCATCACTGTACCTACCACCACACCGCTTCCCTCTACACTCAGCTCCGCCTCAGCGGTCATCACTGTACCTTCTCACCACACCGCTTCCCTCAACACTCAGCTCCTCAGCGGTCATCACTGTACCTACCACCACACCGCTTCCCTCTACACCCAGCTCCTCCTCAGCGGTCATCACTGTACCTACCTACCACACCCGCTTCCCTCTACACTCAGCTCCTCCTCAGCGGTCCTCACTGTACCTACCACCACACCGCTTCCCTCTACACTCAGCTCCTCAGCGGTCCTCACTGTACCTACAACCACACCGCTTCCCTCAACACTCAGCTCCTCCTCAGCGGTCATCACTGTACCTACCACCACACCGCTTCCCTCAACACTCAGCTCCTCCTCAGCGGTCATCACTGTACCTTCTCACCACACCGCTTCCCTCAACACTCAGCTCCTCAGCGGTCATCACTGTACCTACCACCACACCGCTTCCTTCTACACCCAGCTCCTCAGCGGTCATCACTGTACCTACCACCACACACTTCCCTCTACACCCAGCTCCTCCTCAGCGGTCCTCACTGTACCTACCACCACACCGCTTCCCTCTACACTCAGCTCCTCAGCGGTCATCACTGTACCTACCACCACACCGCTTCCTTCTACACCCAGCTCCTCAGCGGTCATCACTGTACCTACCACCACACACTTCCCTCTACACCCAGCTCCTCCTCAGCGGTCCTCACTGTACCTGCCACCACACCGCTTCCCTCTACACTCAGCTCCTCAGCGGTCATCACTGTACCTACCACCACACCGCTTCCCTCTACACCCAGCTCCTCCTCAGCGGTCATCACTGTACCTACCACCACACCGCTTCCCTCTACACTCAGCTCCTCCTCAGCGGTCATCACTGAACCTACCACCACACCGCTTCCCTCTACACTCAGCTCCTCAGCGGTCATCACTGTACCTACCACCACACCGTTTCCCTCTACACCCAGCTCCGCCTCAGCGTTCATCACTGTACCTTCTCACCACACCGCTTCCCTCTACACTCAGCTCCTCCTCAGCGGTCATCACTGTACCTACCACCACACCTCTTCCCTCTACACTCAGCTCCTCCTCAACGGTCCTCACTGTACCTACCACCACACCGCTTCCCTCTACACTCCGCTCCAGAAATGTGGCTTTTAGCGAATGTGTTCTAATGATCTAAAGTCGCGTTGTTGCAAATGATGGCAGTAAAGCAGGACCTAATGCTGTAAACACACAGTCCAGTTCAATGTGAATGATGACAGGCCCTACTGCCTGTAAACACACAGTCCAGTTCATAGTGAATGATGACAGGTCCTACTGCCTGTAAACACACAGTCCAGTTCATAGTGAATGATGACAGGTCCTACTGCCTGTAAACACACAGTCCAGTTCATAGTGAATGATGACAGGTCCTACTGCCTGTAAACACACAGTCCAGTTCATAGTGAATGATGACAGGTCCTACTGTAAACACAGTCCAGTTCATAGTGAATGATGACAGGTCCTACTGCCTGTAAACACACAGTCCAGTTCATAGTGAATGATGGCAGGTCCTACTGTAAACACACAGTCCAGTTCATAGTGAATGATGACAGGTCCTACTGCCTGTAAACACACAGTCCAGTTCATAGTGAATGATGACAGGTCCTACTGCCTGTAAACACACAGTCCAGTTCATAGTGAATGATGACAGGCCCTACTTCCTGTAAACACACAGTCCAGTTCATAGTGAATGATGGCAGGTCCTACTGCCTGTAAACACACAGTCCAGTTCATAGTGAATGATGACAGGTCCTACTGCCTGTAAACACACAGTCCATTTCATAGGGAATGATGGCAGGTCCTACTGTAAACACACAGTCCAGTTCATAGTGAATGATGACAGGTCCTACTGCCTGTAAACACACAGTCCAGTTCATAGTGAATGATGGCAGGTCCTACTTCCTGTAAACACACAGTCCAGTTCATAGTGAATGATGACAGGTCCTACTGCCTGTAAACACACAGTCCATTTCAAAGTGAATGATTGTTAAGAGAATTTTGTACTATGCGTCTCTAATTTCAATTATACTATCAGTTCATCACGTAGAAGTTGTAAGGTTCTAGTTAACAATGATGCAAACTGAGTCCCGTTCTACAAGAGTCAGAATCCTTTATTCAGAGAGCTCTGAACATCATACACATAGCCTTTTATACCTCACATTTGGTCATATAAATGCCCCTCCTCTTCTCTAACACTGTCAATGCTATTTACAAGTTTTCTCCAACACATACATTGCTTATCATATCCTGTCCCATGTTACATAATCTAGTGCTAGCCTAATGGTTTCTCCCCTCCCTGGGTGGGGAGACCTTCTTCCTGTTATCAGTTTCACAGTGGTCACAAGTTGTCTGTTAACAGTTTCCCTTACCCTTAAATGTCTCACTTACATTGCTAAATAGTAAAGTCTTAACTTGTCCTATGCACACAGAGTTATAGAATTACAGTCTTATAATCACTCAGTTATACGTTTCAGGGTGGAATCTTTTAGTCATTACCTTAAACATATACATTCCATTATCAATGATGGCAGGTCCTACTGCCTGTAAACACACAGTCCAGTTACATTTTACATTTACATTTTAGTCATTTAGCAGACGCTCTTATCCAGAGTGACTTACAGTAGTGAATGCATACATTTCATACAATTTCATACATTTCATTAAAAAAAAATCTGTTATCAGTTTCACAGTGGTCACAAGTTGGTCATATAGTGAATGATGACAGGTCCTACTGCTGTAAACACACAGTCCAGCTCATAGTGAATGATGACAGGCCCTACTGTAAACACACAGTCCAGTTCATAGTGAATGATGACAGGTCCTACTGCCTGTAAACACACAGTCCAGTTCATAGTGAATGATGGCAGGCCCTACTGCCTGTAAACACACAGTCCAGTTCATAGTGAATGATGACAGGTCCTACTGCCTGTAAACACACAGTCCAGTTCATAGTGAATGATGACAGATCCTACTGTAAACACAGTCCAGTTCATAGTGAATGATGACAGGTCCTACTGCCTGTAAACACACAGTCCAGTTCATAGTGAATGATGACAGGTCCTACTGCCTGTAAACACACAGTCCAGTTCATAGTGAATGATGACAGGTCCTACTGCCTGTAAACACACAGTCCAGTTCATAGTGAATGATGGCAGGTCCTACTGTAAACACAGTCCAGTTCATAGTGAATGATGACTTCCGGTTTGGAGCGAGCAGTCGCACTACGCTTCGCTCCACAGGTAATATTACACTTCACTACATTACAACGGCTTGATTTGTTTGATCTGAGCAATTCTTCTTAGCTAGCTACATAGCCGTCTTTGTATCAAAGATAATTGTGTAGTTTAGAGTAATTAGAGTAAATATCGAGGCTAGCTATCTTCGTCATCCTAACGTAGTCAACACTGCTAGCTGCTAGCTAGCTAGTCATCACTGCTAGCTAGCCAATTTCTACCGACTAGCAGCACTGCGGAAACTATTACATTACAACGTAACGACTAGATTAGTGTGGTGTTAGTGTTAGTTAGCCAGCTACATAGTTGTCTTTGCTGTCTCTGTATCTAAGATAATTGTGTAGTTTGAGTAATTATCGAGGTGAGCTAGCCAGCCGCGACGCGGCGCCAGACTTAGTCAACACACCTAGTCATCATTAACCCACTGCCAGCTAGCCAACCGTTACCGACTAGCAGCGCTGTAGATACTAATACTTTACAACGGAACGATTTGACTAGTGCAGTGTTACCTAGCTAGATACTTAGTTGTCTTTGTCATAGCTTGATAATTGTTAGCTAGCCAGCCATCGAGGTTAGCTAGCCAGCTATTTCCGTCCCCCGCGACGCCATTTTTCCTAACCCAGCCAACTATTACCGACGAGCAGCATTGTAGAAACTAAATACATTACAAGGAAAGTCTTGATTAGTGTTATGTTAGCTAGCTAGCTACAAAGTTGCTTTGTATCATGACAAGGGGTAGTACTGAAACTATCGAGGTTACCTAGCCAGCTACACGTTCAAAGTCAACAACGCAGCCACTGCTAGCTAGCCTACTCCACCAGCCAGCAGTACTGTATCATTTTCGTCATTTTAGTCAATAAGATTTTTGCAACGTAAGCTTAACTTTCTGAACATTCGAGACGTGTAGTCCACTTGTCATTCCAATCTCCTTTGCATTAGCGTAGCCTCTTCTGTAGCTTGTCTACTATGTGTCTGTCTATCCCTGTTCTCTCCCCTCTGCACAGGCCATACAAACGCTCCACACCGCGTGGCCGCTGCCACTCTAACCTGGTGGTCCCAGCGCGCACGACCCACGTGGAGTTCCAGGTCTCCTGCAGCCTCTGGAACTGCCGGTCTGCGGCCAACAAGGCTGAGTTCATCTCAGCCTATGCTACCCTCCAGTCCCTAGACTTCCTGGCGCTGACGGAAACATGGATTACCACAGAGAACACTGCTACTCCTACTGCTCTCTCCTCGTCTGCCTACGTGTTCTCGCATACCCCTAGAGCATCGAGCCAGCGGGGTGGTGGCACTGGAATCCTCATCTCTCCCAAGTGGACATTCTCTCTTTCTCCCCTGACCCATCTGTTTATCTCCTCATTTGAATTCCATGCTGTCACAGTTACCAGCCCTTTCAAGCTTAACATCCTTATCATTTATCGCCCTCCAGGTTCCCTTGGAGAGTTCATCAATGAGCTTGACGCCTTGATAAGTTCCTTTCCTGAGGATGGCTCACCTCTCACAGTTCTGGGTGACTTTAGCCTGTTAGGGCTAGGGGGCAGTATTGACACGGCTGGATAAAAAACATACCCGATTTAATCTGGTTACCACTCCTACCCAGTAACTAGAATATGCATATACTTATTACATATGGATAGAAAACACCCTAAAGTTTCTAAAACTGTTTGAATGGTGTCTGTGAGTATAACAGAACTCAAATGGCAGGTCAAAACCTGAGAGATTCCTTTACAGGAAGTGGCCTGTCTGACCATTTCTTGAACTTCTTTTCCATCTCTATCTTTTACTAAGGATCTCTGCTCTAACGTGACACTTCCCACGTCGTCCATAGGCGCTCAGAGCCCGGGAAAAACCAGAATGTCGTCATTCCAGCCCCAGGCTGAAACACATTATCGCCTTTCTCAAGTGGCCGATCAAGGGACTCTGGGCTTATGCGCGTGACCCGACCGCCCCCGCCTTTGTGATTTTTTCCTCTGTTTGCCGAAAAGGAGATTCCCTGTCGGAATATTATCGCTTTTCTACGAGAAAAATGGCGTAAAAATTGATTTTAAACAGCGGTTGACATGCTTCGAAGTACGGTAATGGAATATTTAGAATTTTATTGTCACGAATTGCGCCATGCGCGCGACACTTCTTTACCATTTCGGATAGTGTCTGGAACGGACGAACAAAACGCCGCTATTCGGATATAACGATGGATTATTTTGGACCAAACCAACATTTGTTATTGAAGTAGCAGCCCTGGGTGTGCATTCTGACGAAGACAACAAAAGGTAATCAAACTTTTATAATAGTAAATATGATTATGGTGAGTGCTAAACTTGCCGGGTGTCTAAATAGCGAGCCCGTGATGCCTGGGCTATGTACTTAGAATATTGCAAAATGTGCTTTCACCAAAAAGCTATTTTAAAATCGGACATATCGAGTGCATAGAGGAGGTCTGTATCTATAATTCTTAAAATAATTGTTATGCTTTTTGTGAACGTTTATCGTGAGTAATTTAGTAAAATGTTAGCGAATTCCCTGGAAGTTTGCGGGGGGTATGCTAGTTCTGAACGTCACATGCTAATGTAAAAAGCTGGTTTTTGATATAAATATGAACTTGATTGAACAAAACATGCATGTATTGTATAACATAATGTCCTAGGGTTGTCATCTGATGAAGATCATCAAAGGTGAGTGCTGCATTTAGCTGTCTTCTGGGTTTTGGTGACATTATATGCTGGCTTGAAAAATGGGTGTCTGATTATTTCTGGCTTGGTACTCTGCTGACATAATCTAATGTTTTGCTTTCGTTGTAAAGCCTTTTTGAAATCGGACAGTGTGGTTAGATTAACGAGAGTCTTGTCTTTAAATAGCTGTAAAATAGTCATATGTTTGAGAAATTGAAGTAATAGGATTTTTAAGGTTTTGAAAATCGCGCCACAGGCTGCAAGTGGCTGTTACGTAGGTGGGACGCAAGCGCAAGCGTCCCACCTAGCCCATAGAGGTTAACCTCCCCACGTCTACCTTTGACTCATTCCTCTCTGCCTCCTTCTTTCCACTCCTCTCCTCTTTTGACCTCACCCTCTCACCTTCCCCCCCTACTCACAAGGCAGGCAATACGCTTGACCTCATCTTTACTAGATGCTGTTCTTCCACTAATCTCATTGCAACTCCCCTCCAAGTCTCTGACCACTACCTTGTATCCTTTTCCCTCTCGCTCTCATCCAACACTTCTCACTCTGCCCCTACTCGGATGGTATTGCGCCGTCCCAACCTTCGCTCTCTCTCTCCCGCTACTCTCTCCTCTTCCATCCTATCATCTCTTCCCTCTGCTCAAACCTTCTCCAACCTATCTCCTGATTCTGCCTCCTCAACCCTCCTCTCCTCCCTCTCTGCATCCTTTGATTTCCTCTGTCCCCTATCCTCCAGGCCGGCTCGGTCCTCCCCTCCTGCTCCGTGGCTCGACGACTCACTGCGAGCTCACAGAACAGGGCTCCGGGCAGCCGAGCGGAAATGGAGGAAAACTCGCCTCCCTGCGGACCTGGCATCCTTTCACTCCCTCCTCTCTACATTTTCCTCTTCTGTCTCTGCTGCTAAAGCCACTTTCTACCACTCTAAACTCCAAGCATCTGCCTCTAACCCTAGGAAGCTCTTTGCTACCTTCTCCTCCCTCCTGAATCCTCCTCCCCCTCCCCCCCCTCCTCCCTCTCTGCGGATGACTTCGTCAACCATTTTGAAAAGAAGGTTGACGACATCCGATCCTCGTTTGCTAAGTCAAACGACACCGCTGGTCCTGCTCACACTGCCCTACCCTGTGCTTTGACCTCTTTCTCCCCTCTCTCTCCAGATGAAATCTCGCGTCTTGTGACGGCCGGCCGCCCAACAACCTGCCCACTTGACCCTATCCCCTCCTCTCTTCTCCAGACCATTTCCGGAGACCTTCTCCCCTACCTCACCTCGCTCGTCAACTCATCCTTGACCGCTGGCTACGTCCCTTCCGTCTTCAAGAGAGCGAGAGTTGCACCCCTTCTGAAAAAACCTACACTCGATCCCTCCGATGTCAACAACTACAGACCAGTATCCCTTCTTTCCTTTCTCTCCAAAACTCTTGAACGTGCCGTCCTTGGCCAGCTCTCTTGCTATCTCTCTCAGAATGACCTTCTTGATCCTAATCAGTCAGGTTTCAAGACTGGGCATTCAACTGAGACTGCTCTTCTCTGTGTCACGGAGGCTCTCCGCACTGCTAAAGCTAACTCTCTCTCCTCTGCTCTCATCCTCCTAGACCTATCTGCTGCCTTTGATACTGTGAACCATCAGATCCTCCTCTCCACCCTCTCCGACCTGGGCATCTCCGGCGCAGCCCACGCTTGGATTGCGTCCTACCTGACAGGTCGCTCCTACCAGGTGGCGTGGCGAGAATCTGTCTCCGCACCACGTGCTCTCACCACTGGTGTCCCCCAGGGCTCTGTTCTAGGCCCTCTCCTATTCTCGCTATACACCAAGTCACTTGGCTCTGTCATATCCTCACATGGTCTCTCATATCATTGCTATGCAGATGACACACAATTAATCTTCTCCTTTCCCCCTTCTGACAACCAGGTGGCGAATCGCATCTCTGCATGTCTGGCAGACATATCAGTGTGGATGACGGATCACCACCTCAAGCTGAACCTCGGCAAGACGGAGCTGCTCTTCCTCCCGGGGAAGGACTGCCCGTTCCATGATCTCGCCATCATGGTTGACAACTCCCTTGTGTCCTCCTCCCAGAGTGCTAAGAGCCTCGGCGTGACCCTGGACAACACCCTGTCGTTCTCCACTAACATCAAGGCGGTGAACGGATCCTGTAGGTTCATGCTCTACAACATTCGCAGAGTACGACCCTGCCTCACACAGGAAGCGGCGCAGGTCCTAATCCAGGCACTTGTCATCTCCCGTCTGGATTACTGCAACTCGTTGTTGGCTGGGCTCCCTGCTTGTGCCATTAAACCCCTACAACTCATCCAGAACGCCGCAGCCCGTCTGGTGTTCAACCTTCCCAAGTTCTCTCACGTCACCCCGCTCCTCCGCTCTCTCCACTGGCTTCCAGTCGAAGCTCGCATCCGCTACAAGACCATGGTGCTTGCCTATGGAGCTGTTAGGGGAACGGCACCTCCGTACCTTCAGGCTCTGATCAGGCCCTACACCCAAACAAGGGTACTGCGTTCATCCACCTCTGGCCTGCTCGCCTCCCTACCTCTGAGGAAGCACAGTTCCCGCTCAGCCCAGTCAAAACTGTTCGCTGCTCTGGCACCCCAATGGTGGAACAAGCTCCCTCACGACGCCAGAACAGCGGAGTCAATCACCACCTTCCGGAGACACCTGAAACCCCACCTCTTTAAGGAATACCTGGGATAGGATAAAGTAATCCTTCTAACCCCCCCTTAAAACATTTAGATGCACTATTGTAAAGTGGTTGTTCCACTGGATATTATAAGGTGAATGCACCAATTTGTAAGTCGCTCTGGATAAGAGCGTCTGCTAAATGACTTAAATGTAAATGTAAATGACAGGCCCTACTGCTGTAAACACACAGTCCAGTTCATAGTGAATGATGGCAGGCCCTACTGTAAACACACAGTCCAGTTCATAGTGAATGATGACAGGTCCTACTGCCTCTAAACACACAGTCCAGTTCATAGTGAATGATGACAGGTCCTACTGCTGTAAACACACAGTCCAGTTCATAGTGAATGATGACAGGTCCTACTGCTGTAAACACACAGTCCAGTTCATAGTGAATGATGTCAGGCCCTACTGCCTGTTAACACACAGTCCAGTTCATAGTGAATGATGACAGGTCCTACTGGCTGTAAACACACAGTCCAGTTCATAGTGAATGATGACAGGTCCTACTGCCTGTTAACACACAGTCCAGTTCATAGTGAATGATGACAGGCCCTACTGCTGTAAACACACAGTCCAGTTCAAAGTGAATGATGGCAGGTGCGTGTGGCAAATGACTTATTTGCATAAAGGCCTATTGTAGCTCTGATTGGCTATGGTGCACAGATCTGCGTATACTCCAGTCCTGAACAAGACAGATGTTTTATTTACTGCAGTGTCTATTATTTGTCCAAACACATGGCCGCTTTGTATATGAACAGATTTTAATCAAATGTAATCTTGCTCAAATGCTGTCGGTTCCATTTTAACCAACAGTGATTTGTGCAAATAATGTTCATGTCTTGATAAGCAATTAGCTCCATAGTATATACGTATTATTGACTGTATGTTTTGTTTATTCCATGTCTAACTTTGTGTTGTTGTATGTGTCGAATTGCTACGCTTTATCTTGGCCAGGTCGCAGTTGCAAATGAGAACTTGTTCTCAACTAGCCTACCTGGTTAAATAAAGGTGAAAAAAATCAATAAATAAAAGTATGTAAATCTTTTTTTGCTAATAATGAAATTGCTTTGTCTGATATGAAAAAAGAGTGAAAAGCAGGTGGAGGACTTTTGAATGCGCTTCCCGATGTTCAAGTCTGAATTGATGGGCTTCCGCCTGTGATTAGGAGTGTCTGGTGCGAGTATACAACATACAGCCTACTGAAGTGACGTAAATGTAAGTGGGGCTCACTCGAGACAGAGTTTTGACATTTTTGCGTCTGGTTGATTTTGAAGGGTCAGACGTCAGGAAGATTGTGAAGGATTAAATACAAATATATATTTTTTCTGTTTTGGAGTTTGAAAATAGTGGCTACTGGCCCAAGAAGGACATATGAAAGCTTGATTATGGCAGGGCTTGAAAACTATTACGGACTACAAAGGGATACACAGCTGAGAGCTGCCCAGTGACGCAAGCCTACCAGACAAGCTAAATTCCTTTAATGCTCGCTTTGAGGAAAGTAACACTTAAGCATGCATGAGAGCACCAGCTGTTCTGGACAACTGTGTGATAACACTCTCAGTAGCCGATGTGAGCAAGACCTTTAAACAGGTCAAAAACAGTTCACAAAGCCACGGGGCTGGATGGATGACATTTTCAACCTCTCCCTGACCGAGTCTGTAATACCTATATGTTTCAAGCAGACCACCATAGTCCCTGTGCCCAAGGAAGCGAAGGTAACCTGCCTAAATTATTACCGCCCCGTAGCACTCACATCTGTAGCCATGAAGTGCTTTGAAAGGCTGGTCATGGCTCACATCAACAGCATTATCCCAAAAACCCTAGACCCACTCCAATTTGCATACCGCCCCAACAGATCCACAGATGATGCAATCTCTATTGCACTCCACACTGCCCTTTCCCACCTGGACAAAAGGAACACCTACGTGAGAATGCTATTCATTAAATACAGCTCAGCGTTCAACACCATAGTACCCTCAAAGCTCATCACTAAGCAAAGACTCTGGGACTAAACACCTCCCTCTGCAACTGGATCCTGGACTTCCTGATGGGCCGCCCCCAGGTGGTAAGGGTAGACAACAACACATCTGCCACGCTGATCCTTAACACTGGGGCCCCTCAGGGGTGTGTACTTAGTCCCCTCATGTGCTCCCTGGTCACCTAATGCTGCATGGCCAAGCACGACTCCAACACCATCTTTAAGTTTGCCGACAACACAACAGTGGTAGGCCTGATCACCGACAACGATGAGACAGTTTATAGGGAGGAACAGGCCCCCATTAACATCGACGGGGCTGTAGTGGAGCGGGTGTAGAGTTTCAAGTTCCTTGGTGTCCACATTACCAACTAATTATCACGGTCCAAACACATCAAGACAGTCGTAAAGAGGGCATGACAATGCCTATTCCCCCTCAAGAGAGTAAAAATATTTGGCAAGAGTCCTCAGATCCACAAAAAGTTCTACAGCTGCACCATCGAGAGTGTGACTGGTTGCATCACCGTCTAGTATGGCAACTGCTCAGCCTCCGACCGCAAGACACAACAGAGGGTAGTGCGTACGTATGGCCCTGTACATCACTGGGGCCAAGTTTCCTGCCAATCAGGACCTCTGTACCAGGCGGTGACAGAGGAAGGCCCATGACTGCATGGCCACGTAGTCGTTGGTGAACAGGGTGTACAGAAGGGGCCTTGAGCACCCACCCTTGTGGGGCCCCAGTGTTGAGGGTCAGTGAAGTCGAGATGTTGTTTCCTACCTTCACCACCTGGGGGCGGCCCGTCAGAAAGTCCAGGACCCAATTGCACAGGGCGGGGTTGAGACCCAGGTCCTCCATCTTGATGATGAGCTTGGAGGGTACTATGGTCTTGAATGCTGAGCTGTAGTCAATGAACAGCATTCTTACATAGGTATTCCTCTTGTCCAGATGGGATAGGGCAGTGTGCAGTGTGATGGCGATTGCATTGTCTGTTGACCTGTTGGGGCGGTATGCAAACTGAAGTGGGTCTAGGGTGGCTGGTAAGGTGGAGGTGATATGATCCTTGACTAGTCTCTCAAAGCACTTCATGATGACAGAAGTGAGTGCTACGGGGCGGTAGTCATTTAGCTCAGTTACTTTAGCTTTCTTGGGAACAGGAACAAGAATAGGCCCTGGTCTAAAATAGTACACTATGGGCCCTGTTCTAAAGTAGTGCACTATGGGCTCTGGTCTAAAGTAGTGCACTATCTAGGGTAGGTTTTAATAGTCACATAGTGCACTACTTTAGTCTCAGGAAAGATTATCACATGGACATAGTTCACTGAATGACATACTACACATGGACACAGTTCACTGAATGACATACTACACATGGACATAGTTCACTGAATGACATAGTACACATGGACACAGTTCACTGAATGACATACTACACATGGACATAGTTCACTGAATGACATACTACACATGGACATAGTTCACTGAATGACATACTACACATGGACATAGTTCACTGAATGACATACTACACATGGGCATAGTTCACTGAATGACATAGTACACATGGACACAGTTCACTGAATGACATACTACACATGAACACAGTTCACTGAATGACATACTACACATGGACACAGTTCACTGAATGACATACTACACATGGACATAGTTCACTGAATGACATACTACACATGGACATAGTTCACTGAATGACATACTACACATGGACACAGTTCACTGAATGACATACTACACATGGGCATAGTTCACTGAATGAATAGTAATTTAGCTCAGTTACCTTTACCCTCGTGTGTATTAGGTATTTGTTGTGAAATTGTTAGATATTACTTGTTAGATATTGCTGCACTGTCAGAACTAGAAGCACAAGCATTTCGCTACACTCGCATTAACACCTGCATCTGACCAATAAAATTGTATTTTAATTTAACATATTACCTCAGTTACCTCGACTGACCATTCCCCCCGCACATTGACTCTGTACCGGTACCCCCTGTATACAGCCTCCACATTGACTCTGTACCGGTACCCCTGTATACAGCCTCCACATTGACTCTGTACCGGTACCCCCTGTATATAGCCTCCACATTGACTCTGTACCGGTACCCCCTGTATATAGCCTCCACATTGACTCTGTACCGGTACCACCTGTATATAGCCTCCACATTGACTCTGTACCGGTACCCCCTGTATATAGCCTCCACATTGACTCTGTACCGGTACCCCCTGTATATAGCTACCACATTGACTCTGTACCGGTACCCCCTGTATATAGCCTCCACATTGACTCTGTACCGGTACCCCCTGAATATAGCCTCCACATTGACTCTGTACCGGTACCCCCTGAATATAGCCTCCACATTGACTCTGTACCGTAACACCCTGTATATAGCCTCCACATTGACTCTGTACCGGTACCCCCTGAATATAGCCTCCACATTGACTCTGTACCGGTACCCCCTGAATATAGCCTCCACATTGACTCTGTACCGTAACACCCTGTATATAGCCTCCACTTTGACTCTGTACCGGTACCCACTGTATATAGCCTCCACATTGACTCTGTACCGGTACCCCCTGAATATAGCCTCCACATTGACTCTGTACCGGTACCCCCTGAATATAGCCTCCACATGACTCTGTACCACTATTGGTCTGTATGTAGCCAAATGTAGCTGCTGCTCATTCCGTTTGCTTGAAAATTGATAAATGGTTAAAGAAAGTAAGGATGGGTTAGGGTTAGGATGGGTTAGGGTTAGGATGGGTTAGGGGTTTGGGTTAGAATGGTTTAGGGGTTAGGATGGGTTAGGGTTAGAATGGGTTAGGATGGGTTAGGATGGGTTAGGGTTAGGATGGGTTAGGGTGGGTTAGAATGGGTTAGGGGTTAAGGGTTAGAATGGGTTAGGATGGGTTAGGATGGGTTAGGATGGGTTAGGGGTTAGGATGGGTTAGAATGGGTTAGGATGGGTTAGAATGGGTTAGAATGGGTTAGGATGGGTTAGGGGTTAGAGAAAGTAAGGCCTGTGTCCATAGAGACATTTTATTGTATCCGTTATTTTACCAGGTAAGTTGACTGAGAACACGTTCTCATTTACAGCAACGACCTGGGGAATAGTTACAGGGGAGGGGATGAATGAGCCAATTGGAAGCTGGGGATTATTAGGTACCAGCTCCACTGGTTGTACCAGCAGTACTACACCTGCACTGTTAAACGAAGCATTAGTGACATGGCAGGAGATGTTTTGAAACAATTACTGCTTTGCATACAAGCCAGTGAATTCTATGCGTTACAGCTGGATGAGTCAACAGGCGTGGCGGGCCTGGTACAGCTCCTGGTATATGGATGAGTTAACAGGCCTGGTACAGCTCCTGGTATATGGATGAGTTAACAGGCCTGGTACAGCTCCTGGTATATGGATGAGTTAACAGGCCTGGTACAGCTCCTGGTATATGTCCGTTACGTTTACGGGGGTCAATTAAGGAAGACATCCTCTTCTGCAAACCATTGGAAACCAGGACAACAGGAGACAATATTTTTAAAGTACTGGACAACTTTGTGACATCAAATGGACTTTGATGGTCAAGATGTGTTGGTATCTGTACTGATGGCGCAAAAGCCATGACAGGGAGCCATAGTGGAGTGGCAACGCGCCTGCAAGCAGTTGCTCCCGACGCCACTTGGGTCCACTGCAGCATCCACCAAGAGGCTCTTGCTGCCAAGGGAATGCCTGACAGCTTGAAAGACGTTTTGGACACTACAGTGAAAATGGTTAACTTTGTTAAAGCAAGGCCCCTGAACTCGTGTATTTTTTGCACTATGCAATGATATGGGCAGCGACCATGTAACGCTTTTACAACATACAGAAGTCTAGGATTTAGGATTACAGGGACTCTCCACAACTATATTCAATGTGCAGGACAAAATTGAGGCTATGATTAAGAAGTTGGAGCTCTTTTCTGTCTGCATTAACAAGGACAACACACAAGCCTTTCCATCATTGTATGATTTTTTGTGTGTAAATGAACTCAAGTTTACGGACAATGTCAAATGTGATATAGCGAAGCACCTGAGTGAGTTGGGTGAGCAATTACACAGGTACTTTCCTGAAACGGACGACACAAACAACTGGATTCGTTATCACTTTCATGCCCTGCCTCCAGTCCACTTACCGATATCTGAACAAGAGAGCCTCATCGAAATTGCAACAAACGGTTCTGTGAAAACGTAATTTAATCACAAGCCGTTGCCAGATTTCTGGATAGGGCTGCGCTCAGAGTACCCTGCCTTGGCAAATCGCGCTGTTAAGACACTGATGCCCTTTGCAACCACGTACCTATGTGAGAGTGGATTCTTAGCCCTCACTAGCATGAAAACTAAATACAGGCACAGACTGTGTGTGGAAAATGATTTAAGACTGAGACTCTCTCCAATACAACCCAACATTGCAGAGTTATGTGGATCATTTCAAACACACCCTTCTCATTGACCTGTGGTGAGTTATTCACAATTTTCGATAAACAAATTAGGTTTTATATGTAAGATGGTTAAATAAAGAGCAAAATTATTGATTATTATTATATTATTATTTGTTCCCTGGTCCTATAAGAGCTCTTTGTCCTTTCCCATGAGCTGGGTTGTGACAAAAGCTCACACCTATTCTAATGTTTAATAAATGTATCGTATTGTGTGTGTTTTGCAGGCTTACAATGATGGCAAAAAAACAAGATTTGAGAGTGTGCTGACCCTGGTGCTAGAGGGGGTACAGCTGGAGGTTGAATGTTTGAAGGGGTACGCTGACCCTGGTGCTAGAGGGGGTACAGCTGGAGGTTGAATGTTTGAAGGGGTACGCTGACCCTGGTGCTAGAGGGGGTACAGCTGGAGGTTGAATGTTTGAAGGGGTACGCTGACCCTGGTGCTAGAGGGGGTACAGCTGGAGGTTGAATGTTTAAAGGGGTACGCTGACCCTGGTGCTAGAGGGGGTACAGCTGGAGGTTGAATGTTTAAAGGGGTACGCTGACCCTGGTGCTAGAGGGGGTACAGCTGGAGGTTGAATATTTAAAGGGGTACGTTGACCCTGGTGCTAGAGGGGGTACGCAGCTGGTTGAAGGTTTGACGGGGTACGGGACTATAAAAAGGTTGGGAACCATTGCACTAGACAATTCATGTGTTCTTGTTCTGAATGGAGGATAACGTGTAGGCAAATTGCTTTGTGTTGTCATGTCCATCTTTACTAGTAATGGCTGGGATGTATTACTAGTAATGGGTTGGATGGGTTATTTGGATGGGTTATTTGGATGGGTTATTTGGATGGGTTATTTATCCAAGTCCCACTTGGATGGGTTATTTGGATGGGTTATTTGGATGGGTTATTTATCCAAGTCCCACTTGGATGGGTTATTTGCTGTGCAAGACAGCCTTTGATCCCATCGTCTGAAATGTCTCCTAGTGCCAGGACGAGCTCTTTCCTATTCTTGGCGATAACATCTGCCTTGTTTTTACACCGAAAGCAAATAATAAAACAATGTATGTCTGTTATCCAAAGCAGTCCTTTCAGGACCAAGTGTTCATCCATTTTTGCAACAAAGGAATGAGAGACTGTCTGTTGTATGAGTTGACAGAAAACACACGACTTTTACAGAATGACGTAGCTGAGTGATATAATTTTATGACATGACTGTTGTAATCATTCATTTTGAATTACTCATGAAATGAATGAAGCCATCTAATGAAAATGTAGATGGCTTGAATCTGGTTCCATTTTGTGTTTCATGTAAACTCTACACAGTTGCGTTCTGTGAGTGTCACAATGTAGGCTGATCCTCCATTTCATTTGTGCAACATCCATAGGTTAGGCTGTACACTGCAATATGAATGTCAATACACACAATAGACTGACTGGAAAGGTGATTTCCCACAGTCAAAGTCCTGCAATAAGAGCTAACATGCTAATTCCTCTGTAAACTCTATATAGCTTTGTTCTGTGAGTGTCACTGAGTAGACTGACACCCCGTTTAATGGGTGCACAATCCATAGGTAGAAATATACTGTAAGTATGCCCCCAATGCAATTCTAAAGTCGAATACATCCACAGTGCGATTTAAATTGATTAAAATGAACTAATTGTCTTTCGTTGAATTTATATAACAACAGTCAGACCTTGATTAGCATTATCTAGCGCAAACATGCCATGATTCCACTATTTGTATCCGTTTGAATCATTTTCAAAGGGGAATTTTATTTTGAAGGCGAACCGCAAATTCCAATATTGTGGCTAATTCTTATTGTGGCTAGCTTCACATCAGAGTCTAACGTCACCGACTCGGATTTGTGCTCGGAGCTTGTCAACCCGACTACATTATGCCAGGTCAGGTTGTGGTGTTTATGTGGGGGAAATCCGCATAGCGGGATTGCATGCTGTTTAATGAACACATACATAGTATTTTGTCGAATAAACTACCGGATACAAATCTGCTGTGACTCCTGAGTCCACGGAGGGAGAAACAGAAAACTATACATCTCCCGATTCCATTGTCGGCAGAAAGAGGGAACTTCGGCTATTGTTTTGTCCTAAAAAAAAAAAAAAAAAAAAGTGAAGAAGACCTTTGCAGATCTGTTGGATATCATCTGAACTCTAACGACCCAACCCGTTTTGAACTATCCATTGTGTTTCATTGTGTTTCATGGAACTTGCCATTGAGATATCGAGGACCTTCCGCCCCTTCGCCTCTATTCCAACATACTGGAGGCTATAGCAGTGGCGACCCGCAGCATTGGATGAGACACGGGATTCAAGGTAGACTGGGGATAGTCTGCTGCCTGACTTGACCACAATACAAACCTGTTTTTGGACGATTTCTATCCCCCCCACCACCACACCGTTCACCTAACTCCGTTTGATAGGTACAACGACATCTCGTTTGTTCGGTTGTGCGTAAAAGATCTAAACATCAATCCACGGTACGGACACCGACTCGACGTGCGTAGTTGAAAAGCTCCTGACCGTTGGAATAACCACAGTCAGTCAATAATTGATGTTTTCCACGTCGGTTCATTAGCTTGAAAGTATTTCCAAACCGACACCGGTTCTCAAGGTAACGGCGTATTCCCAACATACCTGGTGTAAATCATTTTGGAGTGAATTTATCCAATCCTCTAAAGGGAAGCGATCACATAAGTTCCGGAGAGTTCAAGCGCCGTGGCGATGTTGGCGAGTGTTTGGATTGTCCTCCTGGCTGTCAACATACAAGGTAAGCACTGGAAATACAATTCACATTGTTTTATTAGCAGTTTTCTCCATGGATATGCTAGTTTGTGTCAATATTTAGAATAACATGTCAACAAATACATGTTTTTGTTTCAAATTAGGAGCCAAATGCCTATCCGATGTTTTAAGAATAAATTAAAACACATTTTCACTTCACATATTTACAATGCAAATAATTGTTTATTTTACTAATTGATTTCTAATGCATTTCGTTACATCAATTCCGTGTCAGTAGACTCGGTGCAGTGAAATGCCCGTGATAACAGGTAGATGGCGACAGTAATGTCTCAACACCCATAACATGTTCACACAACACAACGTAACGAGACGCAGTTCCTATTGATTTAGCCCAGGTGATCACAAGCCTCGCAACCTCCCAGTATGTCTAGTTAGATATCAACATACTGTAGCAGGAGAGGTCGAGCACTAGGCTATGTTCTGTTCAGTAACCTTTTGGGGGATTTTACAGATGTTATGATAGACTACAATATTTTTTTGGGGGGGAAATGTGACTTATATGAATGCCTTATTCTCTCGTGTTTATAAACATCGCAACAAAATAACAATGCAATACATTGCTACTCTATTGTATATCAAATCAAATCAAATGTTACTGGTCACTTACACATATTTAGCAGATGTAATTGCGAGTGTTGCGAAATACTTCCTAGCTCCAACAGTGCAGTAGTATCTAACAATTCACAACAAATACACACAAATCTAAAAGTAAAAAAAATGGAATGAAGAAATATATAAATCTTAGATGGAGCAGTGTCGGAGTGGTATACACTAAAATACAGTAGAATAGAATACAGTATATACATATGAGATGAGTAAAGCAGTAGAATAGAATACAGTATTTACATATGAGATGTAAACATTATTAAAGTGACTAGTGTTCCATTATTAAAGTGACCAGTGATTCCAAGTCTATGTATATGGGGCAGCAGCCTCTAAGGTGCAGGGTTATGTAACTGGGTGGAAGCCACCTACTGATGGCTATTTAATAGTCTGATGGCCTTGAGATAGAAGCTGTTTTCAGTCTCTCGGTCCCAGCTTTGATGCACCTGTACTGACCTCGCCTTCTGGATGATAGCGGGGTGAACAGGCAGTGGCTCGGGTGGTTGTTGTCCTTGATGATCTTTTTGACCTTCCTGTGACATCGGGTGCTGTAGGTGTCCTGGAGGGCAGGTAGTTTGCCCCCGGTGATGCGTTGGGCAGACCTCACTACCCTCTGGAGAGTCCTGCGGTTGTGGGCGGAGCAGCTGCCGTACCAGGCGGTGATACAGCCCCGACAGGATGATCTCAATTGTGCATCTGTAAAAGTTTGTGAGGGTCTTAGGGGCCAAGCTGAATTTCTTCTAATCAGACACCTTCTGAATGGAATAGCCTTAGCAGCCTCTAATCAGACACCATCTGAATAGCCTTAGCAGCCTCTAATCAGACACCATCTGAATGGAATAGCAGCCTCTAATCAGACACCATCGGAATAGCCTTAGCAGCCTCTAATCAGACACCATCTGAATAGCCTTAGCAGCCTCTAATCAGACACCATCTGAATGGAATAGCAGCCTCTACTCAGACACCATCTGAATAGCCTTAGCAGCCTCTAATCAGACACCATCTGAATGGAATAGCAGCCTCTACTCAGACACCATCTGAAAGGAATAGCAGCCTCTACTCAGACACCATCTGAATAGCCTTAGCAGCCTCTAATCAGACACCATCTGAATAGCCTTAGCAGCCTCTAATCAGACACCATCTGAATAGCCTTAGCAGCCTCTAATCAGACACCATCTGAATGGAATAGCAGCCTCTAATCAGACACCATCTGAATAGCCTTAGCAGCCTCTAATCAGACACCATCTGAATAGCCTTAGCAGCCTCTAATCAGACACCATCTGAATGGAATAGCAGCCTCTAATCAGACACCATCTGAATAGCCTTAGCAGCTTCTAATCAGACACCATCTGAATGGAATAGCAGCCTCTAATCAGACACCATCGGAATAGCCTTAGCAGCCTCTACTTGGCTTGACGTGTCCACATCTGTTCTAAGGGATGACATCATCAACCATCAAACTACCAATGTGTTCTTCCTGGTACAAACGGATAATTACACAGTAATGACACATAATGAAGACATTATTGTTCTAATCTAATCTTGCCAATCTTATTTCCCCACGGGACAGTGAACTTTCCGTTCATTATGATGCACTGGTGAGTGATTGATCATTGGAATAACCATCAACCATTGAAGTGACAGTTATAATTTTCTGACTGCGGGATTTTTTTTATGGTGAAATACTACTGTAGTTTGAAGAACGGCGTTTTAAAACATCTAATATATTTGTGCATATTTACATGAGACAGAGGGCCATCCCTCATCACATTCTATAGGGCCTGGTGTATTTCTGTGGGCCTGGTGTATTTCTGTGGGCCTGGTGTATTTCTGTGGGCCTGGTGTATTTCTGCTGGTGTATTTCTGTGGGCCTGGTGTATTTCTGTGGGCCTGGTGTATTTCTGTGGGCCTGGTGTATTTCTGTGGGCTTGGTGTATTTCTGTGGGCCTGGTGTATTTCTGTGGGCCTGGTGTATTTCTGTGGGCCTGGTGTATTTCTGTGGGCTTGGTGTATTTCTGTGGGCCTGGTGTATTTCTGTGGGCCTGGTGTATTTCTGTGGGCCTGGTGTATTTCTGTGGGCCTGGTGTATTTCTGTGGGCTTGGTGTATTTCTGTGGGCTTGGTGTATTTCTGTGGGCCTGGTGTATTTCTGTGGGCCTGGTGTATTTCTGTGGGCCTGGTGTATTTCTGTGGGCCTGGTGTATTTCTGTGGGCCTGGTGTATTTCTGTGGGCCTGGTGTATTTCTGTGGGCCTGGTGTATTTCTGTGGGCATAGACGTCCTAAATCAAGGATTATACCACTACGCAGTATTTCTCTATAAGGTTTTGGTGTGTTTGTAAGAGCAGAGTTTGCTGTGTCCGTAAACCCAGGATTATAGCAAGCAATTTGAATGAATGGTTTGTATACCCACCCTCCCTCAACCCTACCACCTGTTTTCAGCATTGTGACTTAGAGCCTTTCCTTCCTTTCATTACAAACCGTGGATTTATCCCAAATGGCACCCTGTATCCTGTGTAGGGTGCTACTCTTGACAAGAGCCCTATGGAAATGGATGCCATTTGAGTCACACTCCATGTGTGATAGGTCTTCTGTCTCAGTGTAGTGTACCTACCGGAGGAAACCGAAATAATACCAGCACATTATTGAAATCACTTTAAGCTTCCGCTCTGTAAATTATCTTTGGAAATACAGCCTTTTAAGTGTGAAATGTGTAGTTGTGAGAATTTACTGGTTGATACATGCAGTACAATAGAGATGTGTAGTAACTGGTCTGGATGAGATGTGTAGTACTATAGAGATGTGTAGTACTATAGAGATGTGTAGTACTATAGAGATGTGTAGTAACTGGTCTGGATGAGATATGTAGTACTATAGAGATTAGAGGTCGACCGATTAATCGGAATGGCCGATTAATTAGGGCCGATTTCAAGTTTTCATAACAATCGGTAATCGGTATTTTTGGCCACCGATTTGCCGAATTTTTATTTTTATTAAAAAAAAAAAAAAAAAAAAAACTTTTTTTTTATTTTTTATTTTTTTATTTGTATTATTATTTTTATTTTTGTACACCTTTATTTAACTGGGCAAGTCAGATTAAGAACACATTCTTATTTACAATGACGGCCTAGAAACGGGGGTTAACTGCCTTGTTCAGGGGGGGGATTCGTTTCTTCAACCTTCGGTTACCAGTCCAACGCTCTAACCACCTGCCTTACATTGCACTCCACAAGGATTAACAGGCTGACTACCTGTAACTCGAGGGCAGCAAGAAGCAAAGGTAAGTTGCTAGCTAGCATTAGACTTATAAAAAACTCTCAGTCTTAACATAATCACTAGTTAACTACACATGGTTGATGATATTACTAGTTTATCTAACGTGTCCTGCGTTGCATATAATCGATGCGGTGCCTGTTAATTTTCATTGAATCACAGCCTACTTCGACAAACATGTGTTGATTTAACAAGCGCATTTGCGAAAAAAGTACTGTCGTTGCACCAATGTACCCAACCATAAACATCAATGCCTAACAGGAATATTCTTTCACCCGTTAGATAAAATACAGAACGGTTCCGTATGTCACTGAAAGAAAAAAAAACGTTTTGTTTTCGAGATGATAGTTTCCGATATTCGACCATATTAATGACCTAAGGCTCGTATTTCTGTGTGTTTATTATATTATAATTAAGTCTATAATTTGACAGAGCAGTCTGACTGAGCGGTGGTAGGCACCAGCAGGCTCGTAAGCATTCATTCAAACAGCACTTTCGTGCGTTTTGCCAGCAGCCCTTCGCTGTGCTTCAAGCATTGCGCTGTTTATGACTTCAACCTGGGTGGGTATAATTTGTGGAACGTTCCAACAGGAATCTATTACAAAAACTTCGTAAATAACAAGGTTTCCAAAAAACAACGCCATACAAAGTTGTACAGCGGCAGAATAAGATACCGGGTAGGGAGTGGTCTATTTCATTGCGTTTTTCACTCATCACGTTTATTCCGAAAAATGTCTGTCCTCACATGTCTGTTTGCCTATGGACAAACATTAAGAATAAGCTACGTGGTGAGTTGATGCCTATTCGGCAGCTAGTTAGCTAGGTTTGTATGCGTTGCTACTTTGTATGCGTTGTTGGTTGGCAACCTTTTACTTTACGTTTTTTTGGAACAGATTCCTGTTGGAACGTTCCACAAATTATACCCACCCCTTCAAGCCTGTCAACTCCCAAGATGAGGCTGGTGTAACCGATGTGAAATGTCTAGCTAGTTAGCCGGGTGCACGCTAATAGCGTTTCAAACGTCACTCGCTCTGAGACTTGGAGTAGTTGTTCCCCTTGCTCTGCATGGGTAACGCTGCTTCGAGGGTGGCTGTTGTCGATGTGTTCCTGGTTTGAGCCCAGGTAGGAGCGAGGAGAGGGACGGAAGCTATACTGTTACACTGGCAATACTAAAGTGCATATAAGAACATCCAATAGTCAAAGGTATATGAAATAAAAATGGTATAGAGAGAAATAGTCCTATAATTCCTATAATAACTACAACCTAAAACTTCGTACCTGGGAATATTGAAGACTCATGTTAAAAGGAACCACCAGCTTTCATATGTTCCCATGTTCAGAGCAAGGCACTTAAACGTTAGCTTTCTTACTTGGCACATATTGCACTTTTACTTTCTTCTCCAACACTTTGTTTTGCATTATTTAAACCAAATTGAACATGTTCCATTATTTATTTGAGGCTAAATTGATTTTATTGATGTATTATATTAAGTTAAAATAAGTGTTCATTCAGTATTGTTGTAATTGTCATTATTACAAAAATAAATAAATAAATAATCGGCCGATTAATTGGCAGTGGTTTTTTTGGCCCTCCAATAATCGGTATCGGCGCTGAAAAAAATCATAATCGGTCGACCTCTAATAGAGATTTGTAGTGCTATAGAGATTTGTAGTGCTATAGAGATGTGTAGTGCTATAGAGATGTGTAGTGCTATAGAGATGTGTAGTGCTATAGAGATGTGTAGTGCTATAGAGATTTGTAGTTAGTACTAGGGGTGTAGCCTAGTGGTTAGAGCGTTGGACTAGTAACCGAAAGGTTGCAAGTTCGAAACCCTGGGCTGACAAGGTACAACTCTGTCGTTCTGCCCCTGAACAAGGCAGTTAACCCACTGTTCCTAGGCCGTCATTGGAAATAAGAATTTGTTCTTAACTGACTTTCCTAGTTAAATAAAGGTTAAAAAAAACGGCCTAATTGGCGTCCAAAAATACCGATTTCCGATTGTTATGAAAACTTGAAACGGGCCCTAATTAATCGGCCATTCCGATTAATCGGTCAACCTCTAATAAAGATGTTTAGTACTATAGAGATGTTTACTACTATAGAGATTTGTAGTGCTATAGAGATTTGTATACTATAGATATGTGTAGTACTATAGAGATGTGTAGTGACTGGTCTGGATGAGATGTGTAATACTATAGAGATGTGTAGTACTTTAGAGATGTGTAGTAGATACGTTAAAGAAGATTTCTGATCTAAACCCCTTCCATTTAGCTCCTCCCATCTTGGTAGGCATGAAATAAACACGGGATGTGTCACAAATGGCACCGTATTCCCTTTGTAGTGCACTACTTTTGACCAGGACCCATAGGGAACTATATAGGGAATAGGGTGCCATTTAGGATGTACAATGAGGGTCCTAAGATGTTTCTGCTATTGTTCATCTCTTCAGCTCTCGCACACTGCACTGGGCCTTGTGACGTGATGTGTGAGACTGACTGATGCACTACTTTGATCAAATGGGGCCTGTCTGATGTACATTGAGTTAATCACTGTGCTTGTAGAGAAGATCAGGATTAAATAGTTCTCTGGGGAGCTAGGGATTCACGCTGCCGGAGACAGCGTTTCAAGCTGCTCAATCAAGGTAAGTGGAAAAGGTCCTAGTTCTCTCTATTTGTATGAAGGAACGTTGGAGTTGGTTTGTTCTAGGTCTCATTGTCCATCCACATCAGACATGATCATGACACGCATGTTAAAATACCAAAACCAACTACCGTAAATTCCGGACTATAAGCCGCAACTTTTTTTTCCCACGCTTTGAACCTCGTGGCTTAAACAATGACGCAGCTAATATATGGATTTTTCCCGCTTTCAAAAAATTTTTCTCCAAAAAAACACATTCTGTGACGTGCTCAGTTTTTTGGCGGCATGAAGCTTCCATTAGACCAATGAAATTGCCGAACGGGTTAACCTGTTATGGCTAGGGGGCAGTATTTTCACGGCCGGATAAAAAACATACCCGATTTAATCTGGTTACTACTCCTGCCCAGTAACTAGAATATGCATATAATTATTGGCTTTGGATAGAAAACACCCTAAAGTTTCTAAAACTGTTTGAATGGTGTCTGTGAGTATAACAGAACTCATATGGCAGGCAAAAACCTGAGAAGATTTCATGCAGGAAGTGGCCTGTCTGACAAGGTGTCGTTCTTCTTGTCTCTGTTTATTGAAGAGTGAGGATCTTAGCTGTCCCGTGACACTTCCTACGGCTGCCATAGGCTCTCAGAAGGCGGCAAAACGCTGAATCGTGGCTTTGCAGGCTCTGGCTGAAACAAAGTAGCGCGTTTGGGTAGTGGCTGGTTACAGTACTGTGAGACTCAGGCTCGTGCCCGCGTCGACCGAAAGCTTTGTTTTCTTTCCTCTGTTTAGCTAAATGGACATTCCCGGTCGGAATATTATCGCTTTTTTACGAGAAAAATGGCATAAAAATGGATTTTAAACAGCGGTTGACATGCTTCGAAGTACGGTAATGGAATATTTAGATTTTTTGTGTCACGAATTGCGCCATGCGCACGACCCTTCTTTACCATTCGGATAGTGTCTGGGACGCACGAACAAAACGCCGCTATTCGGATATAACGATGGATTATTTTGGACCAAACCAACATTTGTTATTGAAGTAGCAGTCCTGGGAGTGCATTCTGACGAAGACAACAAAAGGTAATCAAACTTTTATAATAGTAAATCTGATATTCGTGAGTGCTAAACTTGCCGGGTGTCTAAATAGCTAGCCCGTGATGGCTGGGCTATGTACTTAGAATATTGCAAAATGTGCTTTCACCAAAAAGCTATTTTAAAATCGGACATATCGAGTGCATAGAGGAGTTCTGTATCTATAATTCTTAAAATAATTGTTATGCCTTTTGTGAACGTTTATCGTGAGTAATTTAGTAAATTGTTAGCAAATTCCTCCGGAAGTTTGCGGGGGGTATGCTAGTTCTGAACGTCACATGCTAATGTAAAAAGCAGTTTTTTGATATAAATATGAACTTGATTGAACAAAACATGCATGTATTGTATAATATAATGTCCTAGGTGTGTCATCTGATGAAGATCATTACATTTACATTTACATTTAAGTCATTTAGCAGACGCTCTTATCCAGAGCGACTTACAAATTGGTGCATTCACCTTATGATATCCAGTGGAACAACCACTTTACAATAGTGCATCTAAATCTTTTAAGGGGGGGGGGGGGGGGGGGTTAGAAGGATTACTTTATCCTATCCTAGGTATTCCTTAAAGAGGTGGGGTTTCAGGTGTCTCCGGAAGGTGGTGATTGACTCCGCTGTCCTGGCGTCGTGAGGGAGCTTGTTCCACCATTGGGGTGCCAGAGCAGCGAACAGTTTTGACTGGGCTGAGCGGGAACTGTGCTTCCTCAGAGGTAGGGGGGCCAGCAGGCCAGAGGTGGATGAACGCAGTGCCCTTGTTTGGGTGTAGGGCCTGATCAGAGCCTGAAGGTATGGAGGTGCCGTTCCCTTCACAGCTCATCAAAGGTTAGTGCTGCATTTAGCTGTCTTCTGGGTTTTTGTGACATTATATGCTAGCTTGAAAAATGGGTGTCTGATTATTTCTGGCTGGGTACTCTGCTGATATAATCTAATGTTTTGCTTTCGTTGTAAAGCCTTTTTGAAATCGGACAGTGTGGTTAAGGTCTAACAACTTTTTGTTTACTGTTTACATTAAATCAAGCGCTCTCAAACTTCCCATCATTCTGATTACGGTAGTCATTTTGTCACCCTCATCATGGCAAAGACACGGAGAAATGCATATGATGCAGCTTTCAAGTTGAAGGCGATTGATCTGGCTGTTGGAAAAGGAAATAGAGCTGCTGCACGGGAGCTTGGTCTTAATGAGTCGATGATAAGACGTTGGAAACAGCAGCGTGAGGAATTGACTCAGTGCAAAGAGACAACTAAAGCTTACTGCTAATTTTTTATTTTTAAAGTTAATTTGTTTCAATGGTCCGGTAGGCACCTGCGGCTTATAGACATGTGCGGCTTATTTATGTTCAAAATAAAAAAATTTTTAATTCAGTGGGTGCGGCTTATATTCAGGTGCGCTTAATAGTCCGGAAATTACGGTATATTAAATTGGATACAGGTCAAATCACACATGAAACATTCATGGACATGTAGCTAGCTACTGCAGCTGTTGCTAGTTTGTCCTGGGAGATGAACTATGGGTTGCTATATTACCTGACATGCATGGCCTTCTGTTCAGCTGGTTCTTTGTAATCAACCAAAATCGTGCGTTTCTCTACTCTGACGATGAATCGACAGATAAAAAGGGAAACCTAGTTAGTTTCTAGTTAGTTACCTTTAATTAATCTCTCCTCGTTGGTCTTTCAAGCATCCATGTGGGTTTATATCGCCCTGATATCCACGTGGGTTTGTGTTTCCCTGATATCCACGTGGATTTGTCTCCCTGATATCCACGTGGGTTTGTATCTCCCTGATATCCACGTGGGTTTGTCTCCCTGACATCCACGTGGGTGTGTCTCCCTGATATCCACGTGGGTTTGTGTTTCCCTGATATCCACGTGGGTTTGTCTCCCTGATATCCACGTGGGTGTGTCTCCCTGATATCCACGTGGGTTTGTCTCCCTGATATCCACGTGGGTTTGTGTTTCCCTGATATCCATGTGGGTTTGTCTCCCTGATATCCACGTGGGTTTGTGTTTCCCTGATATCCACGTGGGTTTGTGTTTCCCTGATATTCACGTGGGTTTGTCTCCCTGATATCCACGTGGGTTTGTCTCCCTGATATCCACGTGGGTTTGTGTTTCCCTGATATCCACGTGGGTTTGTATCTCCCTGACATCCACGTGGGTTGTGTCTCCCTGATATCCACGTGGGTTTGTCTCCCTGATATCCACGTGGGTTTGTCTCCCTGATATCCATGTGGGTTTGTCTCCCTGATATCCACGTGGGTTTGTGTTTCCCTGATATCCACGTGGGTTTGTGTTTCCCTGATATTCACGTGGGTTTGTCTCCCTGATATCCACGTGGGTTTGTCTCCCTGATATCCACGTGGGTTTGTGTTTCCCTGATATCCACGTGGGTTTGTATCTCCCTGACATCCACGTGGGTGTGTCTCCCTGATATCCACGTGGGTGTGTCTCCCTGATATCCACGTGGGTTTGTCTCCCTGATATCCACGTGGGTTTGTCTCCCTGATATCCACGTGGGTTTGTCTCCCTGATATCCACGTGGGTTTGTCTCCATGATATCCACGTGGGTGTGTCTCCCTGATATCCACGTGGGTTTGTCTCCCTGATATCCACGTGGGTTTGTCTCCCTGATATCCACGTGGGTTTGTCTCCCTGATATCCACGTGGGTTTGTATCTCCCTGATATCCAATAAGGAGGGGACTTCAAATCAAACTTTTTTTGTCACTTGCGCCAAATACAACAGGTGTAGCACACCTTCCTGTGAAATGCTTACTTACATGCCCTTTACCAACAATGCAGTTTTTAGAAAATAGAGTTAAGAAAATATTTACTAAATGAGCTAAAGTAAAATAATAATAATAATAATACCAATAAGGAGGCTATATACAGGGGGTGCTGGTACAGAGTCAATGTGGAGGCTATATACAGGGGGTACCGGTACAGAGTCAATGTGGAGGCTATATACAGGGGGTACCGGTACAGAGTCAATGTGGAGGCTATATACAGGGGGTACCGGTACAGAGTCAATGTGGAGGCTATATACAGGGGGTACCGGTACAGAGTCAATGTGGAGGCTATATACAGGGTGTTACGGTACAGAGTCAATGTGGAGGCTATATACAGGGTGTTACGGTACAGAGTCAATGTGGAGGCTATATACAGGGGGTACTGGTACAGAGTCAATGTGGAGGCTATATACAGGGGGTACTGGTACAGAGTCAATGTGGAGGCTATATACAGGGGGTACCGGTACAGAGTCAATGTGGAGGCTATATACAGGGGGTACCGGTACAGAGTCAATGTGGAGGCTATATACAGTGGGTACCGGTACAGAGTCAATGTGGAGGCTATATACAGGGGGTACCGGTACAGAGTCAATGTGGAGGCTATATACAGGGTGTTACGGTACTGAGTCAATGTGGAGGCTATATACAGGGGGTACCGGTACTGAGTCAATGTGGAGGCTATATACAGGGGGTACCGGTACAGAGTCAATGTGGAGGCTATATACAGGGGGTACCGGTACAGAGTCAATGTGGAGGCTATATACAGGGGGTACCGGTACAGAGTCAATGTGGAGGCTATATACAGGGGGTACCGGTACAGAGTCAATGTGGAGGCTATATACAGGGTGTTACGGTACTGAGTCAATGTGGAGGCTATATACAGGGGGTACCGGTACTGAGTCAATGTGGAGGCTATATACAGGGGGTACCGGTACAGAGTCAATGTGGAGGCTATATACAGGGGGTACCGGTACAGAGTCAATGTGGAGGCTATATACAGGGGGTACCGGTACAGAGTCAATGTGGAGGCTATATTCAGGGGGTACCGGTACAGAGTCAATGTGGAGGCTATATACAGGGGGTACCGGTACAGAGTCAATGTGGAGGCTATATACAGGGGGTACCGGTACAGAGTCAATGTGGAGGCTATATACAGTGGGTACCGGTACAGAGTCAATGTGGAGGCTATATACAGGGGGTACCGGTACAGAGTCAATGTGGAGGCTATATACAGGGTGTTACGGTACTGAGTCAATGTGGAGGCTATATACAGGGGGTACCGGTACTGAGTCAATGTGGAGGCTATATACAGGGGGTACCGGTACAGAGTCAATGTGGAGGCTATATACAGGGGGTACCGGTACAGAGTCAATGTGGAGGCTATATACAGGGGGTACCGGTACTGAGTCAATGTGGAGGCTATATACAGGGGGTACCGGTACAGAGTCAATGTGGAGGCTATATACAGGGGGGTACCGGCACAGAGTCAATGTGGAGGCTATATACAGGGGGTACCGGTACAGAGTCAATGTGGAGGCTATATACAGGGGGTACCGGTACAGAGTCAATGTGGAGGCTATATACAGGGGGTACCGGTACTGAGTCAATGTGGAGGCTATATACAGGGGGTACCGGTACAGAGTCAATGTGGAGGCTATATACAGGGGGTACCGGTACAGAGTCAATGTGGAGGCTATATACAGTGGGTACCGGTACAGAGTCAATGTGGAGGCTATATACAGGGGGTACCGGTACAGAGTCAATGTGGAGGCTATATACAGTGGGTACCGGTACAGAGTCAATGTGGAGGCTATATACAGGGGGGTACCGGTACAGAGTCAATGTGGAGGCTATATACAGGGGGGTACCGGTACAGAGTCAATGTGGAGGCTATATACAGGGGGTACCGGTACAGAGTCAGTGTGGAGGCTATATACAGGGGGTACCGGTACAGAGTCAATGTGGAGGCTATATACAGGGGGTACCGGTACAGAGTCAATGTGGAGGCTATATACAGGGGGTACCGGTACAGAGTCAATGTGGAGGCTATATACAGGGGGTACCGGTACAGAGTCAATGTGGAGGCTATATACAGGGGGTACCGGTACAGAGTCAGTGTGGAGGCTATATACAGGGGGTACCGATACAGAGTCAATGTGGAGGCTATATACAGGGGGTACCGGTACAGAGTCAATGTGGAGGCTATATACAGGGGGTACCGGTACAGAGTCAATGTGGAGGCTATATACAGGGGGTACCGGTACAGAGTCAATGTGGAGGCTATATACAGGGGGTACCGGTACAGAGTCAATGTGGAGGCTATATACAGGGGGTACCGGTACAGAGTCAATGTGGAGGCTCTATACAGGGGGTACCGGTACAGAGTCAATGTGGAGGCTATATACAGGGGGTACCGGTACAGAGTCAATGTGGAGGCTATATACAGGGGGTACCGGTACTGAGTCAATATGGAGGCTATATACAGGGGGTACCGGTACAGAGTCAATGTGGAGGCTATATACAGGGGGTACCGGTACAGAGTCAATGTGGAGGCTATATACAGGGGGTACCGGTACTGAGTCAATATGGAGGCTATATACAGGGGGTACCGGTACAGAGTCAATGTGGAGGCTATATACAGGGGGTACTGATACAGAGTCAATGTGGAGGCTATATACAGGGAGTACCGGTACAGAGTCAATGTGGAGGCTATATACAGGGGGTACCGGTACAGAGTCAATGTGGAGGCTATATACAGTGGGTACCGGTACAGAGTCAATGTGGAGGCTATATACAGGGGGTACCGGTACAGAGTCAATGTGGAGGCTATATACAGGGTATTACGGTACAGAGTCAATGTGGAGGCTATATACAGGGGGTACCGGTACAGAGTCAATGTGGAGGCTATATACAGGGGGTACCGGTACAGAGTCAATGTGGAGGCTATATACAGGGGGTACCGGTACAGAGTCAATGTGGAGGCTATATACAGGGTGTTACGGTACAGAGTCAATGTGGAGGCTATATACAGGGGGTACCGGTACAGAGTCAATGTGGAGGCTATATACAGGGGGTACCGGTACTGAGTCAATGTGGAGGCTATATACAGGGGGTACCGGTACAGAGTCAATGTGGAGGCTATATACAGGGGGTACCGGTACTGAGTCAATGTGGAGGCTATATACAGGGGGTACCGGTACAGAGTCAATGTGGAGGCTATATACAGGGGGTACCGGTACAGAGTCAATGTGGAGGCTATATACAGGGGGTACCGGTACAGAGTCAATGTGGAGGCTATATACAGGGGGTACCGGTACAGAGTCAATGTGGAGGCTATATACAGGGGGTACCGGGACAGAGTCAATGTGGAGGCTATATACAGGGGGTACCGGTACAGAGTCAATGTGGAGGCTATATACAGGGGGTACCGGTACAGAGTCAATGTGGAGGCTATATACAGGGGGTACCGGTACAGAGTCAATGTGGAGGCTATATACAGGGGGTACCGGTACAGAGTCAATGTGGAGGCTATATACAGGGTATTATGGTACAGAGTCAATGTGGAGGCTATATACAGGGGGTACCAGTACAGAGTCAATGTGGAGGCTATATACAGGGGGTACCGGTACAGAGTCAATGTGGAGGCTATATACAGGGGGTACCGATACAGAGTCAATGTGGAGACTATATACAGGGGGTACCGGTACTGAGTCAATGTGCGGGGGTACAGGTTAGTCGAGGTAATTTGTACATGTAGGTGGGGGTGAAGTGACATAGATAATAAACAGCGAGTAGCAGCAGTGTAAAAACAAAGCGAGGGGGGGTGTCAATGTCTGGGTGGCCATTTTAATTCATGGTTCAGCAGTCCCATGGCTTAAGGGTAGAAGCTGTTAATGAACTTTTTGGACCTAGACTTGGTGCTCCGGTACCGCTTGCCGTGCGGTAGCAGAGAGAAAGGTCTATGACAATGGGTGACTGGAGTCTTTGACTATTTTTTGGGCCTTCCTCTGACACTTCCTAGTATAGAGTTCCTGAATGGCAGGAAGCTTGGCCCCAGTGATGTACTTGGCCGAACGCTCTACCCTCTGTAGCATGCCGAGCAGTTTTCAGACCAGACGGTGATGCAAATGGTCAGGAGTGGCGTAGTACTCACGCTGGTAAAACATTGGACCTTAGCGACTCAACTTTTTGAAATGCCTACAAGGCCCTCCCCCGCCCTCCCTTCGGCAACTCTGATCACGACTCCATTTTGCTCCTCCCTATAGGTGGAAACTCAAACAGGAAGTACCAGTGCTAAGGTCTATTTAACGCTGGTCTGACCAATCGGAATCCATGCTTCAAGATTGTTTTGATTAAGCGGACTGGGATATGTTCTGGGTGGCCTCTGAGAATAACATTGACGAATACACGGTTACAGTGACTGAGTTCATTAGAAAGTGTTTAGGAGATGTTGTACCCACTGTGACTATTAAAACCTACCCTAACCAGAAACCTTGGATAGATGGCAGCATTCGCACAAAACTGAAAGCGCGAACCACTGCATTTAACCATGGCAATGTGACTGGGAATATGGCCGAATACAAACAGTGTATTTATTCCCTCCGTAAGGCAATCAAACAGGCAAAACGTCAGTACAGAGACAAAGTGGAGGCACCAGGATTGTGGTGGTCTGCTTGAAACATGTAGGTATTACAGACTCGGGCAGGTTAGAGGTTGAAAATGTCTGTGAATGACAGTACATGCTCTGAGTCCTGGTAATCCATCTGGCCCCACGGCCTTGTGAATGTTGACCTGTTTAAAGGTCTTGCTCACATTGGCTACGGAGAGAGTGATCACACAGTCGTCCGGATCAGCTGGTGCTCTCATGCATGCTTCAGTGTTGCTTGCCTCGACGCAAGCATAACGTCTGGTAGGCTCGCTTCACTAGGCAGCTTGTGGCTGTGTTTCTCTTTGTAGTCTGTAATAGTTTGCACGCCCTACCACATCCGACGAGCATCAGAGCCTGTGTAGTAGGATTCAAACTTAGTCCTGTATTGATGCTTTGCTTTTTTGATGGTTCTTCTGAGGGCATAGTAGGATTTATTATAAGAGTCCGGATTAATGTCCCATTCCTTGAAAGCGGCAGCTCTAGCCTTTACCTTGGTGCGGATGTTGCCTGTAATACATGGCTTCTGGTTGGGCTATGTATGTACGGTCACTATGGGAACAATGTCGTCAATGCACTTATTGATAAGCCAGTGACTGATGTGGTGTACTCCTCAATGCCATTGGATGAATCCCGGAACGTATTCCACTCTGTGCAGCAAAACAGTCCTGTAGTTTAGCATCTGCTTCATCTGACCACTTCCATATTGAGCGAGTCACTGGTGCTTCCTGCTTTAGTTTTTGCTTCTAAGCAGGAATCGGTAGGATAGAATTATGGTCAGATTTGCCAAATGGAGGGCGAGGGAGAGCTTTGTATGCATCTCTGTGTGTGGAGTAAAGGTGGTCTGGAGTTTTGTTTCCTCTGGTTGCACATGTGACATGCTGGTAGAAATGATGTAAAATAAAGTTACGTTTCCCTGCATTAAAGTCTCCGGCCACTAGGAGCGCAGCTTCTGGATGAGCGTTTTCTTGTTTGCTTATGGCCTTATACAGCTCGTTGAGTTCGGTCTTAGTGCCAGCATCGGTTGTGATGGTAAATAGAAGGCCACGAAAAATATAGATGAAATCTCTCTTAGTAGATAGTGTGGTCTACATTAAGGAAGTCTGCAGGTTTTTCTCAGGCGAGCAGAACCTCCAGACTTCCTTAATGTTAGAGATCACCTACCAGCTGTTATTGACAATAGACACACACCGCCACCCCTCGTCTTACCGGATGTAGCTGTTCTGTCCTGCCGATACACGGAAAACCCAACCAACTGTATATTATCTGTGTCGTCGTTCAGCTACGACTCGGTTACACATTACAGTTTTTAATGTCATGTTGGTAGGATAGTCTTGAACTGAGATCATCCAGTTTATTCTCCAGTGATTGCACGTTGGCCAATTGAACAGATAGTAGAGGCGGGCTACCCGCTAGCCGACGAATTCTCAGTTGGCATCCCGATCTCCACCCCCTGTATTTACATGTTTTCTTCACGAGAATGACGGGGATTTGGGCCTGGTCTCGGAGAAGCAGTATATCCTTCGCGTCGGACTTTGTACGGACCTCGTCCAGTTCGAGGTGGGTAATCACTGTTCTGATGTCCAGAAGCTCTTTTCTGTCATAAGAGACGGTAGCAGCAACATTATGTACAAAATAAGTTACGAACAATTTGAAAAAACACAAAATAGCACAGTGGGTCCCGTAAAACGGCAGCCATCCCCTCTTGCGCAATTCTTGACTTGCGGCGCACGGTAGTGGTATGTGCTCCGAGTTGACTAGAAACCGGGTGGTATGTGCTCCGAGTTGACTAGAAACCGGGTGGTATATGCTCCGAGTTGACTAGAAACCGTGTGGTATGTGCTCCGAGTTGACTAGAAACCGGGTGGTATATGCTCCGAGTTGACTAGAAAGCGGGTGGTATGTGCTCCGAGTTGACTAGAAACCGGGTGGTATGTGCTCCGAGTTGACTAGAAACCGGGTGGTATGTGCTCCGAGTTGACTAGAAACCGGGTGGTATGTGCTCCGAGTTGACTAGAAACCGGGTGGTATGTGCTCCGAGTTGACTAGAAACCGGGTGGTATGTGCTCCGAGTTGACTAGAAACCGGGTGGTATTTGTTCCGGGTTATGTTGTGGTTCGACCAGAACAGATAGATTTTGTAAAGGCGTAGATTAGTGGCCGTGATGTGCGGGGAGATGTGTGGCTGAGACCAAGGTGCTCCAGGAACAACAGTGAAAGCATCAATTCAGGCTGTAAGTTTGTTATAAGTGTAGGCCTAATGAGAATCGCAGAATGGCGTTCATTACAATACACAAAGGTGTTTAGTAATAGATGCATCTTTCCTTTCATCAAATTACGCTGTTAGCGTTTGGATGCTAACATTATTTTGTGAGTAGACCAATGTGTGCGGGTAGCCTACAGGAGAGCCTACAGGAGAGCCTTTGTTAAGTGTTTGTTTGACAATCAGATGAAAACATAATGACTGATTTGTGTTTATGCCACATTACAAGACATAGGCGGCGTTGTCATAAGGCTAGAGGAAGCTTTCCCTAAAGTAAATTGAATTAAATTGCCAAAATTATATAGCCTAATTAGGTTACTTCTGTCTAAACAGAAATACATTTAATTGTTCAAAATAGGCTACTACACCAGAAAGCATGATTTGGCCACAGAGGATCATTAGTTTATTTAAATCAAAAGCTGTGGATTGTTTTAAATGGCAAGAGCCCTCAATTAGGGCAGAGCACGCAGCAAATACCAAATAGTGATTGAGTTATATTATTAGCCTAAATGATGACTATCCAATCGAATCATCACATTACACATTGTAGGCTACCTTACATATGTTTGCAAATGCGAGGGTGCATGGAATGCTTTATTATGAAGGTGCATTTTTATGGTGAAAATGTTTAAAAGGGAGTGCATGTTAAAAGTGATTTGACCAATCTTTACTAGCCCCAGGCTACTAGTCCGACAGACATCATATCTGACCAATCTTTACTAGCCCCAGGCTACTAGTCCGACAGACATCATATCTGACCAATCTTTACTAGCCCCAGGCTACTAGTCCGACAGACATCATATCTGACCAATCTTTACTAGCCCCAGGCTACTAGTCCGACAGACATCATATATGACCAATCTTTACTAGCCCCAGGCTACTAGTCCCACAGACATCATATATGACCAGTCTTTACTAGCCCCAGGCTACTAGTCCCACAAACATCATATATGACCAGTCTTTACTAAATTAATAGGGATTCTATATTGAATTCTATGATTACACCCCTGGTCACATCTAGCTTCATCCCTGGTCACTCACCCCTAGTCACGCACTCACCCCTAGTCACGCACTCACCCCTAGTCATATATGATGTCTTCACTCCTGGTCACTCACTCCTAGTCATATATGATGTCTTCACTCCTGGTCACTCACCCCTAGTCATATATGATGTCTTCACTCCACTGAAGCAAAAACACAGTGTTTACTTTCACTGTAAAACACAGGTGAAATGGTTTAAAACAGATTTTTTTAATGGTCTGTGTTTTGAAAATCCATATTTCTGAACTGTAACGCGACCCCTGCAACTTGATTGAAATGTAAAGACAATGTTCCCGCATCAGCAGAGACTGCATTTAAAGTTAAACTGCAGATATGGTGTCAATAGGAAATGGCGTTCAGCGATACACATTGAATAGAGCCCTACGCTATAGAATGTTGTAAGGATAAGGTGACATACTGTGTTTAAGTCACGTCTAAAGCCACATGCTGGGATTCTTGGGCACTACCCAAATGGTTCCTTGATGAATCACTACAACGTCCTGTTGGCGGAAGATAATCTCCCTTCAAACCTTTTGTTCCCCCTGTGGTCACAGCTTTTTGACATGCAAAGACCAGAATCCAGGCTTTCACCCCAGGGTTAAAGGGCTCTCCTCCATGAATGCCTGCTGTCTTTGAAGCACAAGTGATATACAACATGTTGAGTTTGGACTCTGACGTCTCTGCCTGCCCAAACACACACACAAGTGGGAATGGGTCCAACAAATGCAAACTACCCCCAAGTCAGGCCTCATTTAGCTATCGAAATGATGCCTGGAATATTATTGAAAGGATTGTAAGGATTATACAATTGGCATGCCATTAACTTGGAAGTCCTCTTTTGGTAGACGGTGTTCCAGGCTACTATAAGGTAGTGGTGGACTGTGTTCCAGGCTACTATAAGGTAGTGGTGGACTGTGTTCCAGGCTACTATAAGGTTCCAGGCTACTATAAGGTTCCAGGCTACTATAAGGTAGTGGTAGACTGTGTTATAGGCTACTATAAGGTAGTGGTAGACTGTGTTCCAGGCTACTATAAGGTAGTGGTGGACTGTGTTATAGGCTACTATAAGGTTCCAGGCTACTATAAGGTAGTGGTAGACTGTGTTCCAGGCTACTATAAGGAAGTGGTGGACTGTGATCCAGGCTACTATAAGGTAGTGGTGGACTGTGTTCCAGGCTACTATAAGGTAGTGGTGGACTGTGTTCCAGGCTACTATAAGGTAGTGGTAGACTGTGTTCCAGGCTACTATAAGGTAGTGGTGGACTGTGTTCCAGGCTACTATAAGGTAGTGGTGGACTGTGTTCCAGGCTACTATAAGGTAGTGGTGGACTGTGTTCCAGGCTACTATAAGGTTCCAGGCTACTATAAGGTTCCAGGCTACTATAAGGTAGTGGTAGACTGTGTTATAGGCTACTATAAGGTAGTGGTAGACTGTGTTCCAGGCTACTATAAGGTAGTGGTGGACTGTGTTATAGGCTACTATAAGGTAGTGGTGGACTGTGTTCCAGGCTACTATAAGGTAGTGGTAGACTGTGTTATAGTCTACTATAAGGTAGTGGTAGACTGTGTTATATTCTACTATAAGGTAGTGGTAGACTGTGTTATATTCTACTATAAGGTAGTGGTAGACTGTGTTATAGTCTACTATAAGGTAGTGGTAGACTGTGTTATAGTCTACTATAAGGTAGTGGTAGACTGTTTTATAGGCTACTATAAGGTAGTGGTAGACTGTGTTTCAGGCTACTATAAGGTAGTGGTAGACTGTGTTCTAGGCTACTATAAGGTAGTGGTAGACTGTGTTTCAGGCTACTATAAGGTAGTGGTGGACTGTGTTCTAGGCTACTATAAGGTAGTGGTAGACTGTGTTTCAGGCTACTATAAGGTAGTGGTGGACTGTGTTCTAGGCTACTATAAGGTAGTGGTAGACTGTGTTTCAGGCTACTATAAGGTAGTGGTAGACTGTGTTTCAGGCTACTATAAGGTAGTGGTAGACTGTGTTCTAGGCTACTATAAGGTAGACCCGGGTGATATGGCCTAAAACTCATATCTTGATTTTTTTCAAATTTATGGGTGATTCATGATATGCAGTGCGTTCGGAAAGTATTCAGACCCCTTGACTTTTTCCACATTTTTGTCACGTTACAGCCATATTCTAAAATTGATTAAGTCGTTTTTTCCCCTCATCAATCTACACTCAATGACCCATAATGACAAAGCAAAAACTGGTTTTTCCAAATTTTAACGAATTTAATAAAAAAAAAAAAATACTATCACAGTTACATAAGTATTCAGACCCTTTACTCAGTACTTTGTTGAAGCACCTTTGGCAGTGATAACAGCATAGTGTCTTCTTGGGTATGACGCTACAAGCTTGGCACACCTGTATTTGGGGAGTTTCCCCCATTCTTCTCTGCAGATCCTCTGAAGCTCTGTCAGGTTGGATGGGGAGCGTTGCTGCACAGCTATTTTCAGGTCTCTCTAGAGATGTTCGATCGGGTTCAAGTCCGGCCTCTGGCTGGGCTACTCAAGGACATTCAGAGACTTGTCCCGAAGCCACTCCTGCGTTGTCTTGGCTGTGTGGTTAGGGTCGTTGTCCTGTTGGAAGGTGAACCTTCACCTCAGTTTGAGGTCCTAAGCGCTCTGGTGCAGGTTTTCATAAAGGGTTTCTAAATAAGCTTTGTTGTACAATTAAAGGCCAAATACACTGCATTTAAACAGTCAGCGATAATATAATGAATTCAGAACTTGTGATATTATATCTAGGCTGAATATAAGCCTTCCACAACCATAAGACCCACTAATCATTTAATTATTTTATCAAAATAGTTTTACCTGCCTTTATTTTGCAATAATCACTGATCTGTCTTTCAGGTCTTCTATAAAAATGACCTTTTTGTAACACAAAATACCAGAACCATAAATAATGAACATTCAATAATAATATTGAATAGACATGATTATTTATTTATTATTTATTATTATATTATTATTATTATCATTATTGAACAGGCATTATAGAAAATGAACACAGGTCTCATAAACAATCTCTCATGCACAAGCCCACGTGCTAGTGAGTAGCTAATTTTTATATTCCAAGTTTAGCCAACATGGATCTGGGTATAATTTCACATGGTCTGAATTCAGCTAACAAGGCAAAACCGTTGGATTGTTATGAACACAGCCTTCTGCCCATCTCCAACTGTTTGAACAGCATGCTATCCTGTCCACTTTGTTCAGATGTTGAAATCAATTGGCCTACGTTATTTCTCAGAGTGAGAACAAGTTGCCAATTCCTTATATAATTGTTTTATGCTTATTGCACATTTTATAAAACACAGTCATCCAAACAGCTGGTATAATAATCTTGATTTGACTAAAATGCTGCTAGCGATATGTGGTGCCGCGCGACAAACGGAGCATTCATTATCCAGAATGAGATGAGGTCCTGTGTGGCTCAGTTGGTAGAGCATGGTGTTTGCAACGCCAGGGTTGTGGGTTCGATTCCCACGGGGGACCAGTGTGGGGGGGGGAAAATGTATGAAGTGTATGCATTCACTACTGTAAGTTGCTCTGGATAAGAGCGTCTGCTAAATGACTAAAATGTAAATATTCATTGGTACATCTGTTTTAGTAGTTTCTGCTCTGCTCAAAATTTGAAGCGTTGAAACATAACCTTTCCAACCGTACCCTGTTTAACTTCTCCTCTGATGCACAGGAAAATAATTAGAGGTCGACCGATTTCATCGGAATGGCCGATTTAATTAGGGCCGATTTCAAGTTATAATAATAATCGGAAATCTGTATATTTTTTTTTACACCTTTATTTAACCAGGCAAGTCAGTTAAGAACACATGATTATTTTCAATGACGGCCTAGGAACGGTGGGTTAACTGCCTTGTTCAGGGGCAGAACGACAGATTTTTACCTTGTCAGCTCGGGGATTTGTTTTTGCAACCTTCCGGTTACTAGTCCAACGCTCTAACCACCTGCCTTACATTGCACTCCACGAGGAGCCTGCGTGGCAGGCTGGCTACCTGTTACGCGAGGGCAGCAAGAAGCAAAGGTAAGTTGCTAGCTAGCATTAAACTTATCATATAAAAAACAATCAATCTTAACATAATCACTAGTTAACTACACATGGTTTATGATATTACTAGTTTATCTAGCTTGTCCTGCGTTGCATATTGTCACGTCCTGACCAGTAAAAGGGGTTGTTTGTTATTATAGTTTGGTCAGGGCAGTGGCAGGGGGTGTTTGTTTAGGCTGTTTCGGGGTGTTTTGGTTTATGTTCTATGTTGGTGTATTTCTATGTTCGTTCTATTTGTTCTATTTCTATGCGTAGGTTATTGGGTTGACCTTCAATTGGAGGCAGCTTTTCCTCGTTGCCTCTAATTGAAGTTCCTATTTAATAGAGGTGTTTTTGTCATGGGATTTGTGGGTAGTTGTTTCTCTGTATAGTCATTTTGTCCTTACGAGACTGTTTTGTATCACGTTTCTTTATAAATAAAGAAGAAGATGAGCACTTACATTCCCGCTGCGTTTTGGTCCACTCCATACGACGAACATGACACATATAATCGATGCGGTGCCTGTTAATTTCTCATCGAATCACAGCCTACTTCTCCAAACGGGTGATTTAACAAGCGCATTCGCAAAAATAGCACTGTCGCTGCACCGGTGTACCTAACCATAAACATCAATGCCTTTCTTTATAATCAATACTCAAGTATATATTTTTAAACCTGCATATTTAGTTAATATTGCCTGCTAACATGAATTTCTTTTAACTAGGGAAATTGTGTCACTTCTCTTGCATTCCGTGCAAGTAGTCAGGGTATATGCAGCAGTTTGGGCCGCCAGGCTCGTTGCGAACTGTATGAAGTCCATTTATTCCTAACAAAGACCGTAATTAATTTGCCAGAATTGTACATAATTATGACATAACATTGAACGTTGTACAATGTAACAGCAATATTTAAACTTAGGATGCCATCCGTTAGATAAAATACGGAACGGTTCCGTATTTCACTGAAAGAATAAACGTTTTGTTTTCGAGATGATAGTTTCCGGATTCGACCATATTAATGACCAAAGGCTCGTATTTCTGTGTGTTATTATAATTAAGTCTATGATTTAATATTTGATAGAGCAGTCTGACTGAGCGGTGGTAGGCACCAGCAGGCTCGTAAGCATTCTTTCAAACAGCACTTTCGTGCGTTTTGTCAGCAGCTCTTCGCAATGCTTCAAGCTTTGCGCTGTTTATGACTTCAAGCCTATCAACTCCCGAGATTAGGCTGGTGTAACCGATGTGAAATGGCTAGCTAGTTAGCCGGGTGCGCGCTAACAGCGTTTCAAACGTCACTCGCTCTGAGACTTGGAGTAGTTGTTCCCTTTGCTCTGCATGGGTAACGCTGCTTCGAGGGTGGCTGTTGTCGATGTGTTCCTGGTTCGAGCCCAGGTAGGAGCGAGGAGAGGGACGGAAGCTATACTGTTACACTGGCAATACTAAAGTGCCTATAAGAACATCCAATAGTCAAAGGTATATGAAATACAAATCGTATAGAGAGAAATAGTCCTATAATTCCTATAATAACTACAACCTAAAACTTCGTACCTGGGAATATTGAAGACTCATGTTAAAAGGAACCACCAGCTTTCATATGTTCTCATGTTCTGAGCGAGGAACTTAAACGTTAGCTTTCTTACATGGCACATATTGCACTTTTACTTTCTTCTCCAACACTTTGTTTTTGCATTATTTAAACCAAATTGAACATGTTTCATTATTTATTTGAGGCTAAATTGATTTTATTGATGTATTATATAAACTTAAAATAAGTGTTCATTCAGTATTGTTGTAATTATTACAAATACTAAAAACAAATCGTCCGATTTAATCGGCAGCGGTTTTTTTGGTCCTCCAATAATCGGTATCGGCGTTGAAAAATCATAATCGGTCGACCTCTTAAAAATAATGTGTTTGTGTTTGTGTGTCCATATGACCCATTCTGTTGGACCAAACCTCAAATACAAACCGTGAGTTGAAACCGTTTGTCAGAGAGAAAGAAATGATCTCTCATCTTTGTTGTTGTGAGGTGTAGGGGGGGGGGGGGGGGGGTTTAGGAGGGAACGGCGAAGTGAGAGGTTTCACTCTCGCCAAACATCTGTTCAAAATGAGCACAATGTGTTTATATGGGGTTATTTTGGACCTAAGCGTTTCTCCTGCCTTCCCACCTTTAGGACAACGACTCCCATTGTTAGCGTGGAGACATCAGCATCTCATCACTATATACAGATCCCCTGGTTTAAATGGGAAGGTTTACAGCACAGATAGAGTGAAGGAGACGAGACCAAAAAGACAACATGACAACAAGTGGACATAAACGCTCATAAAAACAAAAAATACAAAAAACCTTGATTCTGTGATACAGGCATTTGGAATATCACACAAAAACATCCATTGAAATAAATGGAATGAATGTGCTGTATCGCCCAGCCCTACTATAGGGTATCGCCCAGCACTACTATAGGGTATCGCCCAGCCCTACTATAGGGTATCGCTGTATCGCCCAGCCCTACTATAGGGGATCGCCCAGCCCTACTATAGGGTATCGCCCAGCCCTACTATAGGGTATCACCCAGCTCTACTATAGGGTATCGCTGTATCGCCCAGCCCTACTATAGGGGATCGCTGTATCGCCCAGCCCTACTATAGGGTATCACTGTATCGCCCAGCCCTACTATAGGGGATCGCCCAGCCCTACTATAGGGTATCGCTGTATCGCCCAGCCCTACTATAGGGTATCGCTGTATCACCCAGCCCTACTATAGGGTATCACTGTATCACCCAGCCCTACTATAGGGGATCGCCCAGCCCTACTATAGGGTATCACCCAGCTCTACTATAGGGTATCACTGTATCACCCAGCCCTACTATAGGGTATCGCCCAGCTCTACTATAGGGTATCACTGTATCACCCAGCCCTACTATAGGGTATCGCCCAGCTCTACTATAGGGTATCACTGTATCACCCAGCCCTACTATAGGGTATCGCCCAGCCCTACTATAGGGGATCGCTGTATCGCCCAGCCCTACTATAGGGTATCACTGTATCGCCCAGCACTACTATAGGGTATCGCCCAGCCCTACTATAGGGGATCGCTATATCGCCCAGCCCTACTATAGGGGATCGCCCAGCCCTACTATAGGGGATCACCCAGCCCTACTATAGGGTATCGCCCAGCCCTACTATAGGGGATCGCTGTATCGCCCAGCCCTACTATAGGGGATCGCTGTATCGCCCAGCCCTACTATAGGGGATCGCTGTATCGCCCAGCCCTACTATAGGGGATCGCTGTATCGCCCAGCTCTACTATAGGGTATCGCCCAGCCCTACTATAGGGTATCACTGTATCGCCCAGCCCTACTATAGGGGATCGCTGTATCGCCCAGCTCTACTATAGGGGATCGCTGTATCGCCCAGCCCTACTATAGGGGATCGCTGTATCGCCCAGCTCTACTATAGGGTAGAGCACCTGTTTGTGGCTATTGTGAAGGACTGTTGTCACCTGCCAGTTAGCTAATCCCTCTCTCTCATTTTAATTAAATAAAATCAATTAGACATGTGGAAATCAAACCAGGGGTAATAAATGCAATCCAATATTGGATCTTGCTCTACTTAAACGGAATCTGTTCTCTGTGTCCTGTTTCCATTCTGTGAGGTTTATTATGGCTTTGATTCACTGGCAATCTGGTTTGTGAATGTAAAAGTTTTATATTGTTGGACAATCTTATTTTCTAGACCAGGCCTTCTTTCAACAATCTTAATAAAACTTGACTGTACTGAAGTGAGACTGAGCTAGTGGAGATGCCATATCTGCCTGTCTTCACAGAGAGACTTGACTGTACTGAAGTGAGACTGTGAGCTAGCTGAGATGCTATAGCTAGTGGTGATGCTATAGCTAGCGGAGATGCTGCTAGCTATAGCTAGCGGAGAAGCTATAGCTAGTGGAGATGCTATAGCTAGCGGAGAAGCTATAGCTAGCGGAGATGCTATAGCTAGCGGAGAAGCTATAGCTAGCGGAGATGCTATAGCTAGCGGAGAAGCTATAGCTAGCGGAGAAGCTATAGCTAGCGGAGATGCTATAGCTAGCTAGCGGAGATGCTATAGCTAGCTAGTGGAGATGCTATAGCTAGTGGAGATGCTATAGCTAGCGGAGAAGCTATAGCTAGCGGAGATGCTATAGCTAGTGGAGATGCTGTATCTGCCTGTCTTCACAGAGAGACTTCCTCTCATCTTAGTCATGCAGCGACTCCATATATGAACAGCTTGAACGATATCAAGAGGAATTATGTCGAGACACTGATTAAATCGCTTGTATCATAACTGTAATACCTAATGTAACAGCCCCTTCCCCCCCAGCTGAATGTGTTGTCTGTCTACAAGGGATCAGAGATAATAATACAGATAGTCAAAATATGATCCCATTCCCACTCATTGGCTTTGCAGGAAATGTGCACATTGTGATTAACTAGATTTCAACAGTGGGAAGCTTTATTTGAGTAGTTATTTGTTTACAGGTTTCAACAATCTGCGGTTTTTAACATTCCACTATGTTTCTGAGGGAGGGAGGCTATGTTGCCTCTAATCAGTCTAGACACCATCGTTAAACTGCTTCTATCCTCTCAGGTTGTCTGTAAGTGAGACCCAGGGTGACATTTTGACAGGAGGAGGCAGACTTTAATGCTGTGATGTTGTCAGAACTGACTCTCACCTCCGTTTCTCACCCTGCATGGCCTGGCAGTCATTTCAAAATGAGATCCGAGTCATTTTGAAAACCAGAGAACAGATGTGAGATTTAACAAGTTAACCTAGCGTAGGTTAGTTAACAAGTTAACCTAGCGTAGGTTAGTTAACAAGTTAACCTAGCGTAGGTTAGTTAACAAGTTAACCTAGCCTAGGTTAGTTAACAAGTTAACCTAGCCTAGGTTAGTTAACAAGTTAACCTAGCCTAGGTTAGTTAACAAGTTAACCTAGCCTAGGTTAGTTAACAAGTTAACCTAGCCTAGGTTAGTTAACAAGTTAACCTAGCCTAGGTTAGTTAACAAGTTAACCTAGCCTAGGTTAGTTAACAAGTTAACCTAGCCTAGGTTAGTTAACCTAGCCTAGGTTAGTTAACAAGTTAACCTAGCCTAGGTTAGTTAACAAGTTAACCTAGCCTAGGTTATTTAACAAGTTAACCTAGCCTTGGTTATTTATTAACAAGTTAACCTAGCCTAGGTTAGTTAACAAGCTAACCTAGCCTTGGTTATTTAACAAGCTAACCTAGCCTAGGTTAGTTAACAAGCTAACCTAACCTTGGTTATTTAACAAGTCATTCAAGGTTTTGAAATGAATGCATTGCATGTAGTATTGTCTTTTCAACACTGTGTTTTGCATTAGTAAAATGGTGCCAGACTGGTAGTTAATGGTGGTATAATCTATATACAGCCATATAGATATCAATAAACTCTATAGGGTTACGTCCCAAATGGCACCCTATTCCGTATAGTGCACTACTTTTAATTAACAAGAGCCCCGTTCAAAAGTAGTGCACTACATAGGGAATAGGGTGCCATTTGGGATACAGCCTAGATATCAGCCTCTCTCTGTGTGGCAGGTTAAGGAGATTTCCCAGCTTCAAGTTCTCATTTTAGTTGGATTAAACATTTTGAAAATGAACTCTGGTTCTGAAATACAATTATACCAATGGGAGTTTGTCTTGGTCGAGACATGTAATCCCAGTAATAATTTAGCAAATTTAACAACTGATTTGGGGTTCTGCCGCACTCAGCTCTCTGTCTATTTTCTTTTGTAGTTTTGTATTGACTGTTTGATAAAAGACCCAGGAGTAAGGAACACACTGCATGAAGTAATATTCTGTGTTGTACACCTCACATATTCTGTGTTGTACACCTCACATATTCTGTGTTGTACACCTCACATATTCTGTGTTGTACACCTCACATATTCTGTGTTGTACACCTCACATATTCTGTGTTGTACACCTGTCATATTCTGTGTTGTACACCTCTCATACAACCTAAAACATCTTACCTGGGAATATTGAAGACTCATGTTAAAAGGAACCACCAGCTTTCATATGTTCTCATGTTCTGCGCAAGGAACTTAAACGTTAGCTTTCTTACATGGCACATATTGCACTTTTACTTTCTTCTCCAACACTTTGTTTTTGCATTATTTAAACCAAATTGAACATGTTTCATTATTTGCTTGAGGCTAAATAAATTTTATTGATGTATTATATTAAGTTAAAATAAGTGTTCATTCAGTATTGTTGTAATTGTCATTATTACAAAGAAATAAATAAACAAATTGGCCGATTTAATCGGCAGCGTTTTTTTTGGTCCTCCAATAATCGGTATCGGCGTTGAAAAATCATAATCGGTCGACCTCTAGTCTATATACAGTGTTGTAACGATGTACAAATGGTTAAAGTACAAAAGGGCAAATAAATGGTGTTTGTTCTTCACTGGTTGCCCTTTTCTTGTGGCAACAGGTCACAAATATTGCTGCTGTGATGGAACACTGTGGTATTTCACCCAGTAGATATGGGAGTTTATCAAAATCAGTTTTGTTTTCGAATTCTTTGTTGGCCTGTGTAATCTGAGGGAAATATGTGTCTCTAATATGGTCATACATTTGGCAGGAGGTTAGGAAGTGCAGCTCAGTTTCCACCTCATTTTGTGAGCTGTGCACATAGCCTGTCTTCTCTTGAGAGCCAGGTCTGCCTACGGCGGCCTTTCTCAATAGCAAGGCTATGTTCACTGAGTCTGTACATAGTCAAAGCTTTCGTTAAGTTTTGGTCAGTCACTGTGGTCAGGTATTCTGCCACTGTGTTCTCTCTGTTTAGGGCCAAATAGCATTCTAGTTTGCTCTGTTTTTTTTTGTTGTTAATTACTTGACACATTGGAAATAATTATCTTTCTGTTTTTTCATGATCTGGTTGGGTCTAATTTTGTTGCTGTCCTGGGGCTCTGTGGGGTCTGTTTGTGTTTGTGAACAGAGCCCCAGGACCAGCTTGCTTAGTGGACTCTTCTCCAGGTTCATCTCTCTGTAGGTGATGGCTTTGTTTTGGAAGGTTTGGGAATCGCTTCCTTTTAGGTGGTTGTAGAATTTAACGGCTCTTTTATGGATTTTGATAATTAGCGGGTATCGGCAAAATTCTGCTCTGCATTCATTATTTGGTGTTTTACGTTGTACATGGAGGATATTTTTGTAGAATTCTCAATTTGGTGTTTGTCCCATTTTGTGAATTCTTGGTTGGTGAGCGGACCCCAGACCTCACAACCATAAAGGGCAATGGGTTCTATAACTGATTGAAGTATTTTTAGCCAGATCCTAATTGGGATGTCAGATTTTATGTTCCTTTTGAAGGCATAGAAGGCCCTTCTTGCCTTGTCTCTCAGCTCGTTCACAGCCTTGTGGAAGTTACCTGTGGCGCTGATGTTTAGGCCGAGGTATGTATAGATTTTGTGTGCTCAAGGGGAACAGTTTCTAGATGGAATTTGTATTTGTTGTCCTGGCAACTGGACCTTTTTTGGAACACCATTATTTTAGTCTTACTGAGATTTACTGTCAGGGTCCAGGTCTGTCAGGGCCCAGGTCTGGCAGAATCTGTGCAGAAGATCTACGTGCTGCTGTAGGCCCTCCTTGGTTGGGGACAGAAACACCAGATCATCAACAAACAGTAGACATTTGACTTCAGATTCTAGTAGGGTGAGGCTCGGGTGCTGCAGACTGTTCTAGTGCCCTCGCCAATTTGTTGATATATATGTTGAAGAGGGTGGGGCTTAAGCTGCATCCCTGTCTCACCCCACGGCCACGTGGAAAGAAATGTGTTTTTTTGCCAATTTTAACCTCGCACTTGCTGTTTGTGTATCAAATCAAATTTATTTGTCACATACACATGGTTAGCAGGTGTTAATGCGAGTGTAGCGAAATGCTTGTGCTTCTAGTTCCGACCATGCAGTAATATCTAACAAGTAATCTAACAAATTCACAACAACTACCTTATACACACAAGAGTAAAGGGATGAATAAGAATATATATATATAAATATATGGATGAGCGATGGCCGAACGGCATTGGCAAGATGCTGTAGATGGTATAGAGTACAGTATATACATATGAGATGAGTAATGTAGGGTCAGTAAACATTATTAAAGTGGCGTTATTTAAAGTGGCTAGTGATACATTTATTAAAGTGGCCAGAGATTTGTGTCTGTCTGTTGGCAGCAGCCACTCAATGTTAGTGATGGCTGTTTATTAACAGTCTGATAGCCTTGAGATAGAAGCTGTTTTTCAGTCTCTCGGTCCCAGCTTTGATTTATTTTATTTATTTTTATTTAACCTTTATGTAACCAGGAAGGGCTCATTGAGATTTAAAATCTTTTTTTCAAGAGCGTCCTGGCCGAGATAGGCAGCGCCAAGTCATTACAAACAACATGAAGAACTACAAGTAATCTAGTAAAAACCATAGAATCCACAAGAGTATAACAAAATGCACCTGGATGCACCTGGATTTTATTAAGTCATATGTTTTTCCCCAGACCCTCAGGCCAAATTGAGTCAAAAGGTTTTTTGAAATCAACAAAGTATTGCCTCTGTTTTGGTTTGTTTGTTTGTCAATTAGGGTGTACAGGGTGATTTGACATTTGCTCAGTACATTGTTTTCACTGAGGAAATGTAAGAGTCTGCTGTTAATGATAATGCAGAGGATTTTCCCAAGGTTGCTGTTGACTCATATCCCACGGTAGTTATTGGGGTCAAATTTGTCTCCACTTTTGTGGATTGGGGTGATGAGTCCTTGGTTCCAAATTCTTTCTCTCTCTCTCTCACCTCCTCTCTTTACTTCTATCTCTCCCTCTCTCTCTCTCCCATTCCCTTTCTCCATTTCTCTCCCTCTCTCCCTCTCCTTTCTCTCTCTCTCCAATTCACTCTGTTCTCTCTCTCTCTCCCATTCCCTTTCTCCATTTCTCTCTCTCTCCCCCTCTCTCCTTCATCTCTCTCTCCCATTCTCTCTGTTCTGTCTCTCTCTAAAGACTATGAAGAAAGCTGATCTGAGTGGGGCTGATTGGTTAGCTGCAGTATACAAAAGGGGATTTGTTACATCAAATGTTTCCTCTTTTAATGTGTTCTGCTTATTTAATATTCTGCACTGATATCTCTCCAGGAGGGAGCTGACTGGGCTTCAAAGCAACAGCTTGCTTGTGGAGAGGAGAGGAGAGCGGAGGGAGGTTAGAAAACACAAAGACAGGTTGATTTATTCTCCCTGACAGAGATAGAGCTAAGCTCCCCAACCTCTGTCTGCCTGCTCAAAGCAAAGCTCATCAGTGTCCAAGCCCTGCTCAGGCAGGCAGGCCGACAGACAGGCAGGCAGGCCGACAGACAGACAGGCAGGCCGACAGGCAGACAGACAGACAGACAGGCAGGCCGACAGACAGGCAGGCAGGCCGACAGACAGGCAGGCAGGCCGACAGACAGGCAGGCAGGCCGACAGACAGACAGGCAGGCCGACAGACAGGCAGGCAGGCAGGCAGACAGACAGGCAGGCCGACAGGCAGACAGACAGACAGACAGACAGACAGACAGACAGGCAGGCCGACAGGCAGACAGACAGACAGGCAGGCAGACAGACAGACAGACAGACAGACAGACAGACAGACAGACAGACAGACAGACAGACAGGCAGGCAGGCAGGCAGGCCGACAGACAGACAGGCAGGCCGACAGACAGACAGGCAGGCCGACAGACAGACAGGCCGACAGACAGACAGGCAGACAGACAGGCAGGCCGACAGACAGACAGGCAGGCCGACAGACAGACAGGCAGGCCGACAGACAGACAGGCAGGCCGACAGACAGGCAGGCCGACAGACAGGCAGGCAGGCAGACAGACAGACAGGCAGGCCGACAGACAGACAGGCAGGCCGACAGACAGACAGGCAGGCCGACAGACAGACAGGCAGGCCGACAGACAGACAGGCAGGCCGACAGACAGACAGGCAGGCCGACAGACAGACAGGCAGGCCGACAGACAGGCAGGCAGGCAGACAGACAGGCAGGCAGGCAGACAGAGGTAATTAGGGATGCAGGTCAGGGTGTTATTACAGTTGTCACCTTGTTATAACTGCATATGTTTAGGAAACAATCTAATGGGCCAATCTTCTAATAAGTCAATCTGATGTAAATGCTTCAGGCAGGATGAATTAGAAGTGGCTGGGTTTGGTAAGGAACAGTTAGCAGAACCAAAGATGAGCAGGTTTCATGCACTGCCTCTCTTCCCCCTCTCCTTCTCTCCTTCTCTCCTTCTCTCTTCCCCCTCTCCTCTCTTCCCCTCTCCTTCTCTCCTTCTCTCCTTCTCTCTTCTCTCATCCCCCTCTCCTCTCATCCCCCTCTCCTCTCAACCCCCTCTCCTCTCATCCCCCTCTCCTCTCTTCCCCCTCTCCTTCTCTCCTCTCCTTCTCTCTTCCCCCTCTCCTCTCTTCCCCCTCTCCTTCTCTCCTTCCCTCCTTCTCTCCTTCTCTTCTCTCATCCCCCTCTCCTCTCATCCCCCTCTCCTCTCATCCCCCTCTCCTCTCTTCCCCCTCTCCTTCTCTCCTTCTCTCCTTCTCCCTTCCCCCTCTCCTTCTCTCCTTCTCTCTTCCCCCTCTCCTTCTCTCCTTCTCTCTTCCCCCTCTCCTTCTCTCCTTCTCTCTTCCCCCTCTCCCCCTCTCCTTCTCTCCTTCTCTCTTCTCTCATCCCCCTCTCCTCTCTTCCCCCTCTCCTTCTCTCCTTCTCTCTTCCCCCTCTCTTCCCCCTCTCCTTCTCCCTTCCCCCTCTCCTTCTCTCCTTCTCTCTTCCTTCTCTCCTTCTCTCCTTCTCTCCTTCTCCCTTCCTTCTCTCCTTCTCTCTTCCCCCTCTCCTTCTCTCCTTCTCTCTCCTCTCTTCCCCCTCTCCTTCTCTCCTTCTCTCTCCTCTCTTCCCCCTCTCTTCTCTCCTTCTCTCATCCCCCTCTCCTCCCTTCCCCCTCTCCTTCTCTCCTTCTCTCTTCCCCCTCTCCTTCTCTCCTTCTCTCCTTCTCTCCTTCTCTCTTCCCCCTCTCCTTCTCTCCTTCTCTCTCCTCTCTTCCACCTCTCCTTCTCTCCTTCTCTCATCCCCCTCTCCTCCCTTCCTTCTCTCCTTCTCTCCTTCTCTCTTCCCCCTCTCCTTCTCTCCTTCTCTCCTTCTCCCTTCCCCCTCTCCTTCTCTCCTTCTCTCTTCTCTCATCCCCCTCTCCTCTCTTCCCCCTCTCCTTCTCTCCTTCTCCCTTCCCCCTCTCCTTATCTCCTTCTCCCTTCCCCTCTCCTTCTCTCTTCTCTCATCCCCCTCTCCTCTCCTCTCTTCCCCCTCTCCTTCTCTCCTTCTCCCTTCCCCCTCTCCTTCTCCCTTCCCCCTCTCCTTCTCTCCTTCTCTCTTCTCTCATCCCCCTCTCCTCTCTTCCCCCTCTCCTTCTCTCCTTCTCTCCTTCTCTCTTCCCCCTCTCCTTCTCTCCTTCTCTCTCCTCTCTTCCCCCTCTCCTTCTCTCCTTCTCTCATCCCCCTCTCCTCTCTTCCCCCTCTCCTTCTCTCCTTCTCCCTTCCCCCTCTCCTTCTCTCCTTCTCCCTTCCCCCTCTCGTTCTCTCCTTCTCTCTTCTCTCACCCCCCTCTCCTCTCTTCCCCCTCTCCTTCTCTCCTTCTCCCTTCCCCCTCTCCTTCTCTCCTTCTCTCTTCTCTCTTCCCCCTCTCCTCTCTTCCCCCTCTCCTTCTCTACCTCTCTTCCCCCCCTCCTTCTCTACCTCTCTTCCCCCCCTCCTTCTCTACCTCTCTTCCCCCTCTCCTTCTCTCCTTCTCTCTTCCCCTCTCCTTCTCCCTCTCCTTCTCTCTTCCCCTCTCCTTCTCTACCTCTCTTCCCCCTCCCCTTCTCTCTTCCCCCTCTCCTTCTGTAGCTCTCTCCCCCATCCTTCTCTACCTCTTCCCCCTCTCCTTCTCTACCTCTCTTCCCCCCTCCTTCTCTACCTCTCTTCCCCCTCTCCTTCTCTACCTCTCTTCCCCCTCTCCTTCTCTACCTCTCTTCCCCCTCTCCTTCTCTACCTCTCTTCCCCCTCTCCTTCTCTACCTCTTCCCCCTCTCCTTCTCTACCTCTCTTCCCCCCTCCTTCTCTACCTCTCTTCCCCCTCTCCTTCTCTACCTCTCTTCCCCCTCTCCTTCTCTACCTCTCTTCCCCCTCTCCTTCTCTACCTCTCTTCCCCCTCTCCTTCTCTACCTCTCTTCCCCCCCTCCTTCTCTACCTCTCTTCCCCCTCTCCTTCTCTACCTCTCTTCCCCCTCTCCTTCTCTACCTCTCTTCCCCCTCTCCTTCTCTACCTCTCTTCCCCCTCTCCTTCTCTACCTCTCTTCCCCCCCTCCTTCTCTACCTCTCTTCCCCCTCTCCTTCTCTACCTCTCTTTCCCCTCTCCTTCTCTACCTCTCTTCCCCCCCTCCTTCTCTACCTCTCTTCCCCCTCTCCTTCTCTACCTCTCTTCCCCCTCTCCTTCTCTACCACCGACCATTCTCAGGCCTGGCTGAGTTCTCTTTAAATCTGCCCACCCCAGAGTCAGCCAAATATTGTGTGTGTCGTGCCGTGCAAATATATTGGTTGACCAGTCGAGATTCTCTCAGTGGTGCAGCTGTAGAACGTTTTAAGGCTCTGAGAGCCCATGCCAATTTTTCAGCTTCCTGAGAGGGAAGAGGTGCTGTCGTGCCCTCTTCACGACTGTCTTGGTGTGTTTGGACCATGATAGAACTGGAAACTCTCGACCCGCTCCACTACAGCCCCGTCGATATGAATGGGGGCCTGCTCGGCCCTCAGTTTCCTGTGGTACGATCAGCTACCCCCAAAGCCAATTCCTCCTTTGGCAGCCTTTCCTTCCAGTTCTCTGCTGCCAATGACTGGAACGA
>NC_138310.1:95747483-95827483 GCF_965601325.2 Salmo salar
TGAACACGTGGCTGTGTAGAGGTTTGTGTGTGTGTGTGTGTGTGTGTATAACTGAGTGTGCTTATAACTGTGCACGTCCACACACAAACCTGCAGGCAGAGCTAGTTACATGTCCTCTCCCCCTCCTCCCTTCCAGATCTCCTGATCCTGACCCACTTTCCTTTCCCTCCTCCCACTCTCCTCCCTCCCCCTGCTGTATTCTCCCTCTCTTTAATTGCTGCGCGGCACACTGAGGCCATCTGTTCAACTCAGCCCCGGTCATCGTCGTCATGGTGATACCGGGAGGCTTTTCGGATTTGTCGTAGGACTCAACCCAGGGTGAGTCAGAAGACATAGGAGGGATAGGAGGAATAGGAGAGATCATATTTGGGACAGATAAAAGAGAGAAGATATAATATATATAGGAGGGATGGAAGAGCTAGAATATATTGTAGAGATAGAAGAGCTAGAATATATTGTAGAGATAGAAGAGCTAGAATATATAGGAAGGATAGAAGAGAGAATAAATAGAAGGGATACAAGAGATAGGAGGGACAAAATATAAATACATGTAATATGGTTTCATTTGGGAGGCTGTCTGCCACCTTCATCACTCTCTCTCAGACAGGGAAACACAGGGAGGCTGTCTGCCACCTTCATCACTCTCTCTCAGACAGGGAAACACAGGGAGGCTGTCTGCTACCTTCATCACTCTCTCTCAGACAGGGAAACACAGGGAGGCTGTCTGCCACCTTCATCACTCTCTCTCAGACAGGGAAACACAGGGAGGCTGTCTGCTACCTTCATCACTCTCTCTCAGACAGGGAAACACAGGGAGGCTGTCTGCTACCTTCATCACTCTCTCAGACAGGGAAACACAGGGAGGCTGTCTGCCACCTTCATCACTCTCTCTCAGACAGGGAAACACAGGGAGGCTGTCTGCCACCTTCATCACTCTCTCTCAGACAGGGAAACACAGGGAGGCTGTCTGCTACCTTCATCACTCTCTCTCAGACAGGGAAACACAGGGAGGCTGTCTGCTACCTTCATCACTCTCTCAGACAGGGAAACACAGGGAGGCTGTCTGCCACCTTCATCACTCTCTCTCAGACAGGGAAACACAGGGAGGCTGTCTGCCACCTTCATCACTCTCTCTCAGACAGGGAAACACAGGGAGGCTGTCTGCCACCTTCATCACTCTCTCTCAGACAGGGAAACACAGGGAGGCTGTCTGCTACCTTCATCACTCTCTCAGACAGGGAAACACAGGGAGGCTGTCTGCCACCTTCATCACTCTCTCCCAGACAGGGAAACACAGGGAGGCTGTCTGCCACCTTCATCACTCTCTCTCAGACAGGGAAACACAGGGAGGCTGTCTGCCACCTTCATCACTCTCTCTCAGACAGGGAAACACAGGGAGGCTGTCTGCCACCTTCATCACTCTCTCTCAGACAGGGAAACACAGGGAGGCTGTCTGCTACCTTCATCACTCTCTCTCAGACAGGGAAACACAGGGAGGCTGTCTGCCACCTTCATCACTCTCTCTCAGACAGGGAAACACAGGGAGGCTGTCTGCCACCTTCATCACTCTCTCTCAGACAGGGAAACACAGGGAGGCTGTCTGCCACCTTCATCACTCTCTCTCAGACAGGGAAACACAGGGAGGCTGTCAGAAGAAACAAGACTGCTGTCAATTTAACCCAGAGAAGAACAGCTTGATACTAGTGGTGCCTACATGTACCGTGTCAGAGAGAGGGGCTGCTAATGAGACAGGGTTCCTGGGTTGGGGTAATTGGTCTGTCTGTCTGTCTGTCTAGGGTACCATTTAAGACCGACCTCAAGAGACGCTGGCCTAGCTAGTTGTAGTGATGCTGGAAGGCAGGCTTGCGTGTGTGTGTGTGTGTGTGTGTGTTGCCAGTCATCATTTTGAATGGGGTCCATGTTAAACCAGGTGGTCTTGCTGACAGAGCAACAACTCTTACTGTGTGATTTGTTTGGTTTGGAAGAACCCCATATTAAAGGACTTCACGGGTCCTACAGACCCTAAGTGACCAGATCAGACCCAGGACACAAGCCGATCCTGGTCCTAAATTCCGACGTTTGTCTCGGATATGTGTTGGGTCTGATATAATTGCCACAGTTCTCTGGTATGTGCAATTAAAATGGATTTACTGTGTAAATCGTCCTCTGTTAATGTTATGTGTGTGAGGTGATGAAAACTGCGCAAGCTTGTTATCTTTGTCAGCCAATTGCAACTCAATAAAATGTCTATCTTATGTCCAGCTGAAACTGGTTCTGGCTGCTCACCTTACGTGTGCGTACTGCTAAGGAGAGAGAGAAGGGGGCGAGTGAGAGGAGCTTTGGCCTAGGCTGCTAAGGAGAGAGAGAAGGGGGCGAGTGAGAGGAGCTTTGGCCTAGGCTGCTAAGGAGAGAGAGAAGGGGGCGAGTGAGAGGAGCCTTGGCCTAGGCTGCTAAGGAGAGAGAGAAGGGGGCGAGTGAGAGGAGCTTTGGCCTAGGCTGCTAAGGAGAGAGAGAAGGGGGCGAGTGAGAGGAGCTTTGGCCTAGGCTGCTAAGGAGAGAGAGAAGGGGGCGAGTGAGAGGAGCTTTGGCCTAGGCTGCTAAGGAGAGAGAGAAGGGGGCGAGTGAGAGGAGCCTTGGCCTAGGCTGCTAAGGAGAGAGAGAAGGGGGCGAGTGAGAGGAGCTTTGGCCTAGGCTGCTAAGGAGAGAGAGAAGGGGGTGAGTGAGAGGAGCTTTGGCCTAGGCTGCTAAGGAGAGAGAGAAGGGGGCGAGTGAGAGGAGCCTTGGCCTAGGCTGCTAAGGAGAGAGAGAAGGGGGCGAGTGAGAGGAGCTTTGGCCTAGGCTGCTAAGGAGAGAGAGAAGGGGGCGAGTGAGAGGAGCTTTGGCCTAGGCTGCTAAGGAGAGGGAGAAGGGGGCGAGTGAGAGGAGCTTTGGCCTAGGCTGCTAAGGAGAGAGAGAAGGGGGCGAGTGAGAGGAGCCTTGGCCTAGGCTGCTAAGGAGAGAGAGAAGGGGGCGAGTGAGAGGAGCTTTGGCCTAGGCTGCTAAGGAGAGAGAGAAGGGGGCGAGTGAGAGGAGCTTTGGCCTAGGCTGCTAAGGAGAGAGAGAAGGGGGCGAGTGAGAGGAGCTTTGGCCTAGGCTGCTAAGGAGAGAGAGAAGGGGGCGAGTGAGAGGAGCTTTGGCCTAGGCTGCTAAGGAGAGAGAGAAGGGGGCGAGTGAGAGGAGCCTTGGCCTAGGCTGCAGTTAATTGCACAGACGGAGGCCTTTTTAATTGAAGTAAAACAAAAGTTAAAGGAGACAGTGTCGTTTAACAGAAGCCGACAAGGGGAATGTCCTCGACGCATTTTTCTAACTTTAATTGATTTATTTTAATATTTATTATCATTTGTTTTATCATAATTGTTATTGTATATTATTATTATTATAGGCCTATTTAAGAATTTAAACCAGTTCTTTAAATAAGCAAAAAGTGTTTTTTGTTTCCTTTTGTTGAGACATTTTCGTTGGCTGTCTTTTTGATTTTGTGGTCCATATGCTAAAAGGTCAAAAGGTCAAAAGTAGGCCTGTTTTAAAATAAGTAGCAGATAGCCTGGCAGTTAAGAGCATTGGGCCAATAACCGAAAGGTTGCTGGTTTGAATCCCGAGCCGACTAGGTGAAAAATCTACCAATGTACTCTTGAGCAAGGCACGTGAACCCTTATTGGTCCTGTAAGTCGCTCTAGATAATAGCGCCTGCTGAATTACTAAAATGTAAATGCAGCCTTTTTGCTGTCGTTTGTTGGTCGGCCTACGGTATGCACTGGCCTTGGTTGGTAATTGCTGCAATATAAGCCTGTTCAAAACTTTTCTGAAGGTTTGAAACAGTTCTTTAAATATGCAACAAATGTTTTGTTTCATTCTGTTGAGCCATTTCCTTTGGCCAAGTTAAGTTCCAACTGTTATGTTAGGTTTGCTGCAATGTAATACAATTACAAAGTTACTCAAACCATGAAAAGAGAAAAACCGAGAGGGCAAGACGCAAAACTTAATGCCGCAATATAATAACCTGTTGGTATTTTCAGAAACTTTTGTGAAGGTTTGGTGTGGCTATTAACCTGTTGTACTGCAGGCATATGAAGGCAGTGGGCACAAGACGCTCCAACTGACTCCAGCAGTTGAATTTGAGGTGAGGAAGAATGTTTTAGGCCTACCAGAGTTACTCCTGTACTTTAACAATATAATAAAACATATTCTGATAGAACGTTTACGAATTATCCTCCTTCTGTATGCCTATATCTGTACATATCTGTACAGCAGTATTAGCTATAGTATAAATAAATCCATGGCGGTGTCGGGAAAATGTTGCCAGCATATCTCATTCTTTCTCTAGGTCTCTCTAGGACTAAGCTTCTCTTCCTGTGTTGTATTGCTTGTTAATTGATGGTGCTGGCAGTGCCCAGTAGGAGGTTGTATTGCTTGTTAATTGATGGAGCTGGCAGTGCCCAGTCTGTTTATTTATGGGGCTGGCAGTGCCCAGTCTGTTTATTTATGGGGCTGGCAGTGCCCAGTCTGTTTATTTATGGGGCTGGCAGTGCCCAGTCTGTTTATTTATGGGGCTGGCAGTGCCCAGTCTGTTTATTTATGGAGCTGGCAGTGCCCAGTCTGTTTATTTATGGGGCTGGCAGTGCCCAGTCTGTTTATTTATGGGGCTGGCAGTGCCCAGTCTGTTTATTTATGGGGCTGGCAGTGCCCAGTCTGTTTATTTATGGGGTTGGCAGTGCCCAGTCTGATGTTTATTTATGGGGCTGGCAGTGCCCAATCTGATGTTTATTTATGGGGCTGGCAGTGCCCAGTCTGATGTTTATTTATGGGGCTGGCAGTGCCCAGTCTGATGTTTATTTATGGGGTTGGCAGTGCCCAGTCTGTTTATTTATGGGGCTGGCAGTGCCCAGTCTGGTTATTTATGGGGTTGGCAGTGCCCAGTCTGATGTTTATTTATGGGGCTGGCAGTGCCCAGTCTGATGTTTATTTATGGGGCTGGCAGTGCCCAGTCTGAGGTTTATTTATGGGGCTGGCAGTGTCCAGTCTGAGGTTTATTTATGGGGCTGGCAGTGCCCAGTCTGATGTTTATTTATGGGGCTGGCAGTGCCCAGTCTGATGTTTATTTATGGGGCTGGCAGTGCCCAGTCTGATGTTTATTTATGGGGCTGGCAGTGCCCAGTCTGATGTTTATTTATGGGGCTGGCAGTGCCCAGTCTGATGTTTATTTATGGGGCTGGCAGTGCCCAGTCTGATGTTTATTTATGGGGCTGGCAGAACCCAGTGTCTTTCTACTCTGATCTGAACAGGTCTCTGGGATCTGAACCAGCACGGGTCTGTTTGGGTCTGTTTTTCCACGGGACTTTTCAGAACGGGTCTGACTGTCGTCAGATCAATTCAGAACAACTCTCAGTTTTTAACAAATGTATTATGCATATCAGGTTGGGTTGGAAACCACAGATCCATTTTGGAACGGGTCCACGCACCAGGGGTTAGGTTAAGAACATGTGGGGCTGGACAAAGTGACCGGCACCATTATAATTTACTGGACATTTGAGAAATGTACCGGACCCAGATGTATTGGGTTACTCTCTGAGAAATGTACCGGTGCTCACACCCCTTCACCTTTACAGTGCATTCATCATGTATTCACACCCCTTCACCTTTACAGTGCATTCATAATGTATTCACACCCTTCACCTTTACAGTGCATTCATAATGTATTTACACCCCTTCACCTTCACAGTGCATTCATAATGTATTCACACCCTTCACCTTTACAGTGCATTCATAATGTATTCACACCCTTCACCTTTACAGTGCATTCATAATGTATTCACACCTCACCTTTACAGTGCATTCATAATGTATTCACACCTCACCTTTACAGTGCATTCATAATGTATTCACACCCTTCACCTTTACAGTGCATTCATAATGTATTCACACGCTTCACCTTTTCCACATTTTGTTACGTTAGTATTTTTCTAAAATGGATTAAATGAAAAATGTTCCTCCTCAATATACACACAATACCCATAATGACATCACAATACCCATAATGACATCACAATACCCATAATGACATCACAATACCCATAATGACATCACAATACCCCATAATGACATCACAATACCCCATAATGACAAAGCCAAAACAGTTATTTAGAAATAAAAACACACACCTTATTTACATAATTATTCAGACCTTTTGCTATGAGACTGGAATTTGAGCTCAGGTGCATCCTGTTTCCATTGATCATCCTTGAGATGTTTCTACAACTTGATTGGAGTCCACATGTGGTCAATTCAATTGATTGGACATGATTTGGAAAGGCACACACCTGTCTATATGAGGTCCCACAGTTGATCTTGCTTGTCAGAGCAAAAACCAAGCCATGAGGTCAAAGGAATTGTCCTTAGTGCTCTGAGACACGATTGTGTCGAGGCACAGATCTGGGGAAGGGTACCAAAACATTTCTGCAGCATTGAAGGTCCCAAAGAACACAGTGGCCTCCATCATTCTTAAATAAAAGGTATTTTATGGTAGAGTGACCAGACGGAAGCCACTCCTCAGTAAAAGGCACATGACAGCCCGCTTGGAGTTTGCCAAAAGGCACCTAAAGGACTCTGACCATGAGAAACAAGAATCTCTGGTTTGATGAAACCAAGATTGAACTCTTTGGCCTGAATGCCAAGCGTCACGTCTGGAGGAAACCAGACCACTCATCACCTGGCCAATACCATCCCTACGGTGAAGCATGGGGGTAACAGCATCATGCTGTGGGGATGTTTTTCAGCGGCAGGGACTGGAGACTAATCAGGATCAAAGGAAAGATTAACAGAGAAAAGTACATAGTGTTCCTTGATGAAAACCTGCTCCAGAGCGCCCAGGACCTCAGACTGGGGCGAAGGTTCACCTTCCAACAGGACAACAACCCTAAGCATACAGCCAAAACAACGCAGGAGTGGCTTCGGGGACAAGTCTCTGAATGTCCTTGAGTAGCCCAGCCAGAGCCCGGACTTGAACCCGATCGAACATCTCTAGAGAGACCTGAAAATAGCTGTGCAGCGACGCTCCCCATCCAACCTGACAGAGCTTGAGATGATCTGCAGAGAAGAATGGGGGAAACTCCCCAAATACAGGTGTGGCAAGCTTGTAGCGTCATACCCAAGAAGACTCGATGCAGTAATCGCTGCCAAAGGTGCTTCAACAAAGTACCAAGTAAAGGGTCTGAATAATAATGAAGAAGTGATATTTCAGTTTTGCTTTGTCATAATGAGGGCCCCCGTGTTGAGGATCAGCATGGCAGATGTGTTGTTGCCTATCCTTACCACCTGGGGGTGGTCGTCAGGAAGTCAAGGGTCCAGTTGCAGAGGGAGGTGTTTAGTCCCAGGGTCCTTAGCTTAGTGATGAGCTTTGAGGGCACTATGGTGTTGAACGCTGAGCTGTAGTCAATGAATAGCATTCTCACATAGGTGTTCCTTTTGTCCAGGTAGGAAAGGGCAGTGTTTTGTGCAATAGAGATTGCGCCATCTTTGGATCTGTTGGGGCGGTATGCAAATTGGAGTGGGTCTAGGAATTCTGGGGTGATGATGTTGTTGTTGTGAGCCATAACCAGCCTTTCAAAGCACTTCATGGCTACAGACGTGAGTGCTACGGGTCGGTAGTCATTTAGGCAGGTTACCTTAGTGTTCTTGGGCACAGGGACTATGATGGTTTGCTTGAAACATGTTGGTATTACAGACTCAGACAGGGAGAGTTTGAAAATGTCAGTGAAGACACTTGCCAGTTGGTCAGCACATGCTCGGAGTACACGTCCTGGTAATCCGTTTGGCCCTACGGCCTTGTGAATGTTGACCTGTTTAAAGGTCTTGCTGACATCGGCTTCGCCGAGTGTGATCACACAGTCGTCCGGGTTCAGCTGGTGCTCTCATGCATGCTTCAGTGTTGCTTTCCTCGAAGCGAGCATAGAAGTAATTTAGCTCGTCTGGTAGGCTTGTGTCACTGGGCAGCTCGCTGCTGGGCTTACCTTCGTAGTCCGTAATAATTTGCAAACCCTGCCACATCCGACGAGCATTGAAGCCGGTGTAGTAGGATTCAATCTTAGTCCTGTATTTACACTTTGGCTGTTTGTGTCTGAGGATATAACAGGATTTCTTAAAAGCATCCGGGTTAGAGTCCCGCTCCTTGAAAGCGGCATCTCTACCCTTTAGGTCAGTGCGGAGGTTGCCTGGCATCTTGTTGGGTATGGTCACTGTGGGGACAACGTCATCGATGCATTTATTGATGAAACCGTTGCCTGATGTGGTGTACTCCTCAATGCCGTCGGATGAGTCCTGGAACATATTCCAGTCTGTGCTAGCAAAGCAGTCCCGTAGCTAAGCATCTGCTTCATCTGACCACTTTTTTACAGACCGAGTCACTGTTACTTCCTGCTTTAATTTTTGCCTGTAAGCCGGAATCAGGAGGACATAATTAATGTCAGATGTGTCAAATGGAGGGCGAGGGAGAGCTTTGTACGCATCTCTGTGTGTGGAGTAAAGGTGGTCTAGAGTTTTTTATTTATTTATTTATTTTTCTTTATTTTTTTTTCTTCTTTGGTTGCACATGTGACATGTTGGTAGAAATGAGGTAAAACATATTTGTTTCCCTGCATTAAAGTCCCTGGCCACTAGGAGCACCGCTTCTGGATGAGCGTTTTCTTCTTTGCTTATGGCCTTATAGAGTTGGTTGAGCGCGGTCTTAGTGCCAGCATCGGTTTGTGGTGGTAAATAAGCAAAACATATAGATAAACTCTCTTGGTAAATAGTGTAGTCTACACCTTGTCATGAGATACTCTACCTTAAGCGAGCAAAACCTTGAGACATCCTTAATATTAGATTTTGTTCACCAGATGTTATTGACAAATAGACACAGACCGTCAACCCTTGTCTTACCGGAGGCAGCTGTTCTATCTTGCCGATGCACGGAAAAACCAGCTAACTGTATATTATCCATGTCGTCGTTCAGCCACGACTCGGTGAAACATAAGATATTACAGTTTTTAATATCTCGTTGGTAGGATAGTCTTGAACGTAGCTCATCCAGTTTATTCTCCAATGATTGCACGCTGATAGCCTGCCTACTTCTCCTGATGGATGTAAAGTACCTTCTCTACTGATGGCTGTAAAATGTCTTCTCTACTGATGGCTGTAAAATGTCTTCTCTACTGATGGCTGTAAAATGTCTTCTCTACTGATGGCTGTAAAATGCACAGGGGCAGGCCAAAGGGAGTGATGCTAATGTACAGGGGCAGGCCAGAGGGATTGATGCTGATGCACAGGGGCAGGCCAGAGGGATTGATGCTGATGTACAGGGGCAGGCCAGAGCGATTGATGCTGATGCACAGGGGCAGGCCAGAGGGATTGATGCTGATGTACAGGGGCAGGCCAGAGGGATTGATGCTGATGCACAGGGGCAGGCCAGAGGGATTGATGCTGATGTACAGGGGCAGGCCAGAGCGATTGATGCTGATGCACAGGGGCAGGCCAGAGGGATTGATGCTGATGTACAGGGGCAGGCCAGAGGGATTGATGCTGATGCACAGGGGCAGGCCAGAGGGATTGATGCTGATGCACAGGGGCAGGCCAGAGCGATTGATGCTGATGTACAGGGGCAGGCCAGAGGGATTGATGCTGATGTACAGGGGCAGGCCAGAGGGATTGATGCTGATGCACAGGGGCAGGCCAGAGGGATGGATGCTGATGTACAGGGGCAGGCCAGAGGGATTGATGCTGATGTACAGGAGCAGGCCAGAGCGATTGATGCTGATGCACAGGGGCAGGCCAGAGGGATTGATGCTGATGTACAGGGGCAGGCCAGAGGGATTGATGCTGATGTAAAGGGGCAGGCCAGAGGGATTGATGCTGATGCACAGGGGCAGGCCAGAGGGATTGATGCTGATGTACAGGGGCAGGCCAGAGGGATTGATGCTGATGCACAGGGGCAGGCCAGAAGGATGGATGCTGATGCACAGGGGCAGGCCAGAGGGATTGATGCTGATGTACAGGGGCAGGCCAGAGGGGTTGATGCTGATGCACAGGAGCAGGCCAGAGCGATTGATGCTGATGTACAGGGGCAGGCCAGAGGGATTGATGCTGATGTACAGCGGCAGGCCAGAGGGATTGATGCTGATGTACAGGGGCAGGCCAGAGGGATTGATGCTGATGTACAGGGGCAGGCCAGAGGGATTGATGCTGATGTACAGCGGCAGGCCAGAGGGATTGATGCTGATGTACAGGGGCAGGCCAGAGGGATTGATGCTGATGTACAGGGGCAGGCCAGAGGGATTGATGCTGATGCACAGGGGCAGGCCAGAGGGATTGATGCTGATGTACAGGGGCAGGCCAGAGGGATTTATGCTGATGTACAGGGGCAGGCCAGAGGGATTGATGCTGATGTACAGGGGCAGGCCAGAGGGATTTATGCTGATGTACAGGGGCAGGCCAGAGGGATTGATGCTGATGTACAGGGGCAGGCCAGAGGGATTGATGCTGATGTACAGGGGCAGGAAAGAGGGATTTATGCTGATGTACAGGGGCAGGCCAGAGGGATTGATTCTGATGTACAGGGGCAGGCCAGAGGGATTGATGCTGATGCACAGGGGCAGGCCAGAGGGATTGATGCTGATGCACAGGGGCAGGCCAGAGGGATTGATGCTGATGTACAGGGGCGGCCCGAGGGATTGATGCTGATGTACAGGGGCGGCCCGAGGGATTGATGCTGATGTACAGGGGCAGGCCAGAGGGATTGATGCTGATGTACAGGGGCAGGCCAGAGGGATTGATGCTGATGTACAGGTTGCAGGCCAGAGGGATTTATGCTGATGTACAGGGGCAGGCCAGAGGGATTGAGTTTGCATCGCAAATGTCACCCTGTTCCCTATTTAGTGCACTATATAGAAGTAGTGATTGGTCAAAAGTAGTGCACTATAAAAGGGAATAGGGTGCCATTTGGGACACTGGAGAAGGGAAATGTATCATCACTGAATGAGTGTCATGAAGCTCCTTCCTCTCTCCTCCTCTCTCCTACTTTGTCCACCTCTTCCTCCCTCACCCCTCCCTCTCTCCTCCTTTCTGTTCCATTTCCTTTCTCCTCCCTCTCTCCTCCTATCTCTCTCCTCCCTGTCTCCTCTCTTCCCTCTCCTCCCTCTCTCATCCTCTCATCCTCTCTCCTCCCTCGGAAAATCCATCATTGAGAGAGAGAGAGGGAGCTAGCGAGAGGCCACACGAGACTTCAACTACTTCCCATGCAGATGAAATGATTGTCATCCCAGAGGTCATCCCTGAGGTCATCCCTGAGGGGAAGCATGTTGGCATGCTTGCATTTTATTTGATCTTCAGTTGATAATTGATGTGTTCTCTCCTCCAGGTGTAGCATTACACTTGCAGCGTATGCAAAAAATAAATACTGAAATAGGCTAGTGTGCGTGTGCGTGTGCGTGTGTGTGTGTGTGTGCGTGTGCGTGTGCGTGTGTGCGTGTGTGCGTGTGTGTGTGTGTGTGTGTACTTCCAGCACGTAGGTGTGTGTGTTGTGTGTCATGTTTCCCCTCAGGGGAAATAGAGCTGAAAGATCAGCATAGAATGAATGGGCCAGGTCCATGTTAGTGCTGTAGCAGGGGGGGAATGGGCCGGGTCCATGTTAGTGCTGTAGCAGGGGGGGAATGGGCCAGGTCCATGTTAGTGCTGCAGTGGGGAAATGGGCCAGGTCCATGTTAGTGCTGTAGCAGGGGGGGAATGGGCCAGGTCCATGTTAGTGCTGTAGCAGGGGGGGAATGGGCCAGGTACATGTTAGTGCTGTGGCAGTGGGGGAATGGGCCAGGTCCATGTTAGTGCTGTAGCAGGGGGGGAATGGGCCAGGTCCATGTTAGTGCTGCAGTGGGGAAATGGGCCAGGTCCATGTTAGTGCTGTAGCAGGGGGGGAATGGGCCAGGTCCATGTTAGTGCTGTAGCAGGGGGGGAATGGGCCAGGTACATGTTAGTGCTGTGGCAGTGGGGGAATGGGCCAGGTCCATGTTAGTGCTGTAGCAGGGGGGGAATGGGCCAGGTCCATGTTAGTGCTGTAGCAGGGGGGGGAATGGGCCAGGTCCATGTTAGTGCTGTAGCAGGGGGGGGAATGGGCCAGGTCCATGTTAGTGCTGTAGTGGGGAAATGGGCCAGGTCCATGTTAGTGCTGTAGTGGGGAAATGGGCCAGGTCCATGTTAGTGCTGTAGTGGGGGAATGGGCCAGGTCCATGTTAGTGCTGCAGTGTGGAAATGGGCCAGGTCCATGTTAGTACTGTAGTGGGGGGGGGGGGATGGGCCAGGTCTATGTTAGTGTTGCAGCAGGGGGGAATGGGCCAGGTCCATGTTAGTGCTGTAGTGGGGAATGGGCCAGGTCCATGTTAGTGCTGTAGTAGGGAAATGGGCCATGTCAATGTTAGTACTGTAGCAGGGGGGGAAATGGGCCAGGTCCATGTTAGTGCTGTAGCAGGGGGGGAAATGGGACAGGTTTATATTAGTGATGTAGCAGGGGGGAATGGGCCAGGTCCATGTTAGTGCTACAGTGGGGGAAATGGGCCAGGTTCATATTAGTGCTGCAGGGGGGTGTAATGGGCCAGGTCCATGTTAGTGCTGTAGTGTGGAAATGGGCCAGGTCCATGTTAGTGCTGCAGTGGGGGGGAAATGGGCCAGGTCCATGTTAGTGCTGTAGTGTGGAAATGGGCCAGGTCCATGTTAGTGCTGTAGTGTGGAAATGGGCCAGGTCCATGTTAGTGCTGCAGTGGGGGGGGAAATGGGCCAGGTCCCTGTTAGTGCTGCAGTGGGGAAATGGGCCAGGTCAATGTTAGTGCTGTAGTGGGGAAATGGGCCAGGTCCATGTTAGTGCTGTAGCAGGGGGGGAAATGGGACAGGTTTATATTAGTGATGTAGCAGGGGGGAATGGGCCAGGTCCATGTTAGTGTTACAGTGGGGGAAATGGGCCAGGTCCATATTAGTGCTGCAGGGGGGTGTAATGGGCCAGGTCCATGTTAGTGCTGTAGCAGGGGGGGAAATGGGACAGGTTTATATTAGTGATGTAGCAGGGAAAATGGGCCAGGTCAATGTTAGTGTTACAGTGGGGGAAATGGGCCAGGTCCATGTTAGTGCTGTAGCAGGGGGGGAATGGGCCAGGTCCATGTTAGTGCTGTGGCAGGGGGGGAATGGGCCAGGTCCATGTTAGTGCTGCAGTGGGGAAATGGGCCAGGTCCATGTTAGTGCTGTAGCAGGGGGGGAATGGGCCAGGTCCATGTTAGTGCTGTAGCAGTGGGGGGAATGGGCCAGGTCCATGTTAGTGCTGTAGCAGGGGGGGAAATGGGACAGGTTTATATTAGTGATGTAGCAGGGGGGAATGGGCCAGGTCCATGTTAGTGCTACAGTGGGGGAAATGGGCCAGGTTCATATTAGTGCTGCAGGGGGGTGTAATGGGCCAGGTCCATGTTAGTGCTGTAGTGTGGAAATGGGCCAGGTCCATGTTAGTGCTGCAGTGGGGGGGAAATGGGCCAGGTCCATGTTAGTGCTGTAGTGTGGAAATGGGCCAGGTCCATGTTAGTGCTGCAGTGGGGGGGAAATGGGCCAGGTCCCTGTTAGTGCTGCAGTGGGGAAATGGGCCAGGTCAATGTTAGTGCTGTAGTGGGGAAATGGGCCAGGTCCATGTTAGTGCTGTAGCAGGGGGGGGAAATGGGACAGGTTTATATTAGTGATGTAGCAGGGGGGAATGGGCCAGGTCCATGTTAGTGTTACAGTGGGGGAAATGGGCCAGGTCCATATTAGTGCTGTAGCAGGGGGGGAAATGGGCCAGGTTTATATTAGTGATGTAGCAGGGAAAATGGGCCAGGTCAATGTTAGTACTGCAGTGGGGGAAATGGGCCAGGTCCATGTTAGTGCTGTAGCAGGGGGGAATGGGCCAGGTCCATGTTAGTGCTGTAGCAGGGGGGGAATGGGCCAGGTCCATGTTAGTGCTGTAGCAGGGGGGGAATGGGCCAGGTCCATGTTAGTGTTGCAGTGGGGAAATGTGCCAGGTCCATGTTAGTGCTGCAGTGGGGGGGGAAATGGGCCAGGTCCATGTTAGTGCTGTAGTGGGGAAATGGGCCATGTCCATGTTAGTACTGTAGTGGGGGGGAATGGGCCAGGTCCATGTTAGTGTGTGTGGCAGGGGGGGAATGGGCCAGGTCCATGTTAGTGCTGTAGCAGTGGGGGGAATGGGCCAGGTCCATGTTAGTGCTGTAGCAGTGGGGGGGAAATGGGCCAGGTCCATGTTAGTGCTGTAGTGGGGGGGAATGGGCCAGGTCCATGTTAGTGTTGTGGCAGGGGGGGGGAATGGGCCAGGTCCATGTTAGTGCTGTAGCAGTGGGGGGAATGGGCCAGGTCCATGTTAGTGCTGTAGCAGTGGGGGGAATGGGCCGGGTCCATGTTAGTGCTGTAGCAGTGGGGGGAATGGGCCAGGTCCATGTTAGTGCTGTGGCAGGGGGGGAATGGGCCAGGTCCATGTTAGTGCTGTAGCAGGGGGGGAATGGGCCGGGTCCATGTTAGTGCTGTAGCAGGGGGGGAATGGGCCGGGTCCATGTTAGTGCTGTGGCAGGGGGGGAATGGGCCGGGTCCATGTTAGTGCTGTAGCAGGGGGGGAATGGGCCAGGTCCATGTTAGTGCTGTAGCAGTGGGGGGAATGGGCCGGGTCCATGTTAGTGCTGTGGCAGGGGGGGAATGGGCCAGGTCCATGTTAGTACTGTAGCAGGGGGGGGGGGAAATGGGCCAGGTCCATGTTAGTGCTGTAGCAGTGGGGAAATGGGCCAGGTCCATGTTAGTGCTGTAGCAGGGGGGGAATGGGCCAGGTCCATGTTAGTGCTGTAGCAGGGGGGGAAATGGGACAGGTTTATATTAGTGATGTAGCAGGGAAAATGGGCCAGGTCAATGTTAGTACTGCAGTGGGGGAAATGGGCCAGGTCCATGTTAGTGCTGTAGCAGGGGGGAATGGGCCAGGTCCATGTTAGTGCTGTAGCAGGGGGGGAATGGGCCAGGTCCATGTTAGTGTTGCAGTGGGGAAATGTGCCAGGTCCATGTTAGTGCTGCAGTGGGGGGGAAATGGGCCAGGTCCATGTTAGTGCTGTAGTGGGGGGGAATGGGCCAGGTCCATGTTAGTGTTGTGGCAGGGGGGGGGAATGGGCCAGGTCCATGTTAGTGCTGTAGCAGTGGGGGGAATGGGCCAGGTCCATGTTAGTGCTGTGGCAGGGGGGGAATGGGCCAGGTCCATGTTAGTACTGTAGCAGGGGGGTGGGGGAAATGGGCCAGGTCCATGTTAGTGCTGTAGCAGTGGGGAAATGGGCCAGGTCCATGTTAGTGCTGTAGCAGGGGGGGAATGGGCCAGGTCCATGTTAGTGCTGTAGCAGGGGGGGAATGGGCCAGGTCCATGTTAGTGCTGTAGCAGGGGGGGAATGGGCCAGGTCCATGTTAGTGCTGTAGCAGGGGGGGAATGGGCCAGGTCAATGTTAGTGCTGTAGCAGGGGGGGAATGGGCCAGGTCCATGTTAGTGTTGTAGCAGGGGGGGAATGGGCCAGGTCCATGTTAGTGCTGTAGCAGGGGGGGAATGGGCCAGGTCCATGTTAGTGCTGTAGCAGGGGGGGAATGGGCCAGGTCCATGTTAGTACTGTAGCAGGGGGGGGATGGGCCAGGTCCATGTTAGTGCTGTGGCAGGGGGAATTGCTGGTCTGCTGTTGGCTCTCACTTTAGGACCATTTTGGAGAGATGCCAGATGTTAAGTGAGATTAAAAGAGCTGAAAGTGAGGGGGAGAGAGAGAGAGGTGGAGAGAGAGAGAAGTGGAGGGTGGGAGAGAGAGAGAGGGGGAGAGAGAGAGAGAGAGAGAGAGAGTGAAGTGGAGAGTGAGAGAGGGGGAGAGAGAGAGAGAGAGAGACGGGGAGAGAGAGAAGTGGAGGGTGGGAGAGAGAGAGAAGTGGAGTGGTATCCAGGAGGAGAGGGAGAATCCAGGAGGAGAGGGAGAATCCAGGAGGAGAGGGAGAATCCAGGAGGAGAGGGAGAATCCAGGAGGGGAGGGAGAATCCAGGAGGAGAGGGAGAATCAGGGGCAGGTGATGAAGGGATCAAATCTGCTGGATGATGCAAATGTGTTTACAACCAGACAACACTGACTACTGTAATCCAATGTGGAACACCATCAGTGTTGGTTAATTAATGAAGCAATAATGTTCGAGGGGCCAATATACCACAAACCCCTGACGTGCCTTATTGCTAATGTCATACCCCTGATATATGGTCTGATATACCATGGCTGTCAGCCAATCAGCTTTCAGGGCTCAAACCTTTACCCATGTCTGCCGATACCGTAGTAAGGACTGAGGAAGGCCCCATGTGCTCTTATTACCAACATCCACAATGGATGTGTTTCCAAATGGCACCTTACAGGGCCCTGGTCAAAGTATAATAAAGACATTTATATTCTTTATACTAAATACTGTGTAATAGGACTCCTTATAGGGCCCTGGTGAAAGTATAATAAAGCCTTTATTAAAGGAATGTGTTGGATGGGTATGATATGTGTGTCAGTGAATAAAGCCTGTCTTTGTGCTGCTGTAGGCTCATCTGTTCTTTCAGACTGAGATAATACTAACAGAAGAAGATATTTTTTTTGCGGTGGATTTGAGATCCTCTGAATGTGTCCTAAATGGCACCCTATATAGTGCACTGCTACCCATAGGGCTCTGGTCAAAAGTAGTGCACAACATAGGGAATAGGGTGCCATTTTGGATTCCAACTGTGTGAGGAATAAGGAGAAAGAATTGTAAACAGATTGTTCAGGGAGAGAGAATCACATCGGAAATATGGACCTGACCCTGGACCTGACCCTGGACCTGGACCTGACCCTGGACCTGGTCCTGGACCTGACCCTGGTACTGACCCTGGTACTGACCCTGGAACTGACCCTGGTACTGACCCTGGAACTGACCTGGACCTGACCCTGGAACTGACCCTGGACCTGACCCTGGACCTGACCCTGGAACTGACCCTGGTACTGACCCTGGAACTGACCTGGACCTGACCCTGGACCTGACCCTGGAACTGACCCTGGAACTGACCTGGACCTGACCCTGGAACTGACCCTGGTACTGACCCTGGACCTGACCCTGGAACTGACCCTGGACCTGACCCTGGAACTGACCCTGGTACTGACCCTGGAACTGACCTGGACCTGACCCTGGAACTGGAACTGACCCTGGACCTGGAACTGGAACTGACCCTGGAACTGGAACTGACCCTGGAACTGGAACTGACCCTGGAACTGACCCTGGAACTGACCCTGGAACTGGAACTGACCCTGGAACTGGAACTGGACCTGGAACTACTCTGTGAGTTATATACCCATGCTAGCACGGTGGCTAGGAAAAACGCCCTATTCTGTTTGATACAACTAAGTCATTTCCCTGTTCTTTTCCCTCCTACTGTACTCAATGTGACACCGCTCAGTAGAAACCAACCACCAAGCCAAATTACATCACTGCACTGTGCTTTCTGCCTGTATCCAAAATGGAACCCTATCCCCTATATAGTTCAGTACTATTGACCAGAGCCCTAATGGCCCTACTTAGGGAATAGGCTGCCATGTGGGACTCAACCTGTCTCTGTTTCACTTGCATTGTAAAGGAGTGGTGCTGAGTTTTTGAAAACTACCTCACAGTGTCACAATTGTTAGTGATTTTTAGTGATGGGTAATAAGGCAATCAGGAGGCAAATAGACAGGCAGGATGTAAACCTGTCAGTGTGAGTTGGAGGGAGAAGACGCCATAGAGAGAGCGAGGGACAGACCTCTGTATTTAACAGGGTTTGTTGTTTAAGTGATAATGCCCGAGAAGCCGGTGTTCGGAGGATACATTGGCACGCGTGTTGTTAGGCCCGAGACCAAGTCGACGGCATTATCACTTTTATACAACGGTTTACCAACATATTCAAATAATGTTTGACATATTTTGATGAACGTTATTTTGATGAATTTATTCATACTATTTCATCCTTCCACGAGAAATAGTCCCGACACATCTAAGGTTGCTTGCCATGTCTGCTGGTTGCTCATTCTATCAGCTTGGTTGCCAGAGACGCGACCCAGTCGTTAAGAGACGCGACCCAGTCGTCAAGACTTTTTGAGACGCGACCCAGTCGTCATGTCTTTTTGAGACGCGACCCAGTCGTCAAGTCTTTTTGAGACGCGACCAGTCGTCAAGTCTTTTTGAGACGCGACCCAGTCGTCAAGTCTTTTTGAGACGCGACCCAGTCGTTAAGTCTTTTTGAGACGCGATCCAGTCGTCAAGTCTTTTTGCTCTGTATCAGTGGATTGCGCAGTCAGATGGAACAGAGTAAATAGGCATTTTAACGTCATAGATTTAGCCGGTGGTAACTTGTGGAATAGACACCGGCTGGAATGCAGTTTTAACCAATCAGCATCCAGGATTAGACCCACCCGTTGTATAGTAAAACACAACTCAAGGAAAAACAGACATTGTATTCTAGAAGACAGTTCTATTGTTTGTTATAAGAATGGAACAGACGATGAGAGCCAAGGGCAGACAGAAAATGATAGGTGATGGAAGCCAATCAGTGTACGAGTGTAATGTGCCGTGTTGTTTACCCATCACTAAGCTACACTACAGGTCGTCATGCACGCTCACCCCAACCTACCATTGGTAACCCATTTAATTACTCCTCTGACACTGCTGCTGTCCTACCAGCTATGGATTTGGTGTCAAATGCAGCCGTTCACCAGCTGTGAAAGACCTGTTGTTGAATGTAAGGGATGACTTGTATGATCTGTGTCAGAGATGGCCAGTAAGACAGCTAGAGCTTCTACACGACCAACTGACATCCATTTACTGTGGCTAATGATCTCCTTTATCCAGCTCTGTGCTGTGAAGGGATAGCAGTATTTACTGTGGTTAATACAGTATACAAACGTATACATACAGTATAGCTCAGTATACATACAGTATACATACAGTATAGCTCAGTATACATACAGTATAGCTCAGTATACACACAGTATAGCTCAGTATACACACAGTATAGCTCAGTATGCATACAGTATAGCTCAGTATACATACAGTATAGCTCAGTATACATACAGTATACATACAGTATAGCTCAGTATACATACAGTATACATACAGTATAGCTCAGTATGCATACAGTATAGCTCAGTATACATACAGTATAGCTCAATATACATACAGTATAGCTCAGTATACATACAGTATAGCTCAGTCTACATACAGTATAGCTCAGTCTACATACAGTATAGCTCAGTATACATACAGTATACATACAGTATAGCTCAGTATACATACAGTATAGCTCAGTATACATACAGTATAGCTCAGTATGCATACAGTATAGCTCAGTATGCATAAAGTATAGCTCAGTATACATACAGTATAGATACAGTATAGCTCAGTATACATACAGTATAGCTCAGTATACATACAGTATAGCTCAGTATGCATACAGTATAGCTCAGTATACATACAGTATAGCTCAGTATGCATAAAGTATAGCTCAGTATACACACAGTATACATACAGTATAGCTCAGTATACACACAGTATACATACAGTATAGCTCAGTATACACACAGTATACATACAGTATCATCAGTATCATCATACAGGTCATCAAAATGGCTACCTGGACTATTTGCATTGTGTGCCCCCCCCAGCCTTCCCTGTAGCTCAGTTGGTAGAGCATGGTGTTTGCAACGCCAGGGTTGTGGGTTCGATTCCCACGGGGGGCCAGCAAAAAAATGTATGAAATTGTATGCATTCACTACTGTAAGTCGCTCTGGATAAGAGCGTCTGCTAAATGACTAAAATGTAAAAAAAAAAATGTAAAAATTTAGCTCAGTATACACACAGTATAGCTCAGTATACACACAGTATAGCTCAGTATCATCATACAGGTCATCAAAATGGCTACCCGGACTATTTGCATTGTGTGCCCCCCCCCCCCCCCAACCCCTCTTTTACGCTGCTGCTACTCTCTGTTCATCATATATGCATAGTCACTTTAACCATATCTACATGTACATACTACCTCAATCAGCCTGACTAACCGGTGCCTGTATATAGCCTCGCTAATGTATATAGCCTCTCTACTGTATATAACCTCTACTGTATATAACCTCTACTGTATATAGCCTCTCTACTGTATATAGCCTCTCTACTGTATATAGCCTCTCTACTGTATATAGCCTCTACACTGTATATAGCCTCTCTACTGTATATAGCCTCTCTACTGTATATAGCCTCTCTACTGTATATAGCCTCTACTGTATATAGCCTCTACTGTATATAGCCTCTACTGTATATAGCCTCTACTGTATATAGCCTCTCTACTGTATATAGCCTCTCTACTGTATATAGCCTCTACTGTATATAGCCTCTACTGTATATAGCCTCTACTGTATATAGCCTCTCTACTGTATGTAGCCTCTCTACTGTATGTAGCCTCTCTACTGTATGTAGCCTCTACTGTATATAGCCTCTACGGTGTATATAGTCTCTCTACTGTATATAGCCTCTACTGAATATAGCCTCTCTACTGTATATAGCCTCTCTAATGTATATAGCCTCTCTACTGTATATATCCTCTCTACTGTATGTAGCCTCTCTACTGTATATAGCCTCTCTACTGTATATAGCACCTCTACTGTATATAGCCTCTCTACTGTATATAGCCTCTCTACTGTATATAGCCTCTCTACTGTCTATAGCCTCTCTACTGTATATAGCCTCTCTACTGTATATAGCCTCTACTGTATATAGCCTCTCTACTGTATATAGCCTCTACTGTATATAGCCTCTCTACTGTATATAGCCTCTCTACTGTATATAGCCTCTACTGTATATAGCCTCTCTACTGTATATAGCCTCTCTACTGTATATAGCCTCTACTGTATATAACCTCTCTACTGTATATAGCCTCTCCTGTATATAGCCTCTCTACTGTATATAGCCTCTCTACTGTATATAGCCTCTCTACTGTATATAGCCTCTCTACTGTATATAGCCTCTACTGTATATAGCCTCTCTACTGTATATAGCCTCTACTGTATATAGCCTCTACTGTATATAACCTCTACACTGTATATAGCCTCTCCTGTATGTAGCCTCTCTACTGTATATAGCCTCTCTACTGTATATAGCCTCTCTACTGTATATAGCCTCTCCTGTATGTAGCCTCTCTACTGTATATAGCCTCTCTACTGTATATAGCCTGTCTTTTTACTGTTGTTTTATTTCTTTACTTACCTGTTGTTCACCTAACACCTTTTTTGCACTATTGGTTAGAGCCTGTAAGTAAACATTACACTGTAAATTTCACTGTTGTATTCGGCGCACGTGACAAATAAACTTTGATTTGATTTGACAGGCACAACAGACTCGACAGCCTTTTAGCCTATCACCAGCCCAGCTCAGGTTGTGTCTCTACCTTTCTAGCCTATCACGAGCCCAGCTCAGGTTGTGTCCCTTCTCTCTACAGTGACATATAATCAACAGTAGGAAAGGAAAGGAAATCAAAGGAAAGGAAAGAAAGAGAGGGAAAGAAGGAAGGGAAGGGAAGGGAAAGAAGGAAGGGAAGGGAAGGGAAAGGAAGGAAGGAAGGGAAGGGAAAGGAAGGAAGGAAAATGAAAGGAAGGGAAAGGAAAGGAAAGAAGGGAAATTAAGGAAGTAGGGAAAGAAGGAAGGAAATGGAAGGAAAGAAGGAAATGGAAGGAAGGACTCGAAAGGAAGGGAAAGGAGAAAGGAAGTAGGGAAATGAGGAAGGAAGTAGGGAAAGGAAGGGGAAGTTAAGAAGGGAAAGGATATGAAGGGAAGGAAAGAAGGAAGGAAAGGAAAGAAGGAAGGGAATGGAAGGAAATAAAGAAGGAAGGGAAATGAAGGAATGGAAAGGAAGGGAAAGGAAAAAAGGAAAGGAAGGAAAGATGGAAGGGAAGTAGGGAAAGGAAGGGAAGGAAATGAGGGGGAAGGAAGGAAAGGAAGGGAAAGGAGAGAAAGAAGGAAGGAAATAAAAGGGAACGGAAAGGGAGGGAATGGAAGGAAAGGAAGGGGAACGAAGGAAGGAAAGTAACTAAGGGAGGGGAAGAAAGGAAAGGAAAGCAGTGGAAAGGAATGAAGTGAAGAGGAAGGAAGGGAAGGGTAATGAAGGGAAAGGAAACCCTATGTCCCAGCTGATTGGGTGTAAAATAGGTTGAGGACCCAGTCTGGTGCAGTTAGTGGAGGAATGCCAGACACTAATGGAACACAGACCTGTTGGCAAGGCTCTGTGGGAGTGTAATGGTGCTGTGGGCGAGAGGGAGGAGGGCAGAGCAGAGGGCTCTGTGGGAGTGTGATGGTGCTGTGGGCGAGAGGGAGGAGGGCAGAGCAGAGGGGGCTGTGGGAGTGTGATGGTGCTGTGGGCGAGAGGGAGGAGGGCAGAGCAGAGGGCTCTGTGGGAGTGTGATGGTGCTGTGGGCGAGAGGGAGGAGGGCAGAGCAGAGGGGGCTGTGGGAGTGTGATGGTGCTGTGGGCGAGAGGGAGGAGGGCAGAGGGGGCTGTGGGAGTGTGATGGTGCTGTGGGCGAGAGGGAGGAGGGCAGAGCAGAGGGGGCTGTGGGAGTGTGATGGTGCTGTGGGCGAGAGGGAGGGCAGAGCAGAGGGGGCTGTGGGAGTGTGATGGTGCTGTGGGCGAGAGGGAGGAGGGCAGAGCAGAGGGGGCTGTGGGAGTGTGATGGTGCTGTGGGCGAGAGGGAGGGCAGAGCAGAGGGGGCTGTGGGAGTGTGATGGTGCTGTGGGCGAGAGGGAGGAGGGCAGAGCAGAGGGGGCTGTGGGAGTGTGATGGTGCTGTGGGCGAGAGGGAGGAGGGCAGAGCAGAGGGGGCTGTGGGAGTGTGATGGTGCTGTGGGCGAGAGGGAGGAGGGCAGAGCAGAGGGGGCTGTGGGAGTGTGATGGTGCTGTGGGCGAGAGGGAGGAGGGCAGAGCAGAGGGGGCTGTGGGAGTGTGATGGTGCTGTGGGCGAGAGGGAGGAGGGCAGAGCAGAGGGGGCTGTGGGAGTGTGATGGTGCTGTGGGCGAGAGGGAGGAGGGCAGAGCAGAGGGGGCTGTGGGAGTGTGATGGTGCTGTGGGCGAGAGGGAGGAGGGCAGAGCAGAGGGGGCTGTGGGAGTGTGATGGTGCTGTGGGCGAGAGGGAGGAGGGCAGAGCAGAGGGGGCTGTGGGAGTGTGATGGTGCTGTGGGCGAGAGGGAGGAGGGCAGAGCAGAGGGCTCTGTGGGAGTGTGATGGTGCTGTGGGCGAGAGGGAGGGCAGAGCAGAGGGGGCTGTGGGGAGCAGGGGGAGGGAGGACAAAGGGGTGAGATGACGGGGGCAGTGTTGGCACTGTAGAATGGTGATGGGAGTGTGGAGCGCAGAGGGAGGGTGGTAGAGAGAGTAAGGCCAGAGAGAGATTTATTATCAGGTACTGGCCTGTCCTCTATGAATAGAGAGAGATTTATTATCAGGTACTGGCCTGTCCTCTATGGTAGAGAGATTTATTATCAGGTACTGGCCTGTCCTCTATGGTAGAGAGATTTATTATAAGGTACTGGCCTGTCCTCTATGGTAGAGAGAGATTTATTATCAGGTACTGGCCTGTCCTCTATGGTAGAGAGAGATTTATTATCAGGTACTGGCCTGTCCTCTATGGTAGAGAGATTTATTATCAGGTACTGGCCTGTCCTCTATGGTAGAGAGAGATTTATTATCAGGTACTGGCCTGTCCTCTATGGTAGAGAGATTTATTATCAGGTACTGGCCTGTCCTCTATGAATAGAGAGAGATTTATTATCAGGTACTGGCCTGTCCTCTATGAATAGAGAGAGATTTATTATCAGGTACTGGCCTGTCCTCTATGGTAGAGAGATTTATTATCAGGTACTGGCCTGTCCTCTATGAATAGAGAGAGATTTATTATCAGGTACTGGCCTGTCCTCTATGAATAGAGAGAGATTTATTATCAGGTACTGGCCTGTCCTCTATGGTAGAGAGATTTATTATCAGGTACTGGCCTGTCCTCTATGGTAGAGAGATTTATTATAAGGTACTGGCCTGTCCTCTATGGTAGAGAGATTTATTATCAGGTACTGGCCTGTCCTCTATGGTAGAGAGAGATTTATTATCAGGTACTGGCCTGTCCTCTATGGTAGAGAGATTTATTATCAGGTACTGGCCTGTCCTCTATGGTAGAGAGATTTATTATCAGGTACTGGCCTGTCCTCTATGGTAGAGAGAGATTTATTATCAGGTACTGGCCTGTCCTCTATGAATAGAGAGAGATTTATTATCAGGTACTGGCCTGTCCTCTATGGTAGAGAGAGATTTATTATCAGGTACTGGCCTGTCCTCTATGGTAGAGAGATTTATTATCAGGTACTGGCCTGTCCTCTATGGTAGAGAGATTTATTATCAGGTACTGGCCTGTCCTCTATGGTAGAGAGATGTATTATCAGGTACTGGCCTGTCCTCTATGGTAGAGAGAGATTTATTATCAGGTACTGGCCTGTCCTCTATGGTAGAGAGAGATTTATTATCAGGTGCTGGCCTGTCCTCTATGGTAGAGAGATTTATTATCAGGTACTGGCCTGTCCTCTATAGTAGAGAGATTTATTATCAGGTACTGGCCTGTCCTCTATGGTAGAGAGATTTATTATCAGGTACTGGCCTGTCCTCTATGGTAGAGAGAGATTTATTATCAGGTACTGGCCTGTCCTCTATGGTAGAGAGATTTATTATCAGGTACTGGCCTGTCCTCTATGGTAGAGAGATTTATTATCAGGTACTGGCCTGTCCTCTATGGTAGAGAGAGATTTATTATCAGGTGCTGGCCTGTCCTCTATGGTAGAGAGAGATTTATTATCAGGTACTGGCCTGTCCTCTATGGTAGAGAGATTTATTATCAGGTACTGGCCTGTCCTCTATGGTAGAGAGAGATTTATTATCAGGTACTGGCCTGTCGTCTATGGTAGAGAGATGTATTATCAGGTACTGGCCTGTCCTCTATGGTAGAGAGATGTATTATCAGGTACTGGCCTGTCCTCTATGGTAGAGATATTTATTATCAGGTACTGGCCTGTCCTCTATGGTAGAGAGATTTATTATCAGGTACTGGCCTGTCCTCTATGGTAGAGAGATTTATTATCAGGTACTGGCCTGTCCTCTATGGTAGAGAGAGATTTATTATCAGGTACTGGCCTGTCCTCTATGGTAGAGAGATGTATTATCAGGTACTGGCCTGTCCTCTATGAATAGAGCGAGACAGTCAGTCTGTATCTGAAACAACAGATTGAAACTGGGAGGGAAGAGGGGCATGCAGCGGAATGTATCTACCCACTTCATACACACACACACACACACACACACACACACACACACACACACACACACACACACACACACACACACACACACACCCTCTCTACCTTCCCAGGCCAGAAGGGAAAAACTGCAGGGTTGAAAGTATGACATCATGCTACAGGTAACTTCCAAAATAAAGGAAGTGTTTTAATAGGGCGTTGTGCCACCACGGGCCAGAACAGCTTCAACACACCATCGATTCTACACGTCTGGATCTCTATTGGAGGGATGCAGCACCAGTCTTCCACCAGACATGGTGGTGGAGAACTGTCTCAGGGCACCGCTCCAGAACCAGTCTTCCACCAGACATGGTGGTGGAGAACTGTCTCAGGGCACCGCTCCAGAACCTCTCTGATCCATTGGGTTGGTGACATCATGTTCATGCTCATCAAACCATTCGGTGACCTCTCGTGCCCTGTGGATGGGGGCCGTTGTTATCATCTGGGGACAGGGCCATAGTAGCCAAAATAATGGCCTGCTCAGGATTCTTATCCGTAACCTTCAGTATGTTGCGATGATATTCAACTCAGGATCCACACCTGCTTTCAATATACTTTGTATCCCTTGTTAACTGAAACGGATTCTTTGTTTTGGCAGTTAGCTGCAGGCTGAGGTGTTTAACCGGTTCCACGATGGGAATAACGAACCTGTGTGTTCTATACCTGTCCTCAGGTAGACCAGGCTAGACAGGGTTAATAGCTGTAGTGTGTTCTATACCTGTCCTCAGGTAGACCAGGCTAGACAGGGTTAATAGCTGTAGTGTGTTCTATACCTGTCCTCAGGTAGACCAGGCTAGACAGGGTTAATAGCTGTAGTGTGTTCTATACCTGTCCTCAGGTAGACCAGGCTAGACAGGGTTAATAGCTGTAGACTGCATCACCGATGGGTGGTTAGGGAGGTTTGTGGAGTATTGGGGGTAGCAGTGTTGGGGGTAGCAGTGTTGGGGGTAATGTGTTGGGGGTAGCAGTGTTGGGGGTGGCAGTGTTGGGGGGTAGTAGTGTTGGGGGTGGCAGTGTTGGGGGGTAGCAGTGTTGGGGGTAGCAGTGTTGGGGGTAGCAGTGTTGGGGGTAATGTGTTGGGGGTAGCAGTGTTGGGGGTGGCAGTGTTGGGGGTGGCAGTGTTGGGGGGTAGCAGTGTTGGGGGGTAGCAGTGTTGGGGGTGGCAGTGTTGGGGGGTAGCAGTGTTGGGGGTAGCAGTGTTGGGGGTAGCAGTGTTGGGGGGGGTAGAAGTGTTGGGGGTAGCAGTGTTGGGGGTAGCAGTGTTGGGGGGTAGAAGTGTTGGGGGGTAGAAGTGTTGGGGGTAGCAGTGTTGGGGGGTAGAAGTGTTGGGGGTAGCAGTGTTGGGGGTAGCAGTGTTGGGGGTAGCAGTGTTGGGGGTGGCAGTGTTGGGGGTGGCAGTGTTGGGGGTGGCAGTGTTGGGGGTGGCAGTGTTGGGGGTAGCAGTGTTGGGGGTAGCAGTGTTGGGGGGTAGCAGTGTTGGGGTAACAGTGTTGGGGGTGGCAGTGTTGGGGTAACAGTGTTGGGGGGTAGCAGTGTTGGGGGTAGCAGTGTTGGGGGGTAGCAGTGTTGGGGGTAGCAGTTTTGGGGTAACAGTGTTGGGGTGGCAGTGTTGGGGTAACAGTGTTGGGGGTAGAAGTGTTGGGGGTAATGTGTTGGGGGTAGCAGTGTTGGGGGTAGCAGTGTTGGGGGGTAGAAGTGTTGGGGGTGGCAGTGTTGGGGGTGGCAGTGTTGGGGGTAGCAGTGTTGGGGGTGGCAGTGTTGGGGGTGGCAGTGTTGGGGGTAGCAGTGTTGGGGGTAGAAGTGTTGGGGGTAGAAGTGTTGGGGTAACAGTGTTGGGGGTTGCAGTGTTGGGGGTAGAAGTGTTGGGGGTAATGTGTTGGGGGTACCTCATCCTGACCACTGTAGGTCTACCTCACCCTGACCACTGTAGGTCTACCTCACCCTGACCACTGTAGGTCTACCTCACCCTGACCACTGTAGGTCTACCTCACCCTGACCACTGTAGGTCTACCTCACCCTGACCACTGTAGGTCTACCTCACCCTGACCACTGTAGGTCTACCTCACCCTGACCACTGTAGGTCTACCTCATCCTGACCACTGTAGGTCTACCTCACCCTGACCACTGTAGGTCTACCTCACCCTGACCACTGTAGGTCTACCTCATCCTGACCACTGTAGGTCTACCTCATCCTGACCACTGTAGGTCTACCTCACCCTGACCACTGTAGGTCTACCTCACCCTGACCACTGTAGGTCTACCTCACCCTGACCACTGTAGGTCTACCTCACCCTGACCACTGTAGGTCTACCTCATCCTGACCACTGTAGATGACTGCATGCATTACAACTGTGTTTGCATTGTTAAGTCAACATTTGTATAATGGTTCACAGCTGCCCTTTAATGGAGTTAATTAAATCCTTTTACACTGTACCCCATCGTGCTCTATAAATAACTGGTGGCTCCTTAAGGATATTTTCTGCTGCAGTGTGTGTGTGCTTCCGTGATGCAGATCTGAGCTGTGTGTCCTGTGCAGGTTACTGACTCTAGTCCTGTGCAGGTTACTGACTCTAGTCCTGTGCAGGTTACTGACTCTAGCCCTGTGCAGGTTACTGACTCTAGCCCTGTGCAGGTTACTGACTCTAGCCCTGTGCAGGTTACTGACTCTAGCCCTGTGCAGGTTACTGACTCTAGCCCTGTGCAGGTTACTGACTCTAGTCCTGTGCAGGTTACTGACTCTAGTCCTGTGCAGGTTACTGACTCTAGTCCTGTGCAGGTTACTGACTCTAGTCCTGTGCAGGTTACTGACTCTAGTCCTGTGCAGGTTACTGACTCTAGCCCTGTGCAGGTTACTGACTCTAGTCCTGTGCAGGTTACTGACTCTAGTCCTGTGCAGGTTACTGACTCTAGTCCTGTGCAGGTTACTGACTCTAGCCCTGTGCAGGTTACTGACTCTAGCCCTGTGCAGGTTACTGACTCTAGCCCTGTGCAGGTTACTGACTCTAGTCCTGTGCAGGTTACTGACTCTAGTCCTGTGCAGGTTACTGACTCTAGTCCTGTGCAGGTTACTGACTCTAGTCCTGTGAAAGTTTCTCTAGTCCTGTGAAAGTTTCTCTTGCCCTACGAAGGTTTCTCTAGTCCTGTGCAGGTTTCTCTAGTCCTGTGAAGGTTTCTCTAGTCCTGCGAAGGTTTCTCTAGTCCTGTGAAGGTTTCTCTAGTCCTGTGCAGGTTTCTCTAGTCCTGTGAAGGTTTCTCTAGTCCTGTGAAGGTTTCTCTAGTCCTGTGAAGGTTTCTCTAGTCCTGCGAAGGTTTCTCTAGTCCTGTGCAGGTTTCTCTAGTCCTGTGCAGGTTTCTCTAGTCCTGTGAAGGTTTCTCTAGTCCTGTGCAGGTTTCTCTAGTCCTGTGAAGGTTTCTCTAGTCCTGTGAAGGTTTCTCTAGTCCTGTGAAGGTTTCTCTAGTCCTGTTGACGTGGTGATGATGTCATATGTTAACAAAGTCACTGTGATGTATTCTTAAAGCTGCTTTATTCAGGAAGATGTTTTACCTACCTTAGTTGAATGCATGTTATTGTGCCTGAATGCCTGTCATTGAGAATGGAAAGTTCCCGGGGATGGAGGATGAGGGGGGTGGGGTTGTGAGATACATGTGATGTGTATGGCTGCCATATTTCCTGTCATTGAGAATGACAATGCTAACCAGTTTTTTTTTCTTGTCTTCCCCTTCATGTTGTCCTTGCTCCTCCTCTTCCTCTTCAATAGGTCATATCCCTCAATACTAAGACAGCTAATGTATCTGTGATATATCACTAGATATAGTAGTTACAGGACATACCAACAGTGTGATATATCACTAGATATAGTAGTTACAGGACATACCAACAGTGTGATATATCACTAGATATAGTAGTTACAGGACATACCAACAGTGTGATATATCACCAGATATAGTAGTTACAGGACATACCAACAGTGTGATATATCACTAGATATAGTAGTTACAGGACATACCAACAGTGTGATATATCACTAGATATAGTAGTTACAGGACATACCAACAGTGTGATATATCACTAGATATAGTAGTTACAGGACATACCAACAGTGTGATATATCACTAGATATAGTAGTTACAGGACATACCAACAGTGTGATATATCACTAGATATAGTAGTTACAGGACATACCAACACTCTCTGTTTCTCCATCTCTCTCGCTCAATTCAATTACATTTCAATTAAATTAAATTTTTACATTTTAGGGCTTTATTGGCATTGGGAACATATGTTAACATTGCCAAAGCAAGTGAAATAGATAAAACAAAAGTGAAATAACCAATCAAAATTAACAGTAAACATTACACTACAAAAGTTTAAAAATAATAAAGACATTACACATGTCATTATGTGTGTATATATAATGTTGTAACAATGTGCAGATAATACAAGTACCAAAGGGAAAATAAATAAACATAAATATGGGTTGTATTTACAATGGTGTTTGTTCTTCACTGGTTGACCTTTTCTTGTGGCAACAGGTCACACATCTTGCTGCTGTGATGTCACACTGTGGTATTTAACCCAATAGAATTTCTACCCCCAAGCCATGACTCCTTAACATCTAATTAAATTGCTATCCAGACTGTTTGCATTGCCCTCCCCCCACCTCCTCTTTTACGCCACAGCTACTCTCTGTTTATTGTCTATGCATAGTCACTTTAGTAACTCTACCTACATGTACATATTACCTCAATTACCTCACTAACTGATGCCTCTGCACGTTGACTCTGAACCGTAACACCCTGTATATAGCCTCCACATTGACTCTGTACCGGTACCCCCTGTATATAGCCTCCACATTGACTCTGTACCGTAATACCCTGTATATAGCCTCCACATTGACTCTGTACCGGTACCCCCTGTATATAGCCTCCACATTGACTCTGTACCGGTACCCCCTGTATTTAGCCTCCACATTGACTCTGTACCGTAATACCCTGTATATAGCCTCCACATTGAATCTGTACCGGTACCCCCTGTATATAGCCTCCACATTGACTCTGTACCGGTACCCCCTGTATATAGCCTCCACATTGACTCTGTACCGTAATACCCTGTATATAGCCTCCACATTGACTCTGTACCGGTACCCCCTGTATATAGCCTCCACATTGACTCTGTACCGGTACCCCCTGTATATAGCCTCCACATTGACTCTGTACCGGTACCCCCTGTATATAGCCTCCACATTGACTCTGTACCGGTACCCCCTGTATATAGCCTCCACATTGACTCTGTACCGGTACCCCCTGTATATAGCCTCCACATTGACTCTGTACCGGTACCCCCTGTATATAGCCTCCACATTGACTCTGTACCGGTACCCCCTGTATATAGCCTCCACATTGACTCTGTACCGGTACCCCCTGTATATAGCCTCCACATTGACTCTGTACCGGTACCCCCTGTATATAGCCTCCACATTGACTCTGAACCGGTACCCCCTGTATATAGCCTCCACATTGACTCTGTACCGGTACCCCCTGTATATAGCCTCCACATTGACTCTGTATCGGTACCCCCTGTATATAGCCTCCACATTGACTCTGAACCGGTACCCCCTGTATATAGCCTCCACATTGACGCTGTATCGGTACCCCCTGTATATAGCCTCCACATTGACTCTGTACCGTAACACCCTGTATATAGCCTCCACATTGACTCTGTACCGGTACCCCCTGTATATAGCCTCCACATTGACTCTGTACCGTAACACCCTGTATATAGCCTCCACACTGACTCTGTACCGGTACCCCCTGTATATAGCCTCCACATTGACTCTGTACCGGTACCCCCTGTATATAGCCTCCACATTGACTCTGTACCGGTACCCCCTGTATATAGCCTCCACACTGACTCTGTACCGTAACACCCTGTATATAGCCTCCACATTGACTCTGTACAGGTACCCCCTGTATATAGCCTCCACATTGACTCTGTACCGGTACCCCCCGTATATAGCCTCCACATTGACTCTGTACCACCACCCCCTGTATATAGCCTCCCCACATTGACTCTGTACCAGCACCCCCTGTATATAGCCCCGCTATTGTTATTTACTGCTGCTCTTTAATTACTTGTTCCTTTTATTTCTTATTCTTATTCGTATTTTTTAAACTGCATTGTTGTTTCGAGGCTTTGTAAGTCAGCATTTCACTGTAAGGTCTACTTGTTGTATTAATACAATTTGATTTGAGTTCAGCAGCCAAGTAAAGTTACACCAACTGAGCGGGAATCAGAGGGAGGGAGAGAGAGAGAGAGGGAGGGAGAGAGGGAGGGAGGGAGAGAGAGAGGGAGGGAGAGAGGGAGGGAGGGAGAGAGGTAGGGAGGGAGAGAGGTAGGGAGGGAGAGAGAGAGGGAGGTAGGTAGGGAGGTAGGGAGGGAGAGGTAGGGAGGGAGGGAGGGAGGGAGGGAGAGGTAGGGAGGGAGGGAGGGAGGGAGAGAGGTAGGGAGGGAGAGAGAGAGGGAGAGAGAGAGGGAGAGAGGTAGAGAGGGAGAGCGGTAGGGAGAGGGAGAGCGGTAGGGAGAGGGAGAGAGGTAGGGAGAGGGAGAGCGAGAGCGGTAGGGAGAGGGAGAGAGAGAGCGGTAGGGAGAGGGAGAGAGAGAGCGGTAGGGAGAGGGAGGGAGAGAGGGGTAGGTAGGGAGAGAGGGGTAGGTAGGGAGAGAGGGAGAGGCAGGCAGAGAGGGAGTAGAGTCACCTCGACCTGTCCAGGCCTGCTAACCCTGCAGCACATTAACAAAGCCTTGCCCAACCACCCTCCCCCCCCTCTCTCTACAAAGAGGGATCCGGTGCTTTGAAGATACACCTTTCACAATGTGCCAATGACTAGGACATCATCCCTCCCCTTCACTCTCTCTTTCTGTCTTTCTCTCTCCTCTCTCTGTCTCTCTGTCTTCCCCTCTCTCTCCCCTTCTCTCTCTCTGCCTCTCCCTTACATTTACATTTTAGTCATTTATCAGACACACTTTTCCAGAGCGACTTCCAGGAGCAATCAGGGTTAAGTGCCTTGCTCAAATGCACATCGATAGATTTTTCACCTTGTCAGCTCGGGGATTCGAACCAGCGACTTTTCGTTTACTGGCCCCCCCAGCGATTTTTCGGTTTCTGTCCCCACGCTCTAACTGCTATGCTACCTGCCCTCCACCATCCCTCCACAACGCTACTGTCAATAATGATCACTGTGCAAAATATCACTTATACGTTTCTGCATGGCTTGGCCTCAGAGGAGAGGAGAGGGGGATGAGGAGAGAACAGAAACGCTTTATCTTTTCTCGGTAACCATTTGGTTCGCTCACATAGTTTCTAAGGCAATGCAGGTCCTTCAGAAAGTATTCATACACCTTGAATTATTCCACATTTTGCTTGTGTTACAGCCTGAATTCAAAATGGATTAAATATATGTTTTTTCTCACCCATCTACACACAATATCCCATAATGACAAAGTGAAAACATTTGACTGACCTTCATGTCTTAAAGTAATGATGGACTGTCATTTCTCTTTGCTTATTTATGCTACCTGAGCAGGTTACCGATCGCTGCAGCTGTACATAGCCCATCTATAAATATCCATCCAATCTACCTACCTCATCCCCATACTGTTTATATTTACTTTTTTTGCTCTTTTGCACACCAGTATTTCTACTTGCACATCATCATCTGCTCATCTATCACTCCAGTGTTTAATTGCTAAATTGTAATTACTTCGCCACTACGGCCTATTTATTGCCTTACCTCCCTAATCTTACCTCATTTGCACACACACTGTATATAGATTTTCCTATTGTGTTATTGACTGTACGCTTGTTTATTCCATGTGTAACTAAGTGTTGTTTTTGTCACACTGCTTTGCTTTATCTTGGCCAGGTCGCAGTTGTAAATGAGAACTTGTTCTCAACTGGCCTACCTGGTTAAATAAAGGTGATATATATATATTTATTTTAGCTGTTCTTTCTATAATATGGACTTGGTTTTTTACCAAATAGGGCTATCTTCTGTATACCACCCCGACCTTGTCGCAAGACAACTGATTGGCTCAAACGCATTAAGAAGGAAATACATTCCACAAATGATCTTTTAACAAAGCACATCTGTTTTTTAGCCAATATTGGCCTCATAGTGAAATCCCTGCAGTTTCCTTCCTCTCTGGCAACTGAGTTAGGAAGGACACCTGCATCTGTGTAGTGACTGGGTGTATTGATACACCATCCAAAGTGTAATTAATAACTTCACCATGCTCAAAAGGATATTCAATGTCTGCTTTTTTGTTTTGTTTTTACCCATCTACCAATAGGTGACCCTCTACTTGTGGTTGCACAAGCATTTCGCTACACTAGCATTAACATCTGCTAACCATGTGTATGTGACCAATAACATTTGATTTGATTTGAATCTGTTTGAAATTCACTGCTTGACTGAGGGACCTTACAGATCAAATCAAATCAAAGTTTATTTGTCACGTGTGCCGAATACAACGTTTCACCTTACGGTGAAATGCTTACTTACAGGCTCTAACCAATAGTGCAATTTTAAAGTAAAAAAATAGGTATTAGGTAAACAATAGATAAGTAAATATACAGTTGAAGTCGAAAGTTTACATACACCTTAGCCAAAAAAACAACATTTAAACTCAGTTTTTCACAATTCCTGACATTTAATCCTAGTAAAAATTCCATGTCTTAGGTCAGTTAGGATCACCACTTTATTTTAAGAATGTGAAATGTCAGAATAATAGTAGAGAGAATGATATATTTCAGCTTTTATTTCTTTCATCACATTCCCAGTGGGTCAGAAGTTTACATACACTCAATTAGTATTTGGTAACATTGCCTTTAAATTGTTTAACTTGGGTCAAACGTTTCAGGTAGCCTTCCACAAGCTTCCCACAATAAATTGGGTGAATTTTGGCCCATTCCTCCTGACAGAGCTGGTGTAACTGAGTCAGGTTTGTAGGCCTCCTTGCTCTCACATGCTTTTTCAGTTCTGCACACAGACTTTCTATGGGATTAAGGTCAGGACTTTGTGATGGCCACTCCAATACCTTGACTTTGTTGTACTTAAGCCATTTTGCCACAACTTTGGAAGTGTGCTTTGGGTCATTGTCCATTTGGAAGACCCATTTGCGACCAAGCTTTAACTTCCTGACTGGAGAATCTCAATCAGGCCAGAGAATCTTGTTTCTCATGGTCTGAGTCCTTTAGGTGCCTTTTGGCAAACTGCAAGTGGACTGTCATGCCTTTTACTGAGGAGTGGTTTCTGTCTGGCCACTCTACCATACAGACCTTATTGGTAGAGTGCTGCAGAGATGGTTGTCCTTCTGGGAGGTTCTCCCATCTCCACAGAGGAACTCTGGAGCTCTGTCAGAGTGACCATCAGGTTCTTGGTCACCTCCCAGACCAAGGCCCTTCTCCCCTGATTGCTCAGTTTGGCCGGGCGGCCAGCTCTAGGAAGAGTCTTGGTGGTTCCAAACGTCTTCCATTTAAGAATGATGGACGCCACTGGGTTCTTGGGGACCTTCAATGCTGCAGAAATGTTTTGGTACCCTTCCCCAGATCTGTGCCTCGACACAATCGTGTCTCTGAGCTCTAAGAACAATTCCTTCAACCTCATGGCTTGGTTTTTGCTCTGACATGCACTGTCAACTGTGGGACCTTATATAGACAGGTGTGTGCCTTTCCAAATCATGTCCAATCAATTGAATTTACCACAGGTGGACTCCAATCAAGTTGTAGAAACATCTCAAGGATGATCAATGGAAACAGGATGCACCTGAGCTGAATTTTGAGTCTCATAGCAAAGGGTCTGAATGTTATATAAATAAGGTATTTCTGTTTTTTAGCTTTAAAAAATGTGCTAACATTTCTAAAAATCTGTTTTTGCTTTATCATTATGAGGTATTGTGTATGGACTGATAAATCATTTGTATTTATGTAATCCATTTTAGAATAAGGGTGTAAAGTAACAAAATGTGGGAAAAAATATTTCAAGGTTTCTCAATACTTTCCGAATGTACTGGTATACTTATAGGGACCAAATTATGTTTTTTTTGTGACAGAGAGGGGAGGGGAGAGAAGGAGAGGGGAGGGGAGGGGAGGGGAGAGGAGGAGAGGGAAGGAGAGGGAAGGAGAGGGAAGGAGGTTGAGAGGAGAGGACCTAACTCCCTCACTCCTTCCCTCACTCCTTACCTAACTCCCTCACTCCTTCCCTCACTCCTTACCTAACTCCCTCACTCCTTCCCTCACTCCTTACCTAACTCCCTCACTCCTTACCTAACTCCCTCACTCCTTCCTTCACTCCTCTCAAATACTCTGTATCACTTTTATATAACCTTTTCATCTCATGAGGTGAGGGAGTTAGATGAGGGGTGAGGGAGTTAGATGAGGGGTGAGGGAGTTAGGTGAGGGGTGAGGGAGTTAGGTGAGGGGTGAGGGAGTTAGATGAGGGGTGAGGGAGTTAGATGAGGGGTGAGGGAGTTAGATGAGGGGTGAGGGAGTTAGATGAGGGGTGAGGGAGTTAGATGAGGGGTGAGGGAGTTAGGTGAGGGAGTTAGGTGAGGGAGTTAGGTGAGGGGTGAGGGAGTTAGGTGAGGGGTGAGGGAGTTAGGTGAGGGGTGAGGGAGTTAGATGAGGGGTGAGGGAGTTAGGTGAGGGGTGAGGGAGTTAGATGAGGGGTGAGGGAGTTAGGTGAGGGGTGAGGGAGTTAGATGAGGGGTGAGGGAGTTAGGTGAGGGGTGAGGGAGTTAGATGATAATTCATCACCTCCCCGCCCTCTCTCCTGGCCCCTTCCCTTGTCCCCTTTCCCCTGGCCCCCACCCCCACCATGGTCCCTGGCCCCCACCCCCACCATGGTCCCTGGCCCCCACCATGTTCCCTGGCCCCCACCATGTTCCCTGGCCCCCACCATGTTCCCTGGCCCCCACCATGGTCCCTGGCCCCCACCATGGTCCCTGGCCCCCACCATGGTCCCTGGCCCCTGGTCCTGCCCCCTGGTCCTGCCCCCTGTCCCCTGTCTCCCCCACCACCATGGTCCCTGGCCCCCACCATGGTCCCTGGCCCCTTCCCCTGGCCCCCACCATGGTCCCTGGCCCCCACCATGGTCCCTGGCCCCCACCATGGTCCCTGGCCCCCACCATGGTCCCTGGCCCCCACCATGGTCCCTGGCCCCCACCATGGTCCCTGGCCCCTTCCCCTGGCCCCCACCATGGTCCCTGGCCCCCACCATGGTCCCTGGCCCCCACCATGGTCCCTGGCCCCCACCATGTTCCCCTGGCCCTTTTTCCTGGCCCCCACCCCCACCATGTTCCCTGGCCCTTTCTCCTGGCCCCTGGTCCTGCCCCCTGTCCCCTGTCTCCCCCACCACCATGTTCCCCTGGCCCCTTCCCCTGGCCCTGGCCCCCACCCCCACCATGTTCCCTGGCCCCTGGTCCTGCCCCCTGTCCCCCCCCCCCCCCCCACCACTGTAAAATATAGTAGCAGATCACATAATGGGATGATGTGTTGTCCCCAATGGGACCCTATTCCATATGTGTGCACTGCCTTTGACCAGGGCCCATAATGCACTATGCAGTTAATAGGCTGCTATTTTGGACACAACCAGAGTGTGTAATTCTCATATTAAACCATGTAACTGTCACTTTAAGAGATGTGGTACATTATAACCTCTCATGTCTATGGGTTTTCATAGTGAAGATACAGCAAAAAGCTTTGATGTAAAACATCCTATTTTCTTATTCACTGTCAGGCTGATATCCTCCCTAATCCCACATGTCATCATTGACCAGGCAGCATCCCAAATGGGTTCCTATTCCCTCCCTATATAGTAGCACTCATTTTGGCCAAAGCTCTATGGGCCCTGGTCCAATGTAGTGCAATAAATAGTGAATAGGGCCCCATTTGGGATGCTTCCCATTTGGGTGTTTTGACTGTCAACCCCTCCTCCCTTCATCCAGTGTGTTTGGTTAGTGACAGTTGGTCTGCGTGCTATTTCCTATCGGGGTAGGGTGATGTCATCCTGTCATTGGACAGGTAACGTCAACACGGTTTTGCAGTCTAACCGAAACCAGAGTGAGAGAGAGAGACCTTGTTTAGTTAAAGCTGCAGGGGGAGAGAGAAGGGAGAGCTTTCTCTGTCCCTCTCTCCCCTTCTCTTTCTTTCGCTCTCTGTTTTTCTCTCTGTCTCTCTCTGTCTCTCTCTCTCTCTCTCTCTCTCTCTCTGTGTTTTTCTCTCTCTCTCTCTCTCTCTCTGTGTTTTTCTCTCTCTGTCTCCCTCTCTCCCCTCTCTCTCTCTCTCTCTCTCTCTCTCTCTCTCTCTCTCTCTCTCTCTCTCCCCTTCTCTCTCTCTCCCCTTCTCTCTCTCTCTGTCCCTCTCTCCCCCTCTCTCTCTCTCTGTTTTTCTCTCTCTCTCCCCTTCTCTCTCTCTCCCCTTCTCTCTCTCTTTCTCACTCCCTTGCTATCTCTCTCTCTCTTCCTCTGTCCAGTTTTCTCTCTCGTTCTCCCTCCCTCCCTCTCTTTATATCTAACTCTCCCTCTCTCTCTATTCAAAGAGCTTTATTGACATGGGAAACATATGTTTACATTACCAAAGCAAGTAGATAATTAACAAAAGTAAGAAGAAACAATAAAAAATGAACAGTAAACATTACACTCACAAAGGTTCCAAAACAATAAAGACATTACAAATATCATATTATTTCTATTTACAGTGTTGTAATGATGTGCAGATAGTATCTCTGTCTCTGATACTGTGTTTTGGTGTGACAGAGACTCTCCTCTCCAGGGCAAAGCTGTATTTATACTTTAACAGTCGTTGCCAAGGTCAGAGAGGTCAAATCCCCAGTGTGCATTTCTTCTTTGCCTCTAGTTCAAATTAAACTTCATCATTAATTCAATTAAATAATAGTACTATTGTTTCTGGTTTTACAGCCTTCAGAAATTATTCAACTCCCTTTTCCCGCTTTTTGTTGTGTTACAGCCTGAGATTTTGTGTCACTAATCTACTCACAATATCCCAATATCTCATGTCAATTTTGATTTGAGATTTTTATCCAAATTAATAAAATATGAAAAGCTGAAATGTCTTGAGTCAATAAATATTCAGTCTTCGTTATGGAAAGCCTAAATAAGTTCAGGAGTAAAGATCACATAATAAGTTACATGGACTCACTCTGTGTGCAATAATAGTGTTTAACATGATTTTTGAATGACAACCTCATTTCTCTACCCCACACATACAATTATCTGGAAGGTCCCTCAGTCGAGCAGTGAATTTCAGACACAGATTCAACCACAAAGACTAGGGAGGGAAGATGGGTAAAAATAATAGTGAAGTTATTAGTTACACTTTGGATGGTGTATCAATACACCCAGTCACTACACAAATACAGGTGTCCTTCCTAACTCACTTGCCGGAGAGGAAGGAAACCACTCAGGGATTTCACCATGACTTTAAAACAGTTATTGAGTTTAATGGCTGTGATAGGAGAGAACTGAGGATGGATCAACAACATTGTAATTACTCCACAATACTAACCTAAATTACAGAGTGAAAATAATTAAGCCTGTACAGAATATAAATATTCCAAAACATGCATCCTGTTTGCAATGAGGCAGTAAAGTAATACTTCAAATGTCACAAAGTAATGCACTTTTTGTCCTGAATACAAAGCGTTATGTTGGGGGCAAATCTAACACAACACATCACTATGTATCATGCTTCATATTTTCAAGCATGGTGGTGGCTGCATCATGTTATGGGTATGCTTATCATTGGCATGGACTACAGAGTTTTTTAGGATAAAAATAAATGAAATAGAGCTAAGCACACCAAAATCATAAAGGAAAGCCTGGTTCAGTCTGCTTTACAACAGACACTGGGAGACAAATTCACCTTTCAGCAGGACAATAACCTCAAACACAATGCCAAATCTACACTGGAGTTGTTTACCAAGACGACATTGACTGTTCCTGAGTGGCCGAGTTACAGTTTTGACTTAAATTGGGTTGAAAATCTATGGAAAGAATGGATAATGTCTATCTAGCAATAATCAACAACCAACTTGACAGACCTTTAATAATGTTTTGAAAGAATAATGGGCAAATATTGCACAATCCAGGTGTGCAAAGCTCTTAGAGACTCACAGCTGTAGTTGCTGCCAAAGGTATTTCTAACATGTATTGACTCAGGGGGTGTGAACACCTATAATAATCAAGATATATTAGTGTTTTACTTTTAATTTATTTTTTATAAATTATTCCATTTTGACAATACAGAATATTTGGTGTAGATTGTTGACAACAAAAATGACAATTTAATCCATGTTAATCCCATTTTGTAACACAACTAAATGTGGAACAAGTCAAGGGTGTTGAACGTTTTCCAAATAGGCCGTTGGAAGTAGAAGTTGACAAAGGAACAGGTCTTGCGTGTCCTGCAGGGTTTCTGGCAGGAATGGCAGTTTTACATTCAAGTTCGGGACATGACAGGACTGGATCTACAGTCCACAGGAACCGGTGGTTTGCTACTTTACCTCAGATTCATGCTGAAACATACTTTACACCTTTTATATACGTGTTCATACGGTTACTAGATGTGCTGCCTTCATTGCCAAAACCTGGTAATGTGGTTATCAGCTGTGGAAGTATTGCTGAGCAGCAGCCGAACGGAGAAGTTGCTATGGTTACTCACATGCTGAGCGGGGACACACAGACGAGCAGTTATTCCTGTTTTCTGCCCGTATAAATGAGCACGGGATGGGAGTGATTTTTATCTGGACGGGACAGGAAAGTTCTGGGGTTCTAGAACTGTTGAGGGATCAGAGGGATCAGAACAAGACGGGACAGGAATGAATTTGTACTCCCGTGCCAGCCTCTAGTCAGACGCCTCTACAGTAGTGTAGTGATAAAAACAGTTTGATTTGTAGATGTGTGATGGAGCTATATGGCTTCCAGTGGTACGTGCAACAAGGAATCATTGTGTGGAGAGGAGAAGAAACTGAAAGAGAGAGAGAGGACTGGGTTGCACTTCCTAACCTCCTGCCTAATGTATGGCCATATTAGAGACAGATATTTACATCAGATTACACGGATCCACAAAGAATTAGAAAACAAATCCAATTTTGATAAACTCCCATATCTATTGGGTGAAATACCACAGTGTGACATCACAGCAGCAAGATTTGTGACCTGTTGTCACAAGAAAAGGTCAACCAGTGAAGAACAAACACCATTTGTAAATACAACCCATATTTGTGACCGATTTGGTCTTATGTAGTAACATTTTTAATTGTTTTTTTTACATTTATAAAAGTAGAGACTCAGAGCTACAAAATTGTATATTATACACTACAGTTGAGAAACAATGAAAGTTATTCTGCTTTAAAAGTTGATAAACTTTTGAGAAAATAACCCTTGAATGTTTTGGTACCTACTGGAGAGCTCTTCTTTGTCTCCACCCATTCAGCATCGTTCACACCCTCTTAAGCCTTAGTCCCACCCATCTCTTTAAGGATTCACATGTAAAGCCGTATACTAAATAACCAAAGAGTTCAAGACTAAAGGCTGGTTTATACTACGGGTGTGATCGTAAATTCAATCTGGAGTGCCAGAGTGTGCTTTGGGCGTTCGTAAACTCAGAGCGTTGTCAGATTGTCCATTCGTAAATTCAGACCGTTTCACTCTCGGAGCGTTCAGAGCGCACACGGGACGCTCTGGACGATGAGTAGGGTTGATGCGAGAGTTATGACCTAACAAAAGCACCCAAGCTAACTAGCTAACGTTGGCTAGCTATCTAGCTACTTCCAGACACAAATGAGAGAACAGTTCATTCTGACCATTTTACTCACCCTAACAGAGCTGGTTAGGCTGTTTTCATGTTATCCAGAGCATTGGTGACTGCTACTCTGCTGCTGGCAACAATTTAATTATGATTTTTTTTGTCAACGTTTACTCGGTGTTGAGCGTTATCAGAGTAGATAGCCAGAGTGAATTTACCAGCTACGTCTATCGACGGTTGTCGCGGTGACATAATAAACATTCTATTGAAATAGTTACTTGCATAGTGGAGTCTTTTGTTTATACATGCTAGCTAAACAATGGACCATAATCCCAACTCATAACGTTACTACCCTGCATGAATCTGCAGGTAGCTAACCAACCAGGTTAACTAATTAACATTAGGCTATAAATAGCAATGCAAATGGCTCTGAGATACAAATAATATTACTACACAGATCATACACGTAACATTAGCTAGCTAGGCAAGTCAGCTAACGTTAGCTACCTAGGTAACAGTACACATTCACTTGAAATGAAAACGACTTTCTGACGAAATTAGACTCGTATAATATCTGAAAATGTAGCTAGCTAGACTCTCTTACCCATATACCTGGATGGATTCTTCTCCCGCCCTGTCACGGATGCCATGGTTGCCCTTAGTTTGAAGATGTAATCCGGATACAGGTTTCCCTCATTAAAATGCAAATCATTTTATAACAGTTTTGACATGCGTTTTTTTGGATTTCTTTGTTGTTATTCTGTCTCTCACTGTTCAAATAAACCTATCATTAAAATTATAGACTGATCATTTCTTTGTCAGTGGGCAAACGTACAAAATCAGCAGGGGATCAAATACTTTTTTCCCTCACTGTAAGTATAGCCAGTTGGACTTTGTGGTCTGTATATTTTATCATTTCATTGAGGATACCATCAACACCACAGGCCTTTTTGGGTTGGAGGGGTTTTATTTTGTCCTGTACTTTATTTTTGGGACTACGTCAATTTTATTCCCCACAATTCCCTCTGGTCGGCATCTGTGTGGGAGAGAACTGCTGTACCAGCTAGTCTCAGTAAACCATCCTGCCAGGTTAGAACTGCTGTACCAGCTAGTCTCAGTAAACCATCCTGCCAGGTTAGAACTGCTGTACCAGCTAGTCTCAGTAAACCATCCTGCCAGGTTAGAACTGCTGTACCAGCTAGTCTCAGTAAACCATCCTGCCAGGTTAGAACTGCTGTACCAGCTAGTCTCAGTAAACCATCCTGCCAGGTTAGAACTGCTGTACCAGCTAGTCTCAGTAAACCATCCTGCCAGGTTAGAACTGCTGTACCAGCTAGTCTCAGTAAACCATCCTGCCAGGTTAGAACTGCTGTACCAGCTAGTCTCAGTAAACCACCCTGCCAGGTTAGAACTGCTGTACCAGCTAGTCTCAGTAAACCACCCTGCCAGGTTAGAACTGCTGTACCAGCTAGTCTCAGTAAACCATCCTGCCAGGTTAGAACTGCTGTACCAGCTAGTCTCAGTAAACCATCCTGCCAGGTTAGAACTGCTGTACCAGCTAGTCTCAGTAAACCATCCTGCCAGGTTAGAACTGCTGTACCAGCTAGTCTCAGTAAACCACCCTGCCAGGTTAGAACTGCTGTACCAGCTAGTCTCAGTAAACCATCCTGCCAGGTTAGAACTGCTGTACCAGCTAGTCTCAGTAAACCATCCTGCCAGGTTAGAACTGCTGTACCAGCTAGTCTCAGTAAACCATCCTGCCAGGTTAGAACTGCTGTACCAGCTAGTCTCAGTAAACCATCCTGCCAGGTTAGAACTGCTGTGTCGGTCAGGTAGACCCGTGAAGACCTGTACTCTCCTCTATTGTTCCTCAAGCGAGGGGGAGGCCGATGACATCACAGATTCCCATCCGACCAACTCCTTGAAGTTTACAGTTGGGTCTTAAATACACTATTTTGCTCAAAACATATTTTTTGACCTTTTAGTGTACTTTACTGTATTTATGCTGGGATATCGCTTTTGAACAGGACCAGTTCAACAGAGCACTGGAGGACATTTAGGTGTCAAGGTTTAGGGATGGGGTTGTTTGGGGTGGGGATGGGGTTGTTTGGTTTAGGGATGGGGTTGTTTGGGGTGGGGATGGGGTTGTTTGGGGTGGGGATGGGGTTGTTTGGTTTAGGGATGGGGTTGTTTGGGGTGGGGATGGGGTTGTTTGGGGTGGGGATGGGGTTGTTTGGTTTAGGGATGGGGTTGTTTGGGGTGGGGATGGGGTTGTTTGGTTTAGGGATGGGGTTGTTTGGTTTAGGGATGGGGTTGTTTGGTTTAGGGATGGGGTTGTTTGGTTTAGGGATGAGGTTGTTTGGTTTAGGGATGGGGTTGTTTGGTTTAGGGATGGGGTTGTTTGGGGTGGGGATGGGGTTGTTTGGTTTAGGGATGGGGTTGTTTGGTTTAGGGATGGGGTTGTTTGGGGTGGGGATGGGGTTGTTTGGTTTAGGGATGGGGTTGTTTGGTTTAGGGATGGGGTTGTTTGGTTTAGGGATGGGGTTGTTTGGTTTAGGGATGGGGTTGTTTGGGGTGGGGATGGGGTTGTTTGGTTTAGGGATGGGGTTGTTTGGTTTAGGGATGGGGTTGTTTGGTTTAGGGATGGGGTTGTTTGGGGTGGGGATGGGGTTGTTTGGTTTAGGGATGGGGTTGTTTGGGGTGGGGATGGGGTTGGGGTTGTTTGGGGTGGGGATGGGGTTGTTTGGGGTGGGGATGGGGTTGTTTGGTTTAGGGATGGGGTTGTTTGGTTTAGGGATGGGGTTGTTTGGTTTAGGGATGGGGTTGTTTGGGGTGGGGATGGGGTTGTTTGGTTTAGGGATGGGGTTGTTTGGTTTAGGGATGGGGTTGTTTGGTTTAGGGATGGGGTTGTTTGGGGTGGGGATGGGGTTGTTTGGTTTAGGGATGGGGTTGTTTGGTTTAGGGTTGGGGTTGTTTGGTTTAGGGATGGGGTTGTTTGGTTTAGGGATGGGGTTGTTTGGTTTAGGGATGGGGTTGTTTGGGGTGGGGATGGGGTTGTTTGGTTTAGGGATGGGGTTGTTTGGTTTAGGGATGGGGTTGTTTGGTTTAGGGATGGGGTTGTTTGGGGTGGGGATGGGGTTGTTTGGTTTAGGGATGGGGTTGTTTGGTTTAGGGATGGGGTTGTTTGGGGTGGGGATGGGGTTGTTTGGTTTAGGGATGGGGTTGTTTGGTTTAGGGATGGGGTTGTTTGGTTTAGGGATGGGGTTGTTTGGTTTAGGGATGGGGTTGTTTGGTTTAGGGATGGGGTTGTTTGGGGTGGGGATGGGGTTGTTTGGGGTGGGGATGGGGTTGTTTGGTTTAGGGATGGGGTTGTTTGGTTTAGGGATGGGGTTGTTTGGTTTAGGGATGGGGTTGTTTGGGGTGGGGGAGTGTAGTGTGTGTGAGGTATGGTAGAGTAGGGATGGGGTTGCAGTGTGTGTGTGGATGGATGGTGCGTGTTCACACTGCCAAGCAGGCTGGAATGGACTTGTGGGCCTGTAGATCATAATGAAATGTTGTTGTTTTGTTCTCTTTCCCTCTCCTTTCCTCTCTCTCTGTCTCCCCCCTTTCTCCCCTTCTCCTTTCCCTCTCCCTCCCCCCCTCTCCTCTCCCTCCCCCTCTCTCCCCCCTCTCCTCCCCTTCTCTCCCATCTCTCCTCTCTCCTCCCCCTCTCTTCTCCTCCTCTCTCCCTTCCCTCCCCCTCTTCTCTCCCCTTCTCTCTCCCTTCTCTCCCCCTCTTCTCTCCCCCTCTTCTCTCCCCCTCTCTCCTCCCTCTCTCTCCTCCCTACCTCCCCTCTTCTCTCCTCCCCTCTCCTCCCCCCTCTCTTCTCCTCCCCCTCCCACTCTTCTCTCCCCTCTTTCCTCCTGCCCTCCCCCTCTCCTCTCCTCCCCCTCTCCTCTCCTCTCCCTCCCCCTCTCCTCCCTTTCCCCTCCCCCTCTCTCTCCTCCCTCCCTCCCTCCCCCCCTCTCTCTCCTCCCTCCCTCCCCCTCTCCTTTCCTCCCCCTCTCCATCCTCCCTTTCCCCTCCCCTCCTCCTCCCTCTCTCCTATCCTCCCCCTCTCTCTCTCTGTCCCTCCCCCTCCCTCTCTCCTGTCCTCCCCCTCTCCTCTCCCTCTCTCTCCGTCCCTCCCTCCTCCCTCTCTCCTTTCCTCCCCCTCTCTCTCCTCCCAATTCCCCTCCCCTCTCTTCTGTCCTCCTCTCTCCTCTCCTTTCCTCTCCTCTCCCTCTCTCTCCGTCCCTCCCTCCTCCCCCTCTCCTTTTGTCCCCCTCTCTCTCCTCCCTTTCCCCTCCCTCTCTCTCCTCCCCCTTTCTCTCCTCCCTTCCTCCCCCTCACTCTCTCCTCCCTCCCCTCCCCTCCTCCTCCTCCCTCTCTCCTGTCCTCCTCCCCCTCTCTCTCTCCGTCCCTCCCTCCTCCCTCTCTCCTTTCCTCCCCCTCTCTCTCCTCCCAATTCCCCTCCCCTCTCTTCTGTCCTCCTCTCCTCCTCTCCTCTCCTCTCCTCTCCTCTCACTCTCTCTCCCTCCCCTCCCCTCCTCCTCCTCCCTCTCTCCTGTCCTCCTCCCCCTCCCTCTCTCCTCCCTTACCCCTCCCCTCCTCCTCCCTCTCTCCTGTCCTCCTCCCCCTCTCTCTCTCCCTCCCTCTCTCCTGTCCTCCTCCTCTCAGCTGGAGATGGACAGAGTGTCCAGATGGACTCCATTAAGTCAGGCTTCGTGGGCTCCCAGGTGGAGCTGCGTTGTATCTTCATTAACTCCAACCCCCCGGTCAAGATCTCTCAGGTGACATGGCAGAAGTTCCTGAACGGCACCAAACAGAACGTGGCCATCGCCAACCCGTCGCTGGGCGTCTCCGTGCTCCCGCCCTTCAAGGAGAGGGTGACCTTCAAGCAGGCGGCGGTCCGCCACCGCACCCCATCTCTGGAGGACACCACCATCATGTTCTCCAACCTGAGGCTGTCTGATGAGGCTGCATACATCTGCGAGTACACCACCTTCCCTGCTGGGAACCGAGAGAACATGGTCAACCTCACCGTGTTTGGTAACAACCCAATATGACACTACAAGCCATTCTAGTCAGCCCCCTCCCCTCAATTATAATGACCTGGTAACCAAGACATTCTAGTCAGCCCCCCTCAGTTATAATGACCTGGTAACCAAGACATTCTAGTCAGCCCCCCTCAATTATAATGACCTGGTAACCAAGACATTCTAGTCAGCCCCCCTCAGTTATAATGACCTGGTAACCAAGACATTCTAGTCAGCCCCCCTCAGTTATAATGACCTGGTAACCAAGACATTCTAGTCAGCCCCCCTCAATTATAATGACCTGGTAACCAAGAGGATTGTCCCTAAAAAGAGAATGTTACAGCTGTGTGAGAAAATTAACATTCTCTTTTTATGCCCTTGAACTTCACTTGACCTGCCCTACACCTGCCGTTGCCCTGTTCTACACCTGCCCTAGACCTACCCATGACCTCCCCTTGACCTGCCCTAGACCTGCCCTAGACCTGCCCTTGACCTGCCCTAGACCTGCCCTTGACCTGCCCTAGACCTGCCCTTGACCTGCCCTTGACTTGCCCTTGACCTGCCCTAGACCTGCCCTTGACCTTCCCTTGACCTGCCCTAGACCTGCCCTTGACCTGCCCTAGACCTGCCCTTGACCTGCCCTAGACCTGCCCTTGAATTGCCCTTGACCTGCCCTTGACCTGCCCTTGACCTTCCCTTGACCTGCCCTAGACCTGCCCTAGACCTGCCCTTGACCTGCCCTTGACCTTCCCTTGACCTGCCCTAGACCTGCCCTTGACCTGCCCTAGACCTGCCCTTGACCTGCCCTTGACCTGCCCTAGACCTGCCCTTGACCTGCCCTTGACCTTCCCTTGACCTGCCCTTGACCTGCCCTTGACCTTCCCTTGACCTGCCCTTGACCTGCCCTTGACCTTCCCTTGACCTGCCCTTGACCTGCCCTTGACCTGCCCTTGACTTTCCCTTGACCTGCCCTAGACCTGCCCTTGACCTGCCCTTGACTTTCCCTTGACCTGCCCTAGAGCTCGAATTGACTTGCCCTTGACCTGCCCTTGACCTTCCCTTGACCTGCCCTTGACCTGCCCTTGACCTTCCCTTGACCTGCACTTAACTTGCTTGCGTAATTGTGAGGTCAGTCACTATAGCACTCTAACCGTATAAAACCTGCCAGACCACTCAGCCAGGCTGTTTCTGTGAAAGTGTTGGAGATGTGAAATATTCCATTCATGTAGTTTTCCCCAGAAGGAACACGCCGTCATAAAGCACACAGACATATTGCTGTCATGTAACCAGAGATGCTGCAGAGTACAGAGAAATAAATAAGTACAGTACCTTCAGAAACTATTCTCACCCCTTGACTTTTTCCACATGTGTATGTATTACAGCCTGAATTTAACATGTGTTACAGCCTGAATTTAACATGTATTACAGCCTAAATTTAACATGTATTACAGCCTGAATTTAACATGTATTACAGCCTGAATTTAACATGATTACAGCCTGAATTTAACATGGATTACAGCCTGAATTTAACATGGATTACAGCCTGAATTTAACATGGATTACAGCCTGAATTTAACATGGATTACAGCCTGAATTTAACATGTATTACAGCCTGAATTTAACATGGATTACAGCCTAAATTTAACATGTATTACAGCCTGAATTTAACATGGATTACAGCCTGAATTTAACATGTGTTACAGCCTGAATTTAACATGTGTTACAGCCTGAATTTAACATGGATTACAGCCTGAATTTAACATGTGTTACAGGCTGATTTTAACATGTGTTACAGCCTGAATTAACATGGATTACAGCCTGAATTAACATGGATTACAGCCTGAATTTAACATGTGTTACAGCCTGAATTTAACATGTATTACAGCCTGAATTTAACATGGATTACAGCCTGAATTTAACATGGTTTACAGCCTGAATTTAACATGGTTTACAGCCTGAATTTAACATGGATTACAGCCTGAATTTAACATGGATTACAGCCTGAATTTAACATGGTTTACAGCCTGAATTTAACATGGATTACAGCCTGAATTTAACATGGATTAAATGTAGATTTATTTTGTCAGTGGCCTACATATAATACCCCATAATGTCAAACTGGAATTATGTTTTTAGAAATTTGTAAAAAATGAATTCAAAATGAAAATCTGAAGTGTCTTGAGTCAATAAGTATTCAACCCCTTTGTTATGTCAAGGAGCCTACATTCGTTCAGGAGTAAAAATGTGCTTAACAAGTCATAATAAGTTGCATGGACTCTGTGTGCAATAATAGTGTTTAACATGATTTTTGAATGACTACCTCATTTCTCTACCCCACACATACAATTATCTGTAAGGTCCCTCAGTCGAGCAGTGAATTTCAAACACAGATTCAACCACAAAGACCAGAGAGGTTTTCCAATGTTTCGCAAAGCATATGAAAGCCATCTGCAGCTCTTTATATCAAAGCCATCTGCAGCTCTTCATATCAAATCCATCTGCAGCTCTTCATATCAAATCCATCTGCAGCTCTTCATATCAAATCCATCTGCAGCTCTTCATATCAAATCTATCTGCAGCTCTTCATATCATAGCCATCTGCAGCTCTTTATATCAAAGCCATCTGCAGCTCTTCATATTATAGCCATCTGCAGCTCTTCATATTATAGCCATCTGCAGCTCTTCATATTATAGCCATCTGCAGCTCTTCATATCAAAGCCATCTACAGCTCTTCATATTATAGCCATCTGCAGCTCTTCATATTATAGCCATCTGCAGCTCTTCATATCAAAGCTATCTACAGCTCTTCATATCATAGCCATCTGCAGCTCTTCATATCAAATCTATCTGCAGCTCTTCATATTATAGCCATCTGCAGCTCTTCATATCAAATCTATCTGCAGCTCTTCATATTATAGCCATCTGCAGCTCTTCATATCAAATCTATCTGCAGCTCTTCATAACCTAGCTATCTGCAGCTCTTCATAACAAATCTATCTGCAGCTCTTCATATCAAATCTATCTGCAGCTCTTCATATCAACTCTTTCTGCAGCTCTTCATATCAAATCCATCTGCAGCTCTTCATATCAAATCCATCTGCAGCTCTTCATAACAAAGCCATCTGCAGCTCTTCATATCATAGCCATCTGCAGCTCTTCATATCAAATCTATCTGCAGCTCTTCATAACAAATCCATCTGCAGCTCTTCATATTATAGCTATCTGCAGCTCTTCATAACAAATCCATCTGCAGCTCTTCATATCAAATCCATCTGCAGCTCTTCATATCAAATCCATCTGCAGCTCTTCATATCATAGCCATCTGCAGCTATTCATATCAAAGCCATCTGCAGCTCTTCATATCATAGCCATCTGCAGCTATTCATATCAAATCCATCTGCAGCTCTTCATATTATAGCCATCTGCAGCTCTTCATATCAAATCCATCTGCAGCTCTTCATAACCTAGCTATCTGCAGCTCTTCATATCATAGCCATCTGCAGCTCTTCATATCAAATCCATCTGCAGCTCTTCATATCATAGCCATCTGCAGCTCTTCATATCATAGCCATCTGCAGCTCTTCATAACCTAGCTATCTGCAGCTCTCCATATCTGCTCCACAGATACAGTTTCTCATTTGAGCGTTCTCTCGTGCTTACCTGAGCCTGCCTTTTGATGTCACTGTAGTAAATTGCTAATTGCCAGCCCTCAAAGGATTTCAATTGGAAGACGTTGTTCATTTGGAAGGCTTCTCCATCTGTTGAAGCTTTCTGACAACTGGGTTTGGCTTTGATCACGTCAGGGAGGGACGTTCCTTTCCTGATTTAAATCATCACAAAACCTGTTTTCATCTTTCTCCCACCCTAGATGCATGCATTTCAAATCGTTATCAGTTTATCTGAGGCTTAACGTTGAAGTGAAGTTCAAATAATTATAAACCTAGAAGGGAATTATATTGAAAGAAAAATCCACACAAACCGAAAAGTAATTTACTTCACAGAAAGCTATTATTTTTTTAATGATCGGCATTCAAAACAAACTAAGACCGATTCATTTTATTTTTCCTTCACTTTTAATAAAAACCCTTTCCACCTTTAATCACTTTGCTTATTTGATTTAAATGAAGAAAGAGCCTTGTTTGCAGCCTTGTCTTAAGACTAGTCCCTGTATCTCCAGCAGCCTTGTCTTAAGACTAGTCCCTGTATCTCCAGCAGCCTTGTCTTAAGACTAGTCCCTGTATCTCCAGCAGCATTGTCTTAAGACTAGTTCCTTTTATAATATTTTGATAGGAAATACGTTTGTATTTTGCTATGATTGTTGCTTTTCAATAGTTTCTTCTTGGTGTCAAAATGACCCCAATTGGTAATCCAAGTTAGTGGCATGAGGGTTAATCACTTTGTTTGTTTTGTTCACGTTTATTCTCCCTCTTTCCTTCCAGCTCGACCTCTGACCCGAATGACGTTGACCACGCCCACCATCGTGGCCCGCCCCCAGAAGCGGAAGATGACCGTGGCGACCTGCCTCTCGGCCAATGGGAAGCCTCCGAGCGTGATCAAGTGGGACACGAGGCTGAAGGGCGAAGCCACGTTCCAGGAGACGCAGAATGCCAACGGCACGGTGACCGTTAGGAGTAACTATGTGGTCGTGCCGAGCAGAGAGACACACAAACAGAAACTCACCTGCATCGTAACCTACAACAACGAGAGGATTACAGACAGTGTCGTGCTCAACGTGCAATGTGAGTTATCACAGTTTTATCACAGTTATTTTCATGTCAATCAATCAACCAATCAATCAAATTTCCCCAAAGGGAAATGTGGTTTCTGGGCAGGATTTACATGATTAATACACTATATCATACAAAACACACTAGTCACAAAACAAAGCACATAACCTTTATTTAACTAGGCAAGTCAGTTAAGAACACATTCTTATTTTCAAGGGGCAGAACGACAGATTTTTACCTTGTCAGCTCGGGGATTCAATCTTGAAACCTTACGGTTAACTAGTCCAACGCTCTAACCACCTGCTTTACATTGCACTCCACGAGGAGCCTGCCTGTTACGCGAATGCAGTAAGAAGCCAAGGTAAGTTGCTAACTAGCATTAAACTTATCTTATAAAAAACAATCAATCAATCAATCATAATCACTAGTTAATTACACATGGTTGATGATATTACTAGTTTATCTAGCCTGTCCTGCGTATATTGATGCGGTGCGCATTTGCGAAAAAGGACTGTCATTGCTCCAGCGTGTACCTAAACATAAACATCAATGTCTTTCTTAACCTGTTATGGCTAGGGGGCAGTATTTTCACGGCTGGATAAAAAACGTACCCGATTTAATCTGATTATTACTCCTGCCCAGAAACTAGAATATGCATATAATTATTAGCTTTGGATAGAAAACACTCCATAGTTTCTAAAACTGTTTGAATGGTGTCTGTGAGTATAACAGAACTCATTTGGCAGGCCAAAACCTGAGAAGATTCTGTACAGGAAGTACCCTGTCTGACCATTTCTTGAACTTCTTTGCCATCTCTATCCATTACAAAGGATCTCTGCTCTTACGTGACACTTCCTACGGCTCCAATGGGCTCTCAGAGCCCGGGAAAAAGCTGAATGACGTAATTCAAAGCCCTGGCTGAAACACATTATCGCGTTTGTCAAGTGGCCGATCAGGGGACAGTGGGCTTAGGCGCGTGCACTGGCCGCCCCCGTCTTTCTGTTTTTCCCTCTATTTACCTAAAAGGAGATTCCCGGTCGGAATATTATCACTTTTTTACGAGAAAAATGGCATAAAAATTGATTTTAAACAGCGGTTGACATGCTTCGAAGTACGGTAATGAAATATTTAGAAATCTTTGTCACGAAATGCGCCATGCGCGTGACCCTTATTTAACATTCGGATAGTGTCTGGAACGCACGAACAAAACGCCGCTATTTGGATATAACGATGGATTATTTTGGACCAAACCAACATTTGTTATTGAAGTAGCAGTCCTGGGAGTGCATTCTGACGAAGAACATCAAAGGTAATCAAACTTTTCTAATAGTAAATCTGATTTTGGTCAGGGCTAAACTTGGTCGGTGTCTAAATGGCTAGCCGTGATGGGTGGGCTATCTACTGAGAATATTGTAAAATGTGCTTTCACCGAAAAGCTATTTTCAAAACGGACATATCGAGTGCATAGAGGAGTTCTGTATCTATAATTCTTAAAATAATTGTTATGCTTTTTGTGAACGTTTATCGTGAGTAATTTAGTAAATTCCTCGGAGGTTTGCGGGGGGTATGCTAGTTCTGAACGTCACATGCTAATGTAAAAAAGCTGGTTTTTGATATAAATATGAACTTGATTGAACAAAACATGCATGCATTGTATAACATAATGTCCTAGGGTTGTCATCTGATGAAGATCATCAAAGGTTAGTGCTGCATTTAGCTGTGGTTTTGTTTTTTGTGACATTATATGCTAGCTTGAAAAATGGGTAGTCTGATTATTTCTGGCTGGGTACTCTGCTGACATAATCTAATGTTTTGCTTTCGCTGTAAAGCCTTTTTGAAATCGGACAGTGTGGTTAGATTAACGAGAGTCTTGTCTTTAAAATGCTGTAAAATAGTCATATGTTTGAAAAATGGAAGTTTTCGGATTTTAGAGGAATTTGTATTTCGCGCCACGCCCATCATTGGATATTGGAGCAGGTGTTCCGCTAGCGGAACGTCTAGATGTAAGAGGTTAAAATCAATACACAAGTAAATATTTCTAAACCTGCATATTTAGTTAATATTGCCTGCTAACATGAATTTATTTTAACAAGGGAAAATGTGTCACTTCTCTTGCAAACAGAGTCAGGGTATATGCAGCAGTTTGGGCCGCCTGGCTCGTTGCGAACTGTGAAGACTATTTCTTCCTAACAAAGACAGCCGACTTCGCCAAATGGGGGATGATTTAACAAAAGCACATTTGCGAGAAAAAAAACACAATCGTTGCACGACTGTACCTAACCATAAACATCAATGCCTTTCTTAAAATCAATACACAGAAGTATATATTTTTAAACCTTCATATTTAGCTAAAAGAAATCCAGGTTAGCAGGCGATATTAACCAGGTGAAATTGTGTCACTTCTCTTGCATTCATTGCACGCAGAGTCAGGGTATATGCAACAGTTTGGGCCGCCTGGCTCGTTGCGAACTAATTTGCCAGAATTTTACGTAATTATGACATAACATTGAAGGTTGTGCAATGTAACAGGAATATTTAGACTTAGGGATGACACCTGTTAGATAAAATACGGAACGGTTCCATATTTCACTGACAGGAAAAACGTTTTGTTTTCGAGATGATAGTTTCCGGATTCGACCATATTAATGACCAAAGGCTCGTATTTCTGTGTGTTATTATATTATAATTAAGTCTATGATTTAATATTTGATAGAGCAGTCTGACTGAGCGGTGGTAGGCACCAGCAGGCTCGTAAGCATTCTTTCAAACAGCACTTTCGTGCGTTTTGTCAGCAGCTCTTCGCAATGCTTCAAGCTTTGCGCTGTTTATGACTTCAAGCCTATCAACTCCCGAGATTAGGCTGGTGTAACCGATGTGAAATGGCTAGCTAGTAAGCGGGGTGCGCGCTAACAGCGTTTCAAACGTCACTCGCTCTGAGACTTGGAGTAGTTGTTCCCTTTGCTCTGCATGGGTAACGCTGCTTCGAGGGTGGCTGTTGTCGATGTGTTCCTGGTTTGAGCCCAGGTAGGAGCGAGGAGAGGGACGGAAGCTATACTGTTACACTGGCAATACTAAAGTGCCTATAAGAACATCCAATAGTCAAGGTACATGAAATACAAATTGTATAGAGAGAAATAGTCCTATAATTCCTATAATAACTACATCCTAAAACGTCTTACCTGGGAATATTGAAGACTCATGTTAAAAGGAACCACCAGCTTTCATATGTTCTCATGTTCTGAGCAAGGAACTTATTAAACGTTAGCTTTCTTACATGGCACATATTGAACTTTTACTTTCTTCTCCAACACTTTGTTTTTGCATTATTTAAACCAAATTGAACATGTTTCATTATTTATTGATTTGATTTTATTGATGTATTATATTAAGTTAAAATAAGTGTTCATTCAGTATTGTTGTAATTGTCATTATTACAAATAAAAATAAAAATATTGGCCGATTTAATTGGTATCGGCTTTTTTTGGCCCTCCAATAATCGGTATCGACATTGAAAAATCATAATCGGTCGACCTCTATCTGAAATAGAACCCTAAACCTCAGTGTGAAGAGTCTCTAACTGGGGCATCTGCAAAGATACCCTATTCCCTATTGTACTGCACTACTTTTGACCAATGCACTATGTCAGACCCTATGGCTTTGTTGTCAAAATAAGTTTAGTTAAATTATAGGGAGGTTCTATGTAGGGCACTATGTAGGGAATAGTGTGTCATTTCCTAGGTCAGCCAAGGTCTGTCTGCTTCAATCAACAGCAGGAAGAGCTAGTCTACAGTATTCATATAGTCTCAGAGAGGAAATACAGTATTCATATAGTCTCAGAGAGGAAATACAGTATTCATATAGTCTCAGAGAGGAAATACAGTATTCATATAGTCTCAGAGAGGAAATACAGTATTCATATAGTCTCAGAGAGGAAATACAGTATTCATATAGTCTCAGAGAGGAAATACAGTATTCATATAGTCTCAGAGAGGAAATACAGTATTCATATAGTCTCAGAGAGGAAATACAGTACTTATATAGTCTCAGAGAGGAAATACAGTATTCATATAGTCTCAGAGAGGAAATACAGTACTTATATAGTCTCAGAGAGGAAATACAGTATTCATATAGTCTTAGAGAGGAAATACAGTATTCATATAGTCTCAGAGAGGAAATACAGTATTCATATAGTCTCAGAGAGGAAATACAGTATTCATATAGTCTCAGAGAGGAAATACAGTATTCATATAGTCTCAGAGAGGAAATACAGTATTCATATAGTCTCAGAGAGGAAATACAGTATTCATATAGTCTCAGAGAGGAAATACAGTATTCATATAGTCTCAGAGAGGAAATACAGTATTCATATAGTCTTACAGAGGAAATATAGCAGTAGGGCTGAAAGCAGATGATAGCTGTAGTGTCTCAACATGTTGAATCATCTGGACAGAAAATTAAGATATTCTGGTCAGGGAATTCAGGTCAGAGGCAATAGGACGGCCACCCACTGGTTTTAACTGTTCATCGTTCTATTCTGCTCTGTTCTGCTCTATTCTGTTCTGCTCTGTTCTATTCTGCTATGTTCTGTTCTGCTCTGCTCTGTTCTGCTCTGTTCTATTCTGCTCTATTCTGCTCTATTCTGCTCTATTCTGTTCTGCTCTGTTCTATTCTGCTCTATTCTGCTCTGTTTGGCTCTATTCTGTTCTGCTCTATTCCATTCTGCTCTATTCTATTCTGCTCTATTCTATTCTGCTCTGTTCTGCTCTGTTCTATTCTGCTCTGTTCTATTCTGCTCTGTTCTATTCTGCTCTGTTCTGCTCTGTTCTATTCTGCTCTATTCTGTTCTGTTCTATTCTGCTCTGTTCTATTCTGCTCTATTCTGCTCTATTCTGCTCTATTCTGTTCTGCTCTGTTCTATTCTGCTCTATTCTGCTCTGTTTGGCTCTATTCTGTTCTGCTCTATTCCATTCTGCTCTATTCTATTCTGCTCTGTTCTGTTCTGCTCTATTCTGCTCTGTTCTATTCTGCTCTGTTCTGCTCTGTTCTGCTCTGTTCTATTCTGCTCTGCTCTGCTCTATTCTGCTCTGCTCTGCTCTATTCTGCTCTATTCTGCTCTGTTCTATTCTGCTCTATTCTGCTCTGCTCTATTCTGCTCTGCTCTGTTCTGCTCTATTCTGCTCTGTTCTGCTCTGCTCTGTTCTATTCTGCTCTGCTCTGCTCTATTCTGCTCTGTTCTGCCTCTGCTCTGCTCTGTTCTATTCTGCTCTGTTCTGCTCTATTCTACTCTGCTCTCTTCTATTCTGCTCTGCTCTGTTCTGCTGTGTTCTATTCTGCTCTGCTCTGCCCTGCTCTGCTCTGTTCTGCTCTATTCTGCTCTGCTCTGTTCTATTCTGTTCTGCTCTATTCTGCTCTGTTCTATTCTGTTCTGTTCTATTCTGCTCTATTCTATTCTGTTCTGCTCTATTCTGCTCTGTTCTATTCTGTTCTGTTCTATTCTGCTCTGTTCTATTCTGTTCTGTTCTATTCTGCTCTGTTCTATTCTGTTCTGCTCTATTCTGCTCTGTTCTATTCTGCTCTGTTCTATTCTGCTCTGTTCTATTCTGTTCTGTTCTATTCTGCTCTGTTCTATTCTGCTCTGTTCTATTCTGTTCTATTCTGCTCTGTTCTGTTCTATTCTGCTCTGTTCTATTCTGGTCTGTTCTATTCTGCTCTATTCTATTCTGTTCTATTCTGCTCTGCTCTGCTCTGTTCTATTCTGCTCTGTTCTGCTCTATTCTACTCTGCTCTGTTCTATTCTATTCTGCTCTGTTCTGTTCTATTCTATTCTGCTCTGTTCTGTTCTGTTCTATTCTGCTCTGTTCTATTCTGCTCTGTTCTGTTGTATTCTGCTCTGTTCTATTCTGCTCTGTTCTATTCTGCTCTGTTCTATTCTGCTCTGTTCTATTCTGCTCTGTTCTGTTCTATTCTGCTCTGTCCTGCTCTGCTCAGTTCTGCTCTGTTCTGCAGGTGGTATAGTAACTTGCCGTTAGAGGACATCCTGTTATTCACTGAGGTTCCTGTCATAAAATACATACTAACTCTGTGAATGTGGTGCTGCGTAGATTATAATTCTGGTGTTGTGTTGAAAAAACGGTATTCTAGATGCTGGCTGGTATTTTTACCAAAGCTTCCTGTTCACACTCAAACTGAAAAATGATCAAATAAACAGTGGCTACTGCTGGGGTGATCTCTAGAGGGTAGTGGGGTGATCTCTAGAGGGTAGTGGGGTGATCTCTAGAGGGTAGTGGGGTCTAGAGGGTAGTGGGGTGATCTCTAGAGGGTAGTGGGGTGATCTCTAGAGGGTAGTGGGGTGATCTCTAGAGGGTAGTGGGGTGGTCTCTAGAGGGTAGTGGGGTGGTCTCTAGAGAGTAGTGGGGTGATCTCTAGAGGGTAGTGGGGTGATCTCTAGAGGGTAGTGGGGTCTAGAGGGTAGTGGGGTGATCTCTAGAGGGTAGTGGGGTCTAGAGGGTAGTGGGGTCTAGAGGGTAGTGGGGTGATCTCTAGAGGGTAGTGGGGTGATCTCTAGAGGGTAGTGGGGTCTAGAGGGTAGTGGGGTGATCTCTAGAGGGTAGTGGGGTCTAGAGGGTAGTGGGGTGATCTCTAGAGGATAGTGGGGTCTAGAGGGTAGTGGGGTCTAGAGGGTAGTGGGGTGATCTCTAGAGGGTAGTGGGGTGATCTCTAGAGGAATGTTGGGACTCAGTGGTTGTGTGAATGAGAGACATACAGATGTAGGATCTACATTTATTTTGTTGCTGAGAATGTTCCTGCACGGCAGGAAATGAAAATGTGTAGTTTGATCAAGGTTTTAAAAAAATATCTAAAGTTTGTCATTTCTACTTTAAAATATCAGACTTGATCTGCCTTAACAAAAAGTGTATCAACATCTACAAAAATGTCTATTAATTGTAATCGACACAATAATTCACAGTGATCTGGCCTGGTTCTGAATCCACTTGGAGTAGTTTGAACAATGCAGGAGAAGAACAATGTGAAAATAAAATATGTGGGTTAGTACAATATGGTTCAGGTCGACCCTATGGTGTTAATCAGACAATACTGTACTATTCTGACACCAAATCTCTTCCCTAAGTGTTGGAAACACAGTCAGTATGAGGCTGAGTGAATGAGAGACGGTCTGTACTATACAACATGGTGAATACGTAACAAGGCTTGACTCAGCAGTGTGGAATGACACCTTCTCTCTCTAACAGATGAACCGGAGGTGAAGATCGACGGCTTCGATGGTAACTGGTACCTGGACCGTCAGGACGTCAGCCTCACCTGCAACGCTGACGCTAACCCTCCTGTTACCGTCTACCAGTGGAAAGTGTAAGTCTTCTTTCGACCTTCTGTTCACAGGTTCAGGTTGTCTGTTTGAAATGGATAGGGGGTACAAAGAAAGCTTGAACTGTAGGTAACATACATTCTACAAAACTTATTCAAGACTTAAAGACTTCATTCACATTATTGTATGAAATCTATTTGTTTCATAAACAGTACCAGTCAAAAGTTTGGACACCTACTCATTCAAGGTTTTTATTTTATTTTTTACTATTGTAGAATAATAGTGACGACATCAAAATTATGAAATAACACATATGGAATCATGTAGTAACCAATTTGTGGAATTTCTTTGATTGGCGTTTGAGCCAATCAGTTGTGTTGTGAAAAGGTAGGGGTGGTATGCAGGAGATAGCCCTATTTGGTAAAAGACCAAGTACATATTATGGCAAGAACAGCTCAAATAAGCAAAGAGAAACAACAGTCTATCATTACTTTAAGACATGAAGCTCAGTCAATCTGGAGAATGTCAAAAACTTTTAAAGTTTCTTCAAGTGCAGTCGCAAAAACCATCAAGCGCTATCATGAAACTGGCTCTCATGAGGACCGCCACAGGAAAGGAAGACCCAGAGTTACCTCTGCTGCAGAGGATAAGTTCATTAGAGTTAACTGCACCTAATTGCAGCCCAAATAAATGCTTCACAGAGTTCAAGTAACAGACACATCTCAACATCAACTGTTCAGAGGAGACTGCCTGAATCAGGCCTTCATGGTCGAATTGCTGCAAAGAAACCACTACTAAAGGACACCAATAAAAAGAAGAGACTTGCTTGGGCCAAGAAACACGAGCAATGGACATTAGACTGGTGGAAATCTGTCCTTTGGTCTGATGAGTCCAAATTTGAGATATTTGGTTCGAACCGTTATATCTTTGTGAGACTCAGAGTAGGTGAATGGGTGATCTCCACGTGTGTATTTCCCACTGTGAAGCATGGAGGAGGTGGTGTAATGGTGCTTTGATGGTGACACTGTCTGTGATTTATTTGGAATTCAAGGCATAATTAAGCAACATGGCTACCACAGCATTCTGCAGCGATACGCCATCCCATCTGGTTTGGGCTTAGTGGGACTATCATTTGTTTATCAACAGGACAATGACCCAACACACCTCCAGGCTGTATAAGGGCTATTTGACCAAGGAGAGGGATGGAGTGCTGCATCAGATGACCTGGCCTCCACAATCACCCGACCTCAACCCAATTGAGATGGTTTGGGATGAGTTGGACCACAGAGTGAAGGAAAAGCAGCCAACAAGTGCTCAGCATATGTGGGATCTCCTTCAAGACTGTTGGAAAAGCATTCCAGGCTAAGCTGGTTGAGAGAATGCCAAGAGTGTGCAAAGCTGTCATCAAGGCAAAGGGTGGCTACTTTGAAGAATCTAAAATATATTTTGATTTGTTTAACACTTTTTTGTTTAATGCATAAGTACATGTGTTATTTCATAGTTTTGATGTTTTCATTATTATTCTACAATGTAGAAAATAGTAAAAAAGAAAGAAAAACCCTGGAATGAGTCGGTGCTCTAAAACCTTTGACTGGTGCTGTACATCATGAGAAATGAACAAGTGGTCTGAAATGAATGGATTTATTAATTCTGTGTTTTAAAAGCATAAGCCTCAAAAACCCTGTTCAAGACTTAAACCCTTAATGCACCTTACCGCTGCAATGAAACTGACACACCTTAATTGTGTTATATGAGAGGTCTGGTGAACCTAATTTATTCATCTTTGGTTCTCCAATCTGGGTTTTAAAAAACATAAAGCAATACGATGTATTTTCCCCGACTTGCCCTCTTTCCCTCTCCATCAATGTTTCATTCATTCATCTCAGTTTGTTTACACATCAATATAATAATGATTAGGCTTGGAGATGGAGGTCTAGGCACGATGGAACGGTGAAAAACAACACACACATTATTATCTACAGCAAGCATGGGCAACACGGTGACAGTTAGACTAGTAGAATACACAAGGTGAGAGTCTCTTATCTACAGTATCTAGTCTATTTTATCTACAGTATCTAGTCTATTTTATCTACAGTATCTAGTCTCTTTTATCTACAGTATCTAGTCTCGTTTATCTACAGTATCTAGTCTATTTTATCTACAGTGTCTAGTCTATTTTATCTACAGTATCTAGTCTATTTTATCTACAGTGTCTAGTCTATTTTATCTACAGTGTCTAGTCTATTTTATCTACATTATCTAGTCTATTTTATCTACGGTATCTAGTCTCTTATCTGCAGTATTTATTTTATCTACAGTATCTAGTCTGTTTTATCTACAGTATCTAGTCTCTTATCGACAGTATCTAGTCTATTTTATCTATTTTATCTACAGTATCTAGTCTATTTTATCTACAGTATCTAGTCTATTTTATCTACAGTATCTAGTATATTTTATCTACAGTATCTATTTTATCTACAGTATCTAGTCTATTTTATCGACAGTATCTAATCTATTTTATCTACAGTGTCTAGTCTATTTTATCTACAGTGTCTAGTCTCTTTTATCTACAGTATCTAGTCTATTTTCTCTACAGTATCTAGTCTCTTTTATCTACAGTATCTAGTCTATTTTATCTACAGTATCTAGTCTATTTTATCTACGGTATCTAGTCTCTTATCTGCAGTATTTATTTTATCTACAGTATCTAGTCTATTTTATCTACAGTATCTAGTCTCTTATCGACAGTATCTAGTCTATTTTATCTATTTTATCTACAGTATCTAGTCTATTTTATCTACAGTATATAGTCTCTTATTGACAGTATCTAGTCTATTTTATCTATTTTATCTACAGTATGTAGTCTCTTATCGACACTATCTAGTCTATTTTATCTACAGTATCTAGTATATTTTATCTACAGTATCTATTTTATCTACAGTATCTAGTCTATTTTATCTACAGTATCTAGTCTATTTTATCTACAGTATCTAGTCTATTTTATCTACAGTATCTAGTCTATTTTATCTACAGTATCTAGTCTATTTTATCTACAGTATCTAGTCTATTTTATCTACAGTATCTAGTCTATTTTATCTATAGTGTCTAGTCTATTTTATCTACAGTGTCTAGTCTCTTTTATCTACAGTATCTAGTCTATTTTATCTACAGTATCTTGTCTATTTTATCTACAGTATCTTGTCTATTTTATCTACAGTATCTAGACTATTTTATCTACAGTATCTAATCTATTTTAACGACAGGATTTATATTATCTACAATATCTAGTCTATTTTATCTACAGTATCTAGACTATTTTATCTACAGTATCTAATCTATTTTATCTACAGTGTCTAGTCTATTTTATCTACAGTGTCTAGTCTATTTTATCTACAGTATCTATTTTATCTACAGTATCTAGTCTCTTATCTACAGTATCTATTTTATCTACAGTATCTAGTCTCTTATCTACAGTATATAGTCTCTTATCTACAGTATCTATTTTATCTACTGTATCTAGTCTTATCTGCAGTATACAGTCCCTTATCTACAGTATCTATTTTATCTTCAGTATCTAGTCTATTTTATCTACAGTATCTAGTCTGTCTTATCTACAGTATCTAGTCTCTAATCTACAGTATCTAATCTATTTATCTACAGTATTTTTTTATCTACAGTATATACAGTGAGGGAAAAAAGTATTTGATCCCCTGCTGATTTTGTACGTTTGCCCACTGATAAAGAAAGGATCAGTATAATTTTAATGGAGAGCTTTGTATGCATCTCTGTGTGTGGAGTAAAGGTGGTCTAGGATTCTTTTCCCCCCTTGTTGCACTTGTGACATGCTGGTAAAAATTTGGTAAAACTGATTTAAGTTTTCCTGCATTAAAGTCCCCGCCCACTAGGAGCACCGCTTCTGGATGAGCATTTTCTTGTTTGCTTATGGCCTTATAGAGTTGGTTGAGTTCGGTCTTAGTGCCAGCATCGGCCTGTGGTGGTAAATAGATGGCTATGAATAATATAGATGAGAACTCTCTCGGTAGATAGTGTGGTCTACAGCTTATCATGAGGTACTCTACCTCAGGCGAGCAATACCTCTGGACTTCTTTAATATTAGACATCGCGCACCAGCTGTTATTGACAAAAAGACACACACCCCCACCCCTCGTCTTACCAGACGTAGCGTCTCTGTTCTGCCGGTACATGGAAAATCCCGCCTGCTCTATATTGTCCGTATCGTCGTTCAGCCACATCTCGGTGAAACATAAGATATCACAGTTTTTAATGTCCCGTTGGTAGGATAATCTTAATCGTAGGTCATCAATTTTATTTTACAATGATTGCATGTTAGCCAGAAAAATGGAAGGCGTTGGGAGTTTACTCTCTCGCCTCCGGCTTCTCAGAAGGATCCCTGATCTGCGTCCCCTTTTCCGGCGTCTTTTCTTCACGCAAAAGGCAGGATATCCTTCTCATCGGACTCGTTAAAGGAAAACGTTTCTTCCAGTCCGCTGTGAGTAATCCCAGTTCTGATGTCCAGAAGTTATTTTCGGTCATAAGAGACAGTAGCAGCAACATTATGTACAAAATAAGTTAAAAAATAAGTTACACAAAATGGAATTTATTTTTATTTTTTTAAATGGTACAATTGGTTGGGAGAATGAAAAACGTCAGCCATGTTCCTTGGTGCCATTTTTAGAGGGGGATCGTAAAAGCTTTTTCATCTTTAGCAGGGAGAGGGAGAGAGAGGAGAGAGAGGAGTTTTAGCTTCAGTTGAAGTGGTGGAGCCATAGATTAGGACTACATACCTAAGAGCTGACATCAGTACTTTGCCTTTCAAATGATCAGTGTCAGTGCTGCAGAATCACACACACACACACACACACACACACACACACACACACACACACACACACACACACACACACACACACACAGCAGTATGTTGAGATGAAAAAGGAGAAATGTTCATGTTGTTTTTCCATAAGTGCTCCTCTCGGTAAACAATGCTAGGTTTGATCCACACTAACAGGTTGGCTATGTGAGCATAAACGAAAATCTAACCACAGTCCAAATATCAAGCCATGTGACATCATAGAAACGCAATTCAATGTACCAACGTCCCCGTCCTGCTGTCCTCTCTGGCTCTCCGTAGTACAACACTTCTGACAACAGAGGAGCTTTGCCTTACCACCGACCATCTATATCTGGGTGAAAAAGAAGAGAATTATACTGTGAAATTGAGAGATAAACGTAGTAATTGTTCACTGAAGGCTGGGTAAAGGAAGGTGTCAACGGATTAATGGACCATTGTATTCACCTCACTGTAGCCCTGCCACCACTGGGTATTAATGAGAGCAGGATGGAGGAAGAGAGAGGGAGGGTGGGGGGAGATATATAGAAAGAGAGGTTTTTTTACAGGGGAAGGGGAGACTGGAGAGGGTAGAAGAGAGAGAGAGAGAGAGAGATGGTGAGGGTAGTATAGGAAGGGAGACAGAAGAGAGAGATGGTGAAGACAGAGGAAAGAGAGAGAGCGATATCATAGGATAGGGAGGATGAGGAGAGGGATTATGATGATGGAGAAAGAGGGATGTAGAAGATGGGATGGGGTGAGGAGGAGGAGGAGGAGAGAGAGAGAGAATTATATGTACAGACGAAGGGGCAGGCTGGGTGAGGAGGACATTGCTGTGGTGGAACAAGACTCCAATTGTGTTGTGAAGTTTCCCCTGGACTGCTAGAGGAGCTCCCCCCCCCCCCCACACACACACACACACACACACACACACACACACACACACAAAGCCAGACCAGGATATAGCCATGCCCATAGCTATAGAATACACACGTATTCCTTCACCCAGAAATCACCAGACAACACTGGACGGTATCACATTCTGAGTCATCAGTCTTTCTCCTCTGGGCTTTCAGTCCTGCAGTCGATCAATCCAGATGCGAAATACAGTTGAAGTCGGAAGTTTACATAAAACCTTAGCCAAATATATTTAAACTCAGTTTTTCACAATTCCTGACATTTAATCCTAGTAAAAATTCCCTGTCTTAGGTCAGTTAGGATCACCACTTTATTTTAAGAATGTGAAATGTCAGAATAATAGTAGAGAGAATTATTTATTTCAGCTTTTATTTCTTTCATCACATCACATTCATCAAATTAGTATTTGGTATCATTGCCTTTTAAATTGTTTAACTTGGGTCAAACGTTTTGGGTTGCCTTCCACAACCTTCCCACAATAAGTTGGGTGAATTTAAGCCCATTCCTGCTGATGTAACTGAGTCAGGTTTGTAGGCCTCCTTGCTCGCACACGCTTTTTCAGTTCTGCCCACAAATTGTCTATAGGATTGAGGTCTGGGCTTTGTGATGGCCACTCCAATACTTTTACTTTGTTGTTCTTAAGTCATTTTGCCACCACTTTGGAAGTATGCTTGGGGTAGTTGTCCATTTGGAAGACCCATTTGCAACTAAGCTTTAACTTCCTGACTGATGTCCTGAGATGTTAAAGAGATGTGGCCACTAGGGTGTTAAAGAGGTGTGATCACTAGGGTATTAAAGAGGTGTGGCCACTAGGGTGTTAAAGAGGTGTGATCACTAGGGTATTAAAGAGGTGTGGCCACTAGGGTATTAAAGAGGTGTGATCACTAGGGTATTAAAGAGGTGTGGCCACTAGGGTATTAAAGAGGTGTGATCACTAGGGTATTAAAGAGGTGTGGCCACTAGGGTGTTAAAGAGGTGTGATCACTAGGGTATTAAAGAGGTGTGGCCACTAGGGTATTAAAGAGGTGTGGCCACTAGGGTGTTAAAGAGATGTGACCACTAGGGTATTAAAGAGGTGTGGAAACTAGGATCTTTAACACCCTATCTTGCTTCTTCTCTTCTACAGGGTGAATGGATCTCTTCCCAACACTGTGAAGATTCTTAACAACTCTCTGATCTTCAAGGGTGCGGTGACCTATGAGCTAGCTGGGACGTATGTGTGTGCTGCCACCAATGGGATCGGGACTCGTACTGGTCTGGTCCAGGTTAATGTTACTGGTAGGTGACCCACTGATACAAGCTTTGCTCTGGGCTTCTGGTTTCTCTGCTCTGGGCTTCTGGTGTCTCTCTGCTCTGGGCTTCTGGTGTCTCTCTGCTCTGGGCTTCTGGTGTCTCTCTGCTCTGGGCTTCTGGTTTCTCTCTGCTCTGGGCTTCTGGTTTCTCTCTCTCTGCTCTGGGCTTCTGGTTTCTCTCTGCTCTGGGCTTCTGGTTTCTCTCTGCTCTGGGCTTCTGGTTTCTCTCTGCTCTGGGCTTCTGGTGTCTCTCTGCTCTGGGCTTCTGGTTTCTCTGCTCTGGGCTTCTGGTTTCTCTGGGCTTCTGGTTTCTCTCTGCTCTGGGATTCTGGTTTCTCTCTGCTCTGGGCTTCTGGTTTCTCTCTGCTCTGGGATTCTGGTTTCTCTCTGCTCTGGGCTTCTGGTTTCTCTCTGCTCTGGGATTCTGGTTTCTCTCTGCTCTGGGCTTCTGGTTTCTCTCTGCTCTGGGATTCTGGTTTCTCTCTGCTCTGGGCTTCTGGTTTCTCTCTCTCTGCTCTGGGATTCTGGTTTCTCTCTCTCTGCTCTGGGATTCTGGTTTCTCTCTCTCTGCTCTGGGCTTCTGGTTTCTCTCTGCTCTGGGCTTCTGGTTTCTCTCTCTCTGCTCTGGGATTCTGGTTTCTCTCTCTCTGCTCTGGGATTCTGGTTTCTCTCTCTCTTCTCTGGGATTCTGGTTTCTCTCTGCTCTGGGCTTCTGGTTTCTCTCTGCTCTGTATTGCCAGTAACCTACTTGGTTATCTCACATAGTGAGAATGTATGGTCAGCAGTTGGCCTAAATGCAAATAGACCATTGCCATATATGGATCTGCGCCATTTACTTTGAACTGGACTGTGTTTAGAGCATGAGCGGTCGTGAGTAGATGCGCTTGTTTTAAGATCAAAGCGAGAGCTACATGTAGCCACGTCTGCACATTTGTTCATATCCTTTACCAGTTAGTAAGTTATTAGCCCAGTTATAGATAATTTGTAGTCAGCAATGGGAGAGTGGTTGCTTCCGACAAGAGCACAACACGGGTACATTTCTAGACATCTTTGAAAAGAAAGTCAGGTAAAGAGCGTTTTTTTCTGTCTTAAAGGGTTGTATTTTGAGACAGGCTGGGAATAATAATTCATTTTATTTTGTCAAGTGGTTTCTTGCATCAAACAACAAAACATTTTCAGTTACCTCCTTGTCTGAAGGTTATTGTCAAGCCCTGCATGTTTTTTTTCCCCTCTAAAGTATCATGCAATGAAGGCCTACATCGAACACCACACAATGGCTGCTACTTTAGGCTTCATGATATAACATATATTTCCATGTTCAAGTGTTATGGGATACATTTTCTCATTCATGACTTTGCGTAGGCCAGACAGAACATCACACATTCATGAAAAAAATAAACAAGAATGACAGCTTAATGTCTCTGACCCCTCTATTCCACATAGCTGTCCCTCCTATACCCCTCTATTCCACATAGCTGTCCCTCCTATACCCCTCTATTCCACATAGCTGTCCCTCCTATACCTAATATCTCTGATCCCTCTATTCCACATAGCTGTCCCTCCTATACCCCTCTATTCCACATAGCTGTCCCTCCTATACCTAATGTCTCTGACCCCTCTATTCCACATAGCTGTCCCTCCTATACCTAATGTCTCTGACCCCTCTCTTCCACATGACATAGCTGTCCCTCCTATACCCCTCTATTCCACATAGCTGTCCCTCCTATACCTAATGTCTCTGATCCCTCTATTCCACATAGCTGTCCCTCCTATACCCCTCTATTCCACATAGCTGTCCCTCCTATACCTAATGTCTCTGACCCCTCTATTCCACATAGCTGTCCCTCCTATACCCCTCTATTCCACATAGCTGTCCCTCCTATACCCCTCTATTCCACATAGCTGTCCCTCCTATACCTAATGTCTCTGACCCCTCTCTTCCACATAGCTGTCCCTCCTATACCCCTCTATTCCACATAGCTGTCCCTCCTATACCCCTCTATTCCACATAGCTGTCCCTCCTATACCTAATGTCTCTGATCCCTCTATTCCACATAGCTGTCCCTCCTATACCCCTCTATTCCACATAGCTGTCCCTCCTATACCTAATGTCTCTGATCCCTCTATTCCACATAGCTGTCCCTCCTATACCCCTCTATTCCACATAGCTGTCCCTCCTATACCTAATGTCTCTGATCCCTCTATTCCACATAGCTGTCCCTCCTATACCCCTCTATTCCACATAGCTGTCCCTCCTATACCTAATGTCTCTGACCCCTCTATTCCACATAGCTGTCCCTCCTATACCCCTCTATTCCACATAGCTGTCCCTCCTATACCTAATGTCTCTGACCCCTCTATTCCACATAGCTGTCCCTCCTATACCTAATGTCTCTGATCCCTCTATTCCACATAGCTGTCCCTCCTATACCCCTCTATTCCACATAGCTGTCCCTCCTATACCTAATGTCTCTGATCCCTCTATTCCACATAGCTGTCCCTCCTATACCCCTCTATTCCACATAGCTGTCCCTCCTATACCCCTCTCTTCCACACAGCTGTCCCTCCTATACCTAATGTAACACATCCCTTAATGTCCAGGGTCCCTGAGTGTTGCATATCATGTTATTGAACAACCCTATAGTTTCAATGTCCATGATTATTTTACACAGTTAGTTGTATTTCACACACACATACACACACACACACACTGCAATCCCTGTCATCCTCACCCAAAATAACTTGCATTGCTTTACATGTTGTCTCATGTTGTGTATTTAAATACTTACTGCTCTCTGCCTGGTGTGATTGTAACAGCTCAAACCTTTACAGTACTAACCTTTACAATACTAACATTTACAGTACTAACCTTTACAGTACTAACCTTTACAGTACAAACATTTACAGTACTAACCTTTACAGTACTAACCTTTACAATACTAACATTTACAGTACTAACCTTTACAGTACTAACCTTTACAGTACTAACCTTTACAGTACTAACCTTTACAGTAATAACCTTTACAGTACAAACATTTACAGTAATAACCTTTACAGTACAAACATTTACAGTACTAACCTTTACAATACTAACATTTACAGTACTAACATGTACAGTATTAACCTTTACAGTACTCACTTTACAGTACTAACCTTTACAGTACTCATTCAACCCTAACAATCTAACATTTACAGTACTAACCTTTACAGTACTAACCTTTACAATACTCATTCAACCTTTACAGTTCTAAACTTTACAGTACTAACCTTTACAGTACTCGTTCAAACCTAACAGTACTAACCTTTACAGTACTAACCTTTACAGTACTAACCTTTACAGTACTAAACTCCACAGTACTAAACTCCACAGTACTATCCTTTACAGTACTAACCTTTCCAGTACTATCCTTTACAGTACTATCCTTTCCAGTACTATCCTTTACAGTACTAACCTTTCCAGTACTAACCTTTACAGTACAAACATTTACAGTACTAACCTTTACAGTACAAACATTTACAGTACTAACCTTTACAGTACTAACCTTTACAGTACTAAACTCCACAGTACTATCCTTTACAGTACTAACCTTTCCAGTACTATCCTTTACAGTACTATCCTTTCCAGTACTATCCTTTACAGTACTAACCTTTACAGTACTAACATTTACAGTACTAACCTTTACAGTACTAACCTTTACAGTACTATCCTTTACAGTACTAACCTTTCCAGTACTATCCTTTACAGTACTATCCTTTACAGTACTATCCTTTACAGTACTAACCTTTCCAGTACTATCCTTTACAGTACTATCCTTTCCAGTACTAACCTTTACAGTACTAACCTTTACAGTACTATCCTTTCCAGTACTATCCTTTACAGTACTAACCTTTACAGTACTAACCTTTACAGTACTATCCTTTACAGTACTAACCTTTCCAGTACTATCCTTTCCAGTACTATCCTTTACAGTACTATCCTTTACAGTACTATCCTTTCCGGTACTAACCTTTACAGTACTAACCTTTACAGTACTACCTTCCAGTACTAACCTTTACAGTACTAACCTTTACAGTACTCGTTCAAAGCTTGGGTTGTTATTTTTAGCGGCGTGTGTCTTTTTTTTCAAGGAATATTTCACTTTCTCTGGTCACAGGAGTAACAATATGAATTGGTGCATGAGGCAGAAATAATGCAGTGGGACTTAGCTAGAAGACTGTCTCTCACTTTCTCAGCATAGGGAGGGAGAGAGGAGGGAGAGAGAGAGGGAGAGAGGAGCCTCACTGCTCACAGCCTGGAGGGAGGGAGAGAGGAGGGAGGGAGAGAGGAGGGAGGGAGAGAGGAGGGAGGGAGAGAGGAGCCTCACTGCTCACAGCCTCACTGCTGCTCCCTCCCTACAGACTGACCATCAGATCCTCCCTCCCTCCCTACAGACTGACCATCAGATCCTCCCTACAGACTGACCATCAGATCCTCCCTCCCTACAGACTGACCATCAGATCCTCCCTCCCTCCCTCCCTACAGACTGACCATCAGATCCTCCCTCCCTACAGACTGACCATCAGATCCTCCCTCCCTCCCTACAGACTGACCATCAGATCCTCCCTCCCTCCCTACAGACTGACCATCAGATCCTCCCTCCCTACAGACTGACCATCAGATCCTCCCTCCCTCCCTACAGACTGACCATCAGATCCTCCCTCCCTCCCTACAGACTGACCATCAGATCCTCCCTCCCTACAGACTGACTACCAGATCCTCCCTCCCTCCCTACAGACTGACCATCAGATCCTCCCTCCCTCCCTACAGACTGACCATCAGATCCTCCCTCCCTACAGACTGACCATCAGATCCTCCCTCCCTCCCTACAGACTGACCATCAGATCCTCCCTCCCTACAGACTGACCATCATATCCTCCCTCCCCACAGACTGACCATCAGATCCTCCCTCCCTCCCTACAGAGTGACCATCAGATCCTCCCTCCCTCCCTACAGACTGACCATCAGATCCTCCCTCCCTACAGACTGACCATCAGATCCTCCCTCCCTCCCTCCCTACAGACTGACCATCAGATCCTCCCTCCCTACAGACTGACCATCAGATCCTCCCTCCCTCCCTCCCTATAGACTGACCATCAGATCCTCCATCCCTCCCTACAGACTGACCATCAGATCCTCCCTCCCTACAGACTGACCATCAGATCCTCCCTCCCTCCCTACAGACTGACCATCAGATCCTCCCTCCCTACAGACTGACTACCAGATCCTCCCTCCCTACAGACTGACCATCAGATCCTCCATCCCTCCCTACAGACTGACCATCAGATTCTCCCTCCCTACAGACTGACCATCAGATCCTCCATCCCTCCCTACAGACTGACCATCAGATCCTCCATCCCTCCCTACAGACTGACCATCAGATCCTCCCTCCCTACAGACTGACCATCAGATCCTCCCTACAGACTGACCATCCGATCCTCCCTCCCTACAGACTGACCATCAGATCCTCCCTCCCTACAGACTGACCATCAGATCCTCCCTCCCTCCCTACAGACCGACCATCAGATCCTCCCTCCCTCCCTACAGACTGACCATCAGATCCTCCCTCCCTCCCTACAGACTGACCATCAGATCCTCCCTCCCTACAGACTGACCATCAGATCCTCCCTACAGACTGACCATCCGATCCTCCCTCCCTACAGACTGACCATCAGATCCTCCCTCCCTACAGACTGACCATCAGATCCTCCCTCCCTCCCTACAGACCGACCATCAGATCCTCCCTACAGACAGACCATCAGATCCTCCCTCCCTACAGACTGACCATCAGATCCTCCCTCCCTACAGACTGACCATCAGATCCTCCCTCCCTACAGACTGACCATCAGATCCTCCCTCCCTACAGACTGACCATCAGATCCTCCCTCCCTACAGACTGACCATCAGATTCTCCCTCCCTACAGACTGACCATCAGATTCTCCCTCCCTACAGACTGACCATCAGATCCTCCCTCCCTACAGACTGACCATCAGATCCTCCCTCCCTCCCTACAGACTGACCATCAGATCCTCCCTACAGACTGACCATCAGATCCTCCCTCCCTACAGACTGACCATCAGATCCTCCCTCCCTACAGACTGACCATCAGATCCTCCCTCCCTACAGACTGACCATCAGATTCTCCCTCCCTACAGACTGACCATCAGATTCTCCCTCCCTACAGACTGACCATCAGATCCTCCCTCCCTACAGACTGACCATCAGATCCTCCCTCCCTCCCTACAGACTGACCATCAGATCCTCCCTACAGACTGACCATCAGATCCTCCCTCCCTACAGACTGACCATCAGATCCTCCCTCCCTCCCTACAGACTGACCATCAGATCCTCCCTACAGACAGACCATCAGATCCTCCCTCCCTACAGACTGACCATCAGATCCTCCCTCCCTACAGACTGACCATCAGATCCTCCCTCCCTACAGACTGACCATCAGATCCTCCCTCCCCACAGACTGACCATCAGATCCTCCCTACAGACTGACCATCAGATCCTCCCTCCCTACAGACTGACCATCAGATCCTCCCTCCCTACAGACTGACCATCAGATCCTCCCTCCCTACAGACTGACCATCAGATCCTCCCTCCCTACAGACTGACCATCAGATCCTCCCTCCCTACAGACTGACCATCAGATACATTCTGTAATCACATACCCACATATTTTTTTTTTATTTCAAAATTGTCTGAGAAGAACAACATTGTCAGGGCAATTTAACCAATATGATAATGCATTGGGTCTATAGTCTACTGCACAAACCTCAGTGATAATGCATTGGGCCTGTACTCTACTGCATAAACCCCAGTGATAATGCATTGGGCCTGTACTCTACTGCATAAACCCCAGTGATAATGCATTGGGCCTGTACTCTACTGCATAAACCCCAGTGATAATGCATTGGGCCTGTAGTCTACCACAAACCCCATTTGATGTTTTTAATTGGTTAATGTTGCATAAGCTTACGTTTTTAAATCATGTTTACAAATAAAACGTGTGGAAGATCTCGGCTTGCATTTTGACTCAGTGAGTTTCTATGTGCATTTTGACTCAGTCTACAGTGTTTGAGTGAGTTTCTATGTGAGGACAGTGAGTGCATGAACATAGTTCAGTCTGTGCATGTAAGGGTCTAGAACAGGGAGTTTTCTGTCTCTCTCTCTCTCTATCTATCTCTCTCTGTCTCTCTCTCTGTCTCTCTCTGTCTCTCTCCCTCTGTCTCTCTCTCTGTCTCTCTCTGTCTCTCTCCCTCTGTCTCTCTCTCTCTCTATCTATCTCTCTGTCTCTCTCTCTATCTCTCTCTGTCTCTCTCTTTGTCTCTCTCTGTCTCTCTCCCTCTGTCTCTCTCTCTCTCTCTCTCTCTCTCTCTCTCCCTCTGTCTCTCTCTCTCTCTGTCTCTCTCTCTCTTTCTCAATTCAATTCAATTACAATTTAAGGGCTTTATTGGCATGGGAAACGTGTTAACATTGCTCTGTATTGGCATGGGAAACGTGCTCTGTATTGGCATGGGAAACGTGCTCTGTATTGGCATGGGAAACATATGTTTACATTGATCTGTATTGGCATGGGAAACATATGTTTACATTGCCAAAGCAAGTGATGTAGATAATAAACAAAAGTGAAATAAACAATAACACTCTACAGTAAACATTACACTCACAAAACATCCAAAATAATAAAGACATTACAAATGTCATAGTATGTGCAAATAGTTAAACTGTAATTTTCTTGTGGCAACAGGTCACACATTTTGCTGATGTGATGGAACACTGTTGTATTTCACCCAATGTATCTATGGGAGTTTATCAAAATTGTGTTTTGTTTTCAAATTCTTTGTGATTACACAGATTGCACAGCTCGTCTGTGGGTTTTTTAATGACGAGGTCTGGTTTGACTCCCTCAGGGTGGTCCCCCTGAGTCTTTCTCTGGAGAGAGCTTCTCCTGCTTCATTCCCTCTATGTACCATTACTGTTCCAGACTTGTACAGTCGTGGCCAAAAAGTTTTGAGAATGACACAAATATACATTTTCACAAAGTCTTCTGCCTCAGCTTGTATGATGGCAATTTGCATATACTCCAGAATGTTATGAAGAGTGATCAGAGGAATTGCAATTAATTGCAAAATCCCTCTTTGCCATGCAAATGAACTGAATCCCCCAAAAACATTTCCACTGCATTTCAGCCCTGCCACAAAAGGACCAGCTGACATCATGTCGGTGATTCTCTCGTTAACACAGGTGTGAGTGTTGATGAGGACAAGGCTGGAGATCACTGTCATGCTAATTGAGTTCGATATAACAGACTGGAAGCTTCAAAAGGAGGGTGGTGCTTGGAATCATTGTTCTTCCTCTGTCAACCATGGCTACCTGCAAGGAAACACGTGCCGTCATCATTGCTTTGCACAAAAAGGGCTTCAGGGCACCCAAGAAAGTCCAGCAAGCGCCAGGACCGTCTCCTAAAGTTGATTCAGCTGCAGGATCGGGGCACCACCAGTACAGAGCTTGCTCAGGAATGGCAGCAGGCAGGTGTGAGTGCATCTGCACGCACAGTGAGGCAAAGACTTTTGGAGGATGGCCTGGTGTCAAGAAGAGCAGCAAAGAAGCCACTGATATTCTGAAAAAGGTACAGGGATTGGACTGCTGAGGACTGGGGTAAAGTCATTTTCTCTGATGAATCCCCTTTCCGATTGTTTGGGGCATCCGGAAAAAAGCTTGTCCGGAGAAGACAAGGTGAGCGCTACCATCAGTCCTGTGTCATGCCAACAGTAAAGCATCCTGAGACCATTCATGTGTGGGGTTGCTTCTCAGCCAAGGGAGTGGGCTCACTCACAATTTTACCTAAGAACACAGCTATGAATAAAGAATGGTACCAACACATCCTCCGAGAGCAACTTCTCCCAACCTTCCAGGAACAGTTTGGTGACGAACAATGCTGGAGCACCTTTCCATAAGGCAAAAGTGATAACTAAGTGGCTCAGGGAACAAAACATCGATATTTTGGGTCCATGGCCAGGAACTCCCCAGACCTTAATTCCATTGGGAACTTGTGGTCAAAGCTCAAGAGGCGGGTTGACAAACAAAAACCCTCAAATTCTGACAAACTCCAAGCATTGATTATGCAAGAGTGGGCTGCCATCAGTCAGGATGTGGCCCAGAAGTTAATTGACAGTATGCCAGGGCGGATTGCAGAGGTCTTGAAAAAGAAGGGTCAACACTGCAAATATTGACTATTTGCATCAACTTCATGTAATTGTCATTAAAAGCCTTTGACACTTATGAAATGCTTGTAATTATACTTCAGTATTCCATAGTAACATCTGACAAAAATATCTAAAGACACTGAAGCAGCAAACTTTGTGGAAATTAATATTTGTGTCATTCTCAAAACTTTTGGCCACGACTGTACAGGTTGACATTGGCTGACTCAGAGTCCACATTGTCTAGTATCCTAAGTTTCCACCCATCACTAACACCCCTCCCGCCCTTAACAGAGGGGTAGTGTGTTAATATAGCACTGCGCCATGCCAGGGGATGGTAACAGTGTCTCTGGAGTGTTCACAATTACCTTTTGTTTTTTGTACTCTTTCCGTGCCTTCCCATTTTTTACGTCCAGGGGGTACTGTATTGTAATGACCTCTGTGACCTCTGTACAGAGGGGCTTCAAAGGCCTCTGCATTTCGGTGGGGTCGGCTGTGAAACTCTCCTGCCATTGTTGGGCTCAAGGGCTTTGACACCTCTCACTTCACACCTCGATGCTAATTGAAGTTGCAGACGGATCTGTTCTGTCTTAGGAAACTTGGTAGCTTTAACATAGCATTCAGTCCTTAAAAAGTCAAATAGGATTATTGTAATTTATTTATCGTCTTGGCTTTAAAAGTAGCTACAGACTGAACATTACTCACTCAGTTCCATGTTGGATGTTTTTTTTTCAGGTTTCTGTTGTACTTCTTTTGCTGATCGTTGGTTTGCCAGACATTTCCTGTATAGTCCTTGGGAATAAGAATATTTTGTAGTATGAATCCTTCCTGGTAATTTTGTCCAAAATCAGATTGTAGGTTTGGAGTTTTGATTTGGAGTATTGTTGAGGGTAGCATCCTGTATATGTCCTAGTGACATAGTGTTGTGGAGGGTAGTATCCTCTATGTCCTGGTGACATAGTGTTGTGGAGGGTAGCATCCTGTATATGTCCTAGTGACATAGTGTTGTGGAGGGTAGTATCCTCTATGTCCTGGTGACATAGTGTTGTTGAGGGTAGCATCCTGTATATGTCCTAGTGACATAGTGTTGTGGAGGGTAGTATCCTCTATGTCCTGGTGACATAGTGTTGTAGAGGGTAGTATCCTGTATATGTCCTGGTGACATAGTGTTGTAGAGGGTAGTATCCTGTATATGTCCTGGTGACATAGTGTTGTGGAGGGTAGCATCCTGTATATGTCCTGGTGACATAGTGTTATAGAGGGTAGTATCCTGTATATGTCCTAGTGACATAGTGTTGTGGAGGGTAGTATCCTGTATATGTCCTGGTGACATAGTGAAGGTTATGTTGTGGAGGGTAGTATCCTCTATGTCCTGGTGACATAGTGTTGTGGAGGGTAGTATCCTGTCTATGTCCTGGTGACATAGTGTTGTAGAGGGTAGTATCCTGTATATGTCCTGGTGACATAGTGTTGTGGAGGGTAGTATCCTGTCTATGTCCTGGTGACATAGTGTTGTAGAGGGTAGTATCCTGTATATGTCCTGGTGACATAGTGAAGGTTATGTTGTGGAGGGTAGTATCCTGTATATGTCCTGGTGACATAGTGTTGTGGAGCGTAGTATCCTGTATATGTCCTGGTGACATAGTGTTGTGGAGGGTAGTATCCTGTATATGTCCTGGTGACATAGTGTTGTGGAGGGTAGTATCCTGTATATGTCCTGGTGACATAGTGTTGTGGAGGGTAGCATCCTGTATATGTCCTGGTGACATAGTGTTGTGGAGGGTAGTATCCTGTATATGTCCTGGTGACATAGTGTTGTGGAGGGTAGTATCCTGTCTATGTCCTGGTGACATAGTGTTGTGGAGGGTAGTATCCTGTCTATGTCCTGGTGACATAGTGTTGTGGAGGGTAGTATCCTGTCTATGTCCTGGTGACATAGTGTTGTGGAGGGTAGTATCCTGTCTATGTCCTGGTGACATAGTGTTGTGGAGGGTAGTATCCTGTCTATGTCCTGGTGACATAGTGTTGTAGAGGGTAGTATCCTGTATATGTCCTGGTGACATAGTGTTGTGGAGGGTAGTATCCTGTCTATGTCCTGGTGACATAGTGTTGTGGAGGGTAGTATCCTGTCTATGTCCTGGTGACATAGTGTTGTGGAGGGTAGTATCCTGTCTATGTCCTGGTGACATAGTGAAGGTTATGTTGTGGAGGGTAGTATCCTGTCTATGTCCTGGTGACATAGTGTTGTAGAGGGTAGTATCCTGTCTATGTCCTGGTGACATAGTGTTGTGGAGGGTAGTATCCTGTCTATGTCCTGGTGACATAGTGAAGGTTATGTTGTGGAGGGTAGTATCCTGTCTATGTCCTGGTGACATAGTGTTGTGGAGGGTAGTATCCTGTCTATGTCCTGGTGACATAGTGTTGTGGAGGGTAGTATCCTGTCTATGTCCTGGTGACATAGTGTTGTGGAGGGTAGTATCCTGTCTATGTCCTGGTGACATAGTGTTGTGGAGGGTAGTATCCTGTATATGTCCTGGTGACATAGTGAAGGTTATGTTGTGGAGGGTAGTATCCTGTATATGTCCTGGTGACATAGTGTTGTGGAGCGTAGTATCCTGTATATGTCCTGGTGACATAGTGTTGTGGAGGGTAGTATCCTGTATATGTCCTGGTGACATAGTGTTGTGGAGGGTAGTATCCTGTATATGTCCTGGTGACATAGTGTTGTGGAGGGTAGCATCCTGTATATGTCCTGGTGACATAGTGTTGTGGAGGGTAGTATCCTGTATATGTCCTGGTGACATAGTGTTGTGGAGGGTAGTATCCTGTCTATGTCCTGGTGACATAGTGTTGTGGAGGGTAGTATCCTGTCTATGTCCTGGTGACATAGTGTTGTGGAGGGTAGTATCCTGTCTATGTCCTGGTGACATAGTGTTGTGGAGGGTAGTATCCTGTCTATGTCCTGGTGACATAGTGTTGTGGAGGGTAGTATCCTGTCTATGTCCTGGTGACATAGTGTTGTGGAGGGTAGTATCCTGTATATGTCCTGGTGACATAGTGTTGTGGAGGGTAGTATCCTGTCTATGTCCTGGTGACATAGTGTTGTGGAGGGTAGTATCCTGTCTATGTCCTGGTGACATAGTGTTGTGGAGGGTAGTATCCTGTCTATGTCCTGGTGACATAGTGAAGGTTATGTTGTGGAGGGTAGTATCCTGTCTATGTCCTGGTGACATAGTGTTGTAGAGGGTAGTATCCTGTCTATGTCCTGGTGACATAGTGTTGTGGAGGGTAGTATCCTGTCTATGTCCTGGTGACATAGTGAAGGTTATGTTGTGGAGGGTAGTATCCTGTCTATGTCCTGGTGACATAGTGTTGTGGAGGGTAGTATCCTGTCTATGTCCTGGTGACATAGTGTTGTGGAGGGTAGTATCCTGTCTATGTCCTGGTGACATAGTGTTGTGGAGGGTAGTATCCTGTCTATGTCCTGGTGACATAGTGTTGTGGAGGGTAGTATCCTGTCTATGTCCTGGTGACATAGTGAAGGTTATGTTGTGGAGGGTAGTATCCTGATTTAACTCTAAATCTACTTGTAAAAACATGCTGAAAAATGTGGGAGCTCATTTGCTCATCTACTTGTCTGTTCTCCCTCTCTCTCTCTCTCTCTCTCTCTCCCTCTCCTCTCACCTCTATCTCACTTCCTCTCTCTCTTCTCTCCCTCTCCCCCATTTGGCTGTAGTGAACATGGTGGGATTAGTCAAGGGGACATGTTGTAGAGGGGGTTTGTCAAGGGGACATGTTGTAGAGGGGGTTTGTCAAGGGGATATGTTGTGGAGGGGGTTTGTCAAGGGGACATGTTGTGGAGGGGGTTTGTCAAGGGGACATGTTGTAGAGGGGGTTTGTCAAGGGGACATGTTGTGGAGGGGGTTTGTCAAGGGGACATGTTGTAGAGGGGGTTTGTCAAGGGGACATGTTGTGGAGGGGGTTTGTCAAGGGGACATGTTGTGGAGGGGGTTTGTCAAGGGGGACATGTTGTGGAGGGGGTTTGTCAAGGGGACATGTTGTAGAGGGGGTTTGTCAAGGGGACATGTTGTGGAGGGGGTTTGTCAAGGGGACATGTTGTAGAGGGGGTTTGTTAAGGGGACATGTTGTGGAGGGGGTTTGTCAAGGGGACATGTTGTGGAGGGGGTTTGTCAAGGGGACATGTTGTGAGGGGTTTGTCAAGGGGACATGTTGTGGAGGGGGTTTGTTAAGGGACATGTTGTAGAGGGGGTTTGTTAAGGGGACATGTTGTGGAGGGGGTTGGTCAAGGGGACATGTTGTGGAGGGGGTTTGTTAAGGGGACATGTTGTAGAGGGGGTTTGTTAAGGGGACATGTTGTGGAGGGGGTTTGTTAAGGGGACATGTTGTGGAGGGGGTTTGTCAAGGGGACATGTTGTGGAGGGGGTTGGTCAAGGGGACATGTTGTAGAGGGGGTTTGTCAAGGGGACATGTTGTAGAGGGGGTTTCCTACATTGCATTTTAGATTCACAGATTGACATGACGATGTAACCTGCCAGTGTCCTGCCAGTTGTAGAAACATGAAGGATGATCAAATGTTACTCTGTATCAGAAGAAATGTAAAGAAGGAAGCTAGAAACAGACAGAGAGGGAGAGACACAGACAGAGAGGGAGAGACACAGACAGAGAGGGAGAGACACAGACAGAGAGGGAGAGACACAGACAGAGAGGGAGAGACACAGACAGAGAGGGAGAGACACAGACAGAGAGGGAGACACAGACAGAGAGGGAGAGACACAGACAGAGAGGGAGAGACACAGACAGAGAGGGAGAGACACAGACAGAGAGGGAGAGACACAGACAGAGAGGGAGAGACACAGACAGAGAGGGAGACACAGACAGAGAGGGAGAGACACAGACAGAGAGGGAGAGACACAGACAGAGAGGGAGAGACACAGACAGAGAGGGAGAGACACAGACAGAGAGGGAGAGACACAGACAGAGAGGGAGAGACACAGACAGAGAGGGAGAGACACAGACAGAGAGGGAGAGACACAGACAGAGAGGGAGAGACACAGACAGAGGGGGAGAGACACAGACAGAGGGGGAGAGACACAGACAGAGAGGGAGAGACACAGACAGAGAGGGAGAGACACAGACAGAGAGGGAGAGACACAGACAGAGAGGGAGAGACACAGACAGAGAGGGAGAGACACAGACAGAGAGGGAGAGACACAGACAGAGAGGGAGAGACACAGACAGAGAGGGAGAGACACAG
>NC_138310.1:95832483-95917483 GCF_965601325.2 Salmo salar
GTGCCATCCGTTTTGTCACCAAAGCCCCATATACTACCCACCACTGCGACCTGTACGCTCTCGTTGGCTGGCCTTCGCTTCATAATCGTCGCCAAACACATTGGCTCCAGGTCATCTACAAGACCCTGCTAGGTAAAGTCCCCCCTTATCTCCGCTCACTGGTCACCATAGCAGCACCCACCTGTAGCACGCGCTCCAGCAGGTATATCTCTCCGGTCACCCCTAAAGCCAACTCCTCCTTTGGTCGTCTCTCCTTCCAGTTCTCTGCTGCCAATGACTGGAACGAACTACAAAAATCTCTGAAACTGGAAACACTTATCTCCCTCACTAGCTTTAAGCACCAGCTGTCAGAGCAGCTCACAGATCACTGCATCTGTACATAGCCCATCTATAATTTAGCCCAAACTACTACCTCTTCCCCTACTGTATTTATTTATTTTATTTATTTTGCTCCTTTGCACCATATTATTTATATTTTATCTCTGAACTTTCTTCAAACTACAAATCTACCATTCCAGTGTTTTTCTTGCTATACTTTATTTACTTTGCCACCATGGCCTTTTATTGCCTTTACCTCCCTTATCTCACATCATTTGCTCACATTGTATATAGACTTATTTTTCTACTGCATCATTGATTGTATGTTGTTTTACTCCATGTGTAACTCTGTTTTTGTATGTTGTCGAACTGCTTTGCTTTATCTTGGCCAGGTCGCAATTGTAAATGAGAACTTGTTCTCAACTTGCCTACCTGGTTAAATAAAGGTGAAATAAATAAATAAATAAAAAATGTGGAGGCTATATACAGGGGGTACCGGTACAGAGTCAATGTGGAGGCTATATACAGGGGGTACCGGTACCGAGTCAGTGTGGAGGCTATATACAGGGGGTACCGGTACCGAGTCAGTGTGGAGGCTATATACAGGGGGTACCGGTACAGAGTCAATGTGGAGGCTATATACAGGGGGGTACTGATACAGAGTCAATGTGGAGGCTATATACAGGGGGTACCGGTACAGAGTCAATGTGGAGGCTATATACAGGGGGTACCGGTACCGAGTCAGTGTGGAGGCTATATACAGGGGGTACCGGTACCGAGTCAATGTGGAGGCTATATTCAGGGGGTACCGGTACCGAGTCAGTGTGGAGGCTATATACAGGGGGTACCGGTACCGAGTCAGTGTGGAGGCTATATACAGGGGGTACCGGTACAGAGTCAATGTGGAGGCTATATACAGGGGGTACCGGTACAGAGTCAATGTGGAGGCTATATACAGGGGGCACCGGTACCGAGTCAGTGTGGAGGCTATATACAGGGGGTACCGGTACCGAGTCAGTGTGGAGGCTATATACAGGGGGTACCAGTACAGAGTCAATGTGGAGGCTATATTCAGGGGGTACCGGTACCGAGTCAGTGTGGAGGCTATATACAGGGGGTACCGGTACCGAGTCAGTGTGGAGGCTATATACAGGGGGTACCGGTACCGAGTTAGTGTGGAGGCTATATACAGGGGCTACCGGTACCGAGTCAGTGTGGAGGCTATATACAGGGGCTACCGGTACCGAGTCAGTGTGGAGGCTATATACAGGGGGTACCGGTACCGAGTCAGTGTGGAGGCTATATACAGGGGGTACCGGTACCGAGTCAGTGTGGAGGCTATATACAGGGGGTACCGGTACCGAGTCAGTGTGGAGGCTATATACAGGGGGTACCGGTACCGAGTCAGTGTGCAGGGGTCCAGGTTAGAGGTCATCTGTACATGTAGGTGGGGGTGAAGTGACTATGCATAGATAATAAACAGAGAGTAGTAGCAGTGTAATAACAAATGGGGGGGGGTCAATGTAAATAGTCCAGGTGGCCATTTGATTAGTTGTTCAGCGGTCTTATGGCTTGGGGCTAGAATCTGTTGAGGAGCCTTTTGGTCCTAGACGTGGCCCTCCTGTACCACTTGGTTCAACGCATGTGACTAATACAATTTGATTTGAAGCTCGGCCCCGGTGATGTACTGGGCCGTTCGCACTACCCTCTGTAGCGCCTTACGGTCAGATGCCGAGCAGTTGCCACACCAGGCGGTGATGCAACCGGTCAGGATGCGCTCGATGGTGCAGCTGTAACTTTTTGAGGATCTGGTGACCCATGCCAAATCTTCTCAGTCTCCTGAGGGGAAAAGGTTTTGTCGTCCCCTCTTCACGACTGTCTTGTTGTGTTTGGACCATGATAGTTTGTTGGTGATGTGGACACCATGGAACTTGAAGCTCTCAACCCGCTCCACTACAGCCCTGTTGATGGGGGCCTGTTCGGCCCGCCTTTTCCTGTAGCTACGATCAACTCCTTTGTCTTGCTCACATTGAGGGAGAGGCTGTTGTCCTTGCTTTAAGTTCCTTGATGTCCACCTCCCTCCCTCCTCGTCCACCTCCCTCCCTCCTCATCCCCTCCCTCCCTCCTCATCCCCTCCCTCCCTCCTCATCCCCTCCCTCCCTCCTCATCCCCTCATCCCCTCCCTCCTCATCCCCTCCCTCCGTCCCTCCTCATCCCCTCCCTAACTCCTCATCCCCTCCTTCCTCCTTCCTCATCCCCTCATCCCCTCCCTCCCTCCTCACCCCCCCTCCCTCCCTCCTCATCCCATCCCTCCTTCCTCATCCCCTTCCTCATCCCCTCCCTCCTCATCTCCTTCCTCTTCCCCTCCCTCCTCCCTCCCTCCTCACCCCCCCTCCCTCCTCATCCCCTCCATCCTCATCCCCTCCCTCCCTCCTTATCCCCTCCCTCCTGCCTCATCCCCTCCCTCCTGCCTCATCCCCTCCCTCCCTCCTCATCCCCTCCCTCCTTCCTCATCCCCTCCCTCCTTCCTCATCCCCTCTCCCAAGTCCAGAACACCACAGAGGCATAGAACGTCACCTAGATGTAGTTGCTGATGCATATATGGTTGAATCATCAGCATAGATGGACACACATGCTTTGTTTAATGCCAGTGGCAGGTCATTGGTAAAAATAGAAAAGAGTAGAGGGCCTAGAGGGATGAGGGATCGCAGCAGAGGAGAGCGGTGAAGGGTAGAGGATTAACAGACTGCCCAGCTTTCCCTTTCCTCTCTTCCTTCTTCTCCTTCCTCTCCCAATCCGTCCATCCTCTTCAACATCACGTGTTATTCCACCCCCCTCTGGACTGTGGTGGCTAGACGCCGATGTGGTGCAGGGAAGTAGGATGGTGGTTAGTGTGGCTGCTGGAGGTGACCTAGCGTTGCTCTCTCTCTCTCTCTCTCTCTCTGTCTCATTCATGTGTGTAATAAAGTCAGAATAATCCAATTACAGGGTCAGATTAAAGCCTGGGAGCACTGAAAGGCCTGAGAGCTGATACCCAGCCCTGTATGAGTTCACATAGTAACAATCGATCAAATCCTGCCTCAGAGTGCATTATATAGGCAGGATTTGCAGTTTTTGCAACTTTAGCATTGGTTCCACTGCACCAGGCAAGCTACATCATAGTCTTGTGGCAAGCAGGAGACCTGAGTTTGTACCCAGTCGGTGACAAAGAGATGGATACAGAGGGAGAGATGGATGGATAGAGGGATAGAAGGGGAGAGGATAGAGAGAGAGAGATGGATGGATAGAGGGATAGAAGGGGAGAGGATAGAGCAGGGGCGGAAATCCCCGGGGGGGACGGGGGGGACACGACCCCCCCATCCTGGGAAAAATATGATTTGTCCCCCCCAATATATCACTGAAACATAACTATGTAATTTAAATAATATTAATAATACGCAATGAAAGCAATTGTGCTGATTATAGACACTTAATAGCTCGTTTTTAAGTTTCAAAAGATTGCGACCCCCCCACCCTTTGCCTCACAATGGTTTGATCCACTGCCAGTTCCTTAGCTTGCGAGGTAACGTAGAGGTTGTATCTACTGTCTGAAAGGCACTCAATGCACGTAACTGACGTGAGGTTAATCCAGTCAATCGCCCACACACACTAGCTGAATATGCAGAGCTAGCGCGCAAATATTAACTATTAAGCTTGCTAGTACCTATTCCATTTATGTGGCGTCGTCAAAGATGGAATCTTTGCTATCGTCAATTTATTCCAAGATCAGCATGCATGTAAGTTAGTGCTTCAAAGTCCCTGTGATAAGGTTAGCGATAAACTGAACAGAACTACACTCTCTTCTACCATTGTTTTAAATATATTTAATGGTCTCGTTGCAAAAGCTAAATTGTCGCAAGGGAACTTTTATTTATATATTTTATTTCACCTTTATTTAACCCGGGTAGCAAAGATTATAGCAAACACCACTGAATTGGTGCTCGCTAGCTTTGCAAATTCAGCTATTGTTAGAAGCCAGCCAATATGAAACAAACGATTAAAATTACAAAAGGTTGCAGCATATGTTGTGTAAATGGTGAACTCATACAGCTGTCAACTCTTGTCACTGCAATCCGTTTCACATTTGCTAGCTACCTTTTAGATCGAAGCCCATATAGAATGATTGAAGATGATAGAAGCCCATCTCCTACTGTAAATAACCTACATACTGTGTGTGTGTGTAGCCAACCAGGTAGAAAAATGGCAGAAAAAAGACAGACATCAGAGTATTTTTCAGTACACCAAAACGCAAAGTAAGAACCCTAGTAGCCTAATATCTCAAAGACTAGTTGATAAAATGTTAATAAGAAAGAAATGAAATTCTAATGGAAATGTTTCACAATGATGTCATTAGGCAGAGCAGGCAACAGATGGCACACAGACAGCAGAGTTGGGGACAGATATGCAGGGACAGACTGGCAGAGACAGGGAGTCTCAGGTAAGTTTGTTGAGTCTTTGTTTGGCAACATTATGAAAGGTTCTCCGTTTTTTTTGACTAGTAAAATAGGAACATAATTGGAAAATGCCATGGATACCCCCACTCTCAACTTAAACTGGTGACTGAACTAAGAGTTGTTAAAGGCAATGGTATTGCTGTTGTGATTAGTTGTGTAGTTTTGGGTACCGGTAGTTAGGAGTACGGCAAACACCTTATTTCTTTGGTTCCTCAATATACATTTACCATATTAAACGTAGGCTATGTGTTACAGCACTACTTTTGGTGTCCCCCTCAGGAATTGCTCTTGAGAAAATATAATGTAATTGTCCCCTCCAAAGTTGATATCAGATTTTCGCCCCTGGGATAGAGGGAGAGAGAGAGAGAGGGACCGGAGGGTCTGTTTTGGTGGCTGTGAGGTCTTCATGGTGCATTGATATTTGGGTTGGTAGTTAAGGGTGAGAGTAAAGGCTAGTTCACACTGCCAAGCCTTAATGCTCAAATCAGTTCTGGAATACTGACTGTCCAAACAGCGAGTTACAAGTCACCAAATGGGATTGGTTTTCAGACCAGTCATTTTCTGACATGGTTACGCTAGTTGTCATAGTAACGACGGTGCTGATTGGTGTTGGTGCTCGTGCTTCCTGTCACTCAGACGTTACAGCGATGCCTGCCCAGGACGTTTCCCAGCGGCTTTGAATGTTCACAATCATACTGTCAGAACACTTTTAAAGCCTCAAAGGATAAAATAATACAACTTTCAAAATAAGTATTTTTGTCTAGTCACACCAGTCAAATACAGTAGATAGATAGTCACAGCAGTCACATACAGTAGATAGATAGTCACAGCAGTCACATACAGTAGATAGGTAGTCACAGATAGTCACAGCAGTCACATCCCCTGTTAATGAACATCTATCATCCCCTGAACATCTATCATCCCCTGCTAATGAACATGTCATCCCCTGTTAATGAACATCTATCATCCCCTGTTAATGAACATCTATCATCCCCTGTTAATGAACATCTATTATCCCCTGTTAATGAACATCTATCATCCCCTGTTAATGAACATCTATCATCCCGTGTTAATGAACATCTATCATCCCCTGTTAATGAACATCTATCATCCCCTGAACATCTATCATCCCCTGTTAATGAACATCTATCATCCCCTGTTAATTAATAACTATCATCCCCTGTTAATGAACATGTCATCCCGTGTTAATAAACATCTATCATCCCCTGTAAATGAATAACTATCATCCCCTGTTAATGAACATGTCATCCCCTGTTAATGAACATGTATCTTCTCCTGTTAATGAATCTACTGTGCTAATTGAATGTAACGTCTTTAGCTGTGGAGTTGAGACCAAAACAAATCCATTTAAAATACTAATTTTGACTAAAGATATAAGAGCAATTTCCTCCTCTTCTATTGTCCTATATGACCATGAAATAACACTACCAGGCAAGTGCTTTGTTGCATTGAATCATTCAATAGCCGTGTGAGAGAGGGGGTTTAGAGAGGCAACATTACATGATATAAATAGCAGTCAAGGCTGAATTATTTAATACAATGTACGTGTTTGGTAATGCTGGCAGAAGCAGTCTTCTGTCACTCTACAGTAGGGCTGCCCAACCCTCTTCCTGGAGATATACTGTCCTGTGGGTTTTCAGTTTTCAACCCTAATTTAATACACCTGGTTCTATTTATTAGCTACTCAACAAGACCTTAGCTAGCTGAATCAGATATGCTAAATTAGATTGAAAAAAGTAAGGAACCAAGACAATTCCTGATTCTGCCATTAGAGTCTTCCATTAAAGAACACCCTCTGTGTTCTGTTAGACAAGTAACTCTTTATCCACGTTATAGCAGGGGGTGTAAAGCCATTATAGCAGGGGGTGTAAAGCCATTATAGCAGGGGGTGTAAAGCCATAACACATATGTTTTTCCAGCAGCAGACTATGATCAATAATGTTAAAAGCTGCACTGACATCTAACAAGACAGCCCCCCCAATCATTTTATCATCAATTTCTCTCAGCCAATCATCAGTCATCTGTGTCAGTGCTGTGCTTGTTGAGTGTCCTTCCCTATAAGCGTGCTGAAATTCTGTTGTCAATTTGTTTACTGTGAAATAGCACTGTATCTGGTCAAACACAATTTTTTCCAGAAGTTTACTAAGGGTTGGTAACAGGCTGATTGGTCGGCTATTTCAGCCAGTAAAGGGGGCTTTACTATTCTAGGGTAGAGGAATGACTTTAGCTTCCCTCCAGGCCTGAGGGCACACACTCTCTAGTAGGCTTAAAATGAAGATATGCCAAATAGGAGTGGCAATATCTTCCGCTATTCTCCTCAGTTATTTTCCATCCAAGTTGTCAGACCTCGGTGGCTTGCCATTGTTGATAGACAACAATAATTATTTAACCTTTTCCACACTGACTTTACGGAATTCAAAATTACAGTTCTTGTCTTTCATAATTTGGTCAGATATACTCTGATGTGTAGTGTCAGTGTTTGTTGCTGGCATGTCATGCCTAAGTTTGTTTATCTGGCCAATGAAAAGTCATTAAAGTAGTTGGTAATATCAGTGGGTTTAGTGATGAATGAGCATCTGATTATCAGGGGGTTTAGTGATGAATGAACCATCTGATTATCAGGGGGTTTAGTGATGAATGAACCATCTATCAGGGGGTTTAGTGATGAATGAACCATCTGATGGTTTAGTGATGAATGAACCATCTGATTATCAGTGGGTTTAGTGATGAATGAACCATCTGATGGTTTAGTGATGAATGATCCATCTGATTATCAGTGGGTTTAGTGATGAATGATCCATCTGATTATCAGGGGGTTTAGTGATGAATGAGCATCTGATTATCAGGGGGTTTAGTGATGAATGAACCATCTATCAGTGGGTTTAGTGATGAATGAGCATCTGATTATCAGGGGGTTTAGTGATGAATGAACCATCTGATGGTTTAGTGATGAATGAACCATCTGATTATCAGGGGGTTTAGTGATGAATGAACCATCTGATTATCAGGGGGTTTAGTGATGAATGAACCATCTGATTATCAGGGGGTTTAGTGATGAATGAACCATCTATCAGGGGGTTTAGTGATGAATGAACCATCTGATGGTTTAGTGATGAATGAACCATCTGATTATCAGGGGGTTTAGTGATGAATGAACCATCTGATTATCAGTGGGTTTAGTGATGAATGAACCATCTGATTATCAGGGGGTTTAGTGATGAATGAGCATCTGATTATCAGTGGGTTTAGTGATGAATGAACCATCTGATTATCAGTGGGTTTAGTGATGAATGAACCATCTGATTATCAGGGGGTTTAGTGATGAATGAAACATCTGATTATCAGGGGGTTTAGTGATGAATGAACCATCTGATTATCAGTGGGTTTAGTGATGAATGAGCATCTGATTATCAGGGGGTTTAGTGATGAATGAACCATCTGATTATCAGGGGGTTTAGTGATGAATGAACCATCTGATTATCAGGGGGTTTAGTGATGAATGAACCATCTGATTATCAGGGGGTTTAGTGATGAATGAGCATCTGATTATCAGGGGGTTTAGTGATGAATGAACCATCTGATTATCAGTGGGTTTAGTGATGAATGAGCATCTGATTATCAGGGGGTTTAGTGATGAATGAACCATCTGATTATCAGGGGGTTTAGTGATGAATGATCCATCTGATTATCAGTGGGTTTAGTGATGAATGAACCATCTGATTATCAGGGGGTTTAGTGATGAATGAACCATCTGATTATCAGGGGGTTTAGTGATGAATGAACCATCTGATTATCAGTGGGTTTAGTGATGAATGAACCATCTGATTATCAGGGGGTTTAGTGATGAATGAACCATCTGATTATCAGGGGGTTTAGTGATGAATGAACCATCTGATTATCAGGGGGTTTAGTGATGAATGAACCATCTGATTATCAGGGGGTTTAGTGATGAATGAACCATCTGATTATCAGGGGGTTTAGTGATGAATGAACCATCTGATTATCAGTGGGTTTAGTGATGAATGAACCATCTGATTATCAGGGGGTTTAGTGATGAATGAACCATCTGATTATCAGGGGGTTTAGTGATGAATGATCCATCTGATTATCAGTGGGTTTAGTGATGAATGAGCATCTGATTCAATGAATGATGGAGCTGAGTTTGCCTTTTTTCCCAAAATGTAATCTGAAGGTGCTCCACAGCTTTTTACTATCAATCTTTATGTTATTTATCTTTGTTTAATAGTATAGTTTCTTCTTTTTATTCAGTTTAGTCACATGATTTCTCAATTTGCAGTATGTTTACCAATCATTTCTGCTGCCAGGCTTATTTGCCATTCCTTTTGCCTCATCCCTCTCAACCATACAATTTTTCAATTCCTCATCAATCCAAGGGGATTTAACAGTTTTAACAGTCATTTTCTTAATGGGTGCTTATTAGTAACTGGAATAAGCAATTTCATAAATGTGTCCAGTGCAGCGTCTGGTTGCTCCTCATTACACACCACAGACCAGTAAATATTCTTTACATCATCAACATAAGATTCACTACAAAACTTATTGTATGACCTCTTATACACTATATTAGGCCCAGCCTTTGGAACTTTGGTTTTCCTAGATATGGCTAATATATTGTGATGACTACATCTGATGGATCTGGATACTGCTTTCAAACTAATTCCTGCAGTATTAGTAAAGATGTGATAAATAGATGCTGATGATTTCATTCTTGTGCTGTTTGTAACTACCCTGGTAGGTTGACTGATAACCTGAACCAGGTTACAGGCACTGGTTACAGTTTGAAGCTTTGTCTTGAGTGGGCAGCTTGATGAGAGCCAGTCAATTAATAAATCACCCAGAAAATATACTTCTCTGTTGATATCACATACATTATCAAGCATTTCACACGTTATCCAAATACTGACTGTTAGCACTTGGTGGTCTATAGCAGCTTCCCACCAGAATGGGCTTTAGGTGAGGCAGATGAACCTGCAGCCATATTACTTCAACAGTATTTAACATGAGATCCTCTAATCTTTACAGGAATGTGGTTCTGAATATAAACAGCAACACTCCACCATTGGCATTTCTGTATTTTCTGTAAATGTTATAACAATGTATTGCTACCACTGAATCATCAAAGGTATATTCTAAGTGAGTTTCAAAGATAGTCAGACTATGAATGTCATCTGTTACCAGCAAGTTATTAATTTCATGAACCTTGTTTCTTAGGCTACATATGTTAACATGGGCTACTTTTGAGCACTTGTCTGTGATGCTTGCTTGTTTCCATTGCTTTACTGGGAAGCTTAACAGAAGTAGACATGCTCATGTTATTTATGCTAGTGCAGGGTGAGCTGCACACAGTGGTCTTCCTATAGGGCACACCACCTCAGTGTTAACAGTGGTCTTCCTATAGGACACACCACCTCAGTGTTAACAGTGGTCTTCCTACTAGGACACACCACCTCAGTGTTAACAGTGGACTTCCTATAGGACACACCACCTCAGTGTTAACCTCTTGGGGCTATGTGGGACGCTAGCGTGCCACCCGTGGTGCACCCTATCAACAGCAGGTGCATTTCAAGAGCGGCAAATTTGAAACCAAATAAATGTCAAAATTCAAATTTTTCAAACATACAACTATCTTACACCCTTTGAAAGATAAACATCTCCTTAATCTAACCACGTTGTCCGATTTCAAAAAGGTTTTACGGCGAAAGCATAAAGTTAGATTATGTTAGGAGAGTACATTGACAATAGCTGTGTGTAATGTTTTGTCAATTCAAAGACAGGCGTCACCAAAACCATAAAATCAGCTAAAGTTATGCACTAACCTTTGACAATCTCCATCAGATGACACTCCTAGGACATTGTGTTAGACAATACATGCATTTTTAGTTCTATCAAGTTCATATTTATATCCAAAAACAGCGTTTTACTATGGCGTTGATGTTCAGGAAATCGTTTCCCTCCAATAACCGGCAGTCAAGTCAGCACAACAAATTAAATAATGAATATTAGAAAACATTGGTAAAATATTATATTGTCATTTAAAGAATTATAGATTTACATCTCTTGAACGCAATCGACTTGCCAGATTTAAAAATAACCTTACTGGGAAATCACACTTTGCAATAATCTGAGCACTGCGCCCAGAAAAATACGCTTTGCGATACAGACTAACCGCCATGTTGGAGAGATCTAAAATCGAAAATACTATGTAAATAATCCATTACCTTTGATTCTCTTCATCAGATGTCACTTCCAGGAATCCCAGGTCCATAACGAATGTAGTTTTGTTCAAAAAAGCTCATCATTTATGTCCAAAAAGCTCCGTGTTGTTAGCACATGATCTAAGCCCGCCGGACTTCACTTCATGAACGAGGGGAAAAAATATATTTACGTTCGTTCAAACATGTCAAACGTTGTATAGCATAAATCATTAGTGCCTTTTTTAACCAGAACATGAATAATATTCAAGGTGGACGAATGCATACTCTTTTATAACGTATTGGAACGAGGGTACCCAACATGAACTCGCGCGCCAGGTGTCTAATGGGCCATCATCGTTCCATGGCTCTTGTTCGGTCAGATCTCCCTCCAGAAGACTCAAAACACTTTGTAAAGGCTGGTGACATCTAGTGGAAGCAATAGGAAGTGCCAAAATATTCCTCAGCCCCTGTGTTTTTCAATGGCATAGGCTTAATGGTAATTCAACACATCAGGTATCCACTTCCTGTCAGAATCTGTCTCAGGGTTTTGCCTGCCAAATGAGTTCTGTTATACTCACAGACACCATTCAAACAGTTTTAGAAACTTTAGGGTGTTTTCTATCCATATATAATAAGTATATGCATATTCTAGTTACTGGGTAGGATTAGTAACCAGATTAAATCGGGTACGTTTTTATCCAGCCGTGAAAATACTGCCCCCTAGCCCCAACAGGTTAACAGTGGTCTTCCTATAGGGCACCACCTCAGTGTTAACAGTATAAATCTGGTTCATAGGCTCATGATTACTGCATACAATAATTATTCTATCTTCCGAACAGAAACGATACGACTGATGTGCCGCAGGTGACTGTTGCAGGGAACTGATAGTCGTGTTCCTGTAGAGCACACAGCCCATAGAGATGGAACAGGATTGTTGATATCCATGGTGTAACCTACAGACAAGGTCTTCTTCACAGTGTTGCCAACCATGTTCCATATGAGAATATGTTTTAGTAAGAGTGTTAAGCCTTTCTAACATAGGTGACTTCAGGGAATTTATTGTCTTGTTGCCCAGTGGTCCCATATACCATGCATGTAGCCTACCCATATACCATGCATGTAGTCTACCCATATACCATGCATGTAGCCTACCCATATACCATGCATGTAGCCTACCCATATACCATGCATGTAGCCTACCCATATACCATGCATGTAGCCTACCCATATACCATGCATGTAGCCTACCCATATACCATGCATGTAGCCTACCCATATACCATGCATGTAGCCTACCCATATACCATGCATGTAGCCTACCCATATACCATGCATGTAGCCTACCCATATACCATGCATGTAGCCTACAGCAGTGGTCCCATATACCATGCATGTAGTCTACCCATATACCATGCATGTAGCCTACCCATATACCATGCATGTAGCCTACCCATATACCATGCATGTAGCCTACAGCAGTGGTCCCATATACCATGCATGTAGCCTACCCATATACCATGCATGTAGCCTACAGCAGTGGTCCCATATACCATGCATGTAGCCTACCCATATACCATGCATGTAGCCTACAGCAGTGGTCCCATATACCATGCATGTAGCCTACCCACTTAAGTGTACTTTGAAGAATTTCTACGTTGTTTGTCATTTGAGAATTGAATCCACTATGGGAGTTGGTTTGCAGGGTTCAGCAGTTTTGTTCAGGCTTGAGGTTGGACTGTTACAATGAGTTATGAGGCATACCGTGAATCATATTATTTTCAAAGCTGGATGTTTGGCTGCTTGACCGTAGATAATGATAATAAAGCCTTTGTCTCTCCCTCCCCCGTCCCTCCTCTCCCTCCTTACTCCTTCCTGTCCCTCCCTCCCTCCTGTCCCTCCTCTCCTTCCTCCCTCCCTGCTGTCCCTCTGTCCCTCCTCTCTCCTTCCTGTCCCTCCCTCCCTCCTGTCCCTCCTCTCCTTCCTCCCTCCCTGCTGTCCCTCTGTCCCTCCTCCCTCCCTCCTGTCCCTCCTCTCTCCCCCCTCTCTCCCCTACTGTGCCTAGTGTTCAGCCTGCCACTGTCATTGTCTGCTGTCTGTCTGTGGCACAAGTCTATCATGTTCCTGTTAGACAAGCTGTTTGTCTAGACATCAAAGCCTACCTGTACCTGTGTCTAAGAATGCCTTCCAGATGGCACCCTAATCCCTATATAGTGCAGAATGCCTTCCAGATGGCACCCTAATCCCTATATAGTGCAGAATGCCTTCCAGATGGCACCCTAATCCCTATATAGTGCAGAATGCCTTCCAGATGGCACCCTAATCCCTATATAGTGCAGAATGCCTTCCAGATGGCACCCTAATCCCTATATAGTGCAGAATGCCTTCCAGATGGCACCCTAATCCCTATATAGTGCAGAATGCCTTCCAGATGGCACCCTAATCCCTATATAGTGCAGAATGCCTTCCAGATGGCACCCTAATCCCTATATAGTGCAGAATGCCTTCCAGATGGCACCCTAATCCCTATATAGTGCAGAATGCCTTCCAGATGGCACCCTAATCCCTATATAGTGCAGAATGCCTTCCAGATGGCACCCTAATCCCTATATAGTGCAGAATGCCTTCCAGATGGCACCCTAATCCCTATATAGTGCAGAATGCCTTCCAGATGGCACCCTAATCCCTATATAGTGCAGAATGCCTTCCAGATGGCACCCTAATCCCTATATAGTGCAGAATGCATTCCAGATGGCACCCTAATCCCTATATAGTGCAGAATGCCTTCCAGATGGCACCCTAATCCCTATATAGTGCAGAATGCCTTCCAGATGGCACCCTAATCCCTATATAGTGCAGAATGCCTTCCAGATGGCACCCTAATCCCTATATAGTGCAGAATGCCTTCCAGATGGCACCCTAATCCCTATATAGTGCAGAATGCCTTCAAGATGGCACCCTAATCCCTATATAGTGCAGAATGCCTTCCAGATGGCACCCTAATCCCTATATAGTGCAGAATGCCTTCCAGATGGCACCCTAATCCCTATATAGTGCAGAATGCCTTCCAGATGGCACCCTAATCCCTATATAGTGCAGAATGCCTTCCAGATGGCACCCTAATCCCTATATAGTGCAGAATGCATTCTAGATGGCACCCTAATCCCTATATAGTGCAGAATGCCTTCCAGATGGCACCCTAATCCCTATATAGTGCATTGCTTTGTGGCAGACATTTGGGACGCATCCTAACTCTCTGCGTTGTCTTGAGTTATTACTACTTCCTATGCAGCATCGTTATGCATCATCGTTATGCAGCATCGTTATGAGGTATCATTATTCAGCATCGTTATGCAGTAGTATCGTTATGCAGTAGTATTGTTATGCAGTAGTATCGTTATGCAGTAGTATCATTATGCAGTAGTATCGTTATCCAGTAGTATCGTTATGCAGTAGTATCATTATGCAGTATCGTTATGCAGTATCGTTATGCAGTAGTATCGTTACGAAGTAGTATCAATATGCAGTATTGTTATGCAGTAGTATCATTATGCAGTAGTATCATTATGCAGTAGAATTATTAGGCAGTATCGTTATGCAGTAGTATCATTTTGCAGTACTATCATTATTCAGCAGTATCATTATGCAGTATCATTATGTAGTAGTATTGATATGCAGTATCATTATGCAGTAGTATCATTATGCAGTAGTATCGTTATGCAGTAGTATTGTTATGCAGTAGAATCGTTATGCAGTAGAATCATTAGGCAGTATCGTTATGCAGTAGTATCATTATGCAGTAGTATCATTATGCAGTAGTATCATTATGCAGTAGTATCATTATCCAGTAGTATCGTTATGCAGTAGAATCATTATGCAGTATCGTTATGCAGTATCGTTATGCAGTAGTATCATTATGCAGTATCGTTATGCAGTAGTATCATTATGCAGTATCGTTATGCAGTAGTATCATTATGCAGTATCGTTATGCAGTAGTATCATTATGCAGTATCGTTATGCAGTAGTATCATTATGCAGTATCATTATGCAGTATCATTATCCAGTAGTATCATTATGCAATAGTATCATTATGCAGTATCGTTATCCAGTAGTATCATTATGCAGTATCATTATCCAGTAGTATCGTTATGCAGTAGTATCATTATGCAGTAGTATCGTTATGCAGTAGTATCATTATGCAGTATCATTATCCAGTAGTATCGTTATGCAGTAGTATTATTATGCAGTATCGTTATGCAGTAGTATCATTATGCAGTATCGTTATATCGTTATGCATCATCGTTATGCAGCATCGTTATGAGGTATCATTATTCAGCATCGTTATGCAGTAGTATCGTTATGCAGTAGTATTGTTATGCAGTAGTATCGTTATGCAGTAGTATCATTATGCAGTAGTATCGTTATCCAGTAGTATCGTTATGCAGTAGTATCATTATGCAGTATCGTTATGCAGTATCGTTATGCAGTAGTATCGTTACAAAGTAGTATCAATATGCAGTATTGTTATGCAGTAGTATCATTATGCAGTAGTATCATTATGCAGTAGAATTATTAGGCAGTATCGTTATGCAGTAGTATCATTTTGCAGTACTATCATTATTCAGCAGTATCATTATGCAGTATCATTATGTAGTAGTATTGATATGCAGTATCATTATGCAGTAGTATCATTATGCAGTAGTATCGTTATGCAGTAGTATTGTTATGCAGTAGAATCGTTATGCAGTAGAATCATTAGGCAGTATCGTTATGCAGTAGTATCATTATGCAGTAGTATCGTTATGCAGTAGTATCATTATGCAGTAGTATCATTATGCAGTAGTATCATTATCCAGTAGTATCGTTATGCAGTAGAATCATTAGGCAGTATCGTTATGCAGTATCGTTATGCAGTAGTATCATTATGCAGTATCGTTATGCAGTAGTATCATTATGCAGTATCGTTATGCAGTAGTATCATTATGCAGTATCGTTATGCAGTAGTATCATTATGCAGTATCGTTATGCAGTAGTATCATTATGCAGTATCATTATGCAGTATCATTATCCAGTAGTATCATTATGCAATAGTATCATTATGCAGTATCGTTATCCAGTAGTATCATTATGCAGTATCATTATCCAGTAGTATCGTTATGCAGTAGTATCATTATGCAGTAGTATCGTTATGCAGTAGTATCATTATGCAGTATCATTATCCAGTAGTATCGTTATGCAGTAGTATTATTATGCAGTATCGTTATGCAGTAGTATCATTATGCAGTATCGTTATGCAGTAGTATCATTATGCAGTATCATTATGCAGTAGTATCATTATGCAGTATCATTATCCAGTAGTATCGTTATGCAGTAGTATCATTATGCAGTAGTATCATTATCCAGTAGTATCGTTATGCAGTAGTATCATTATGCAGTAGTATCGTTATGCAGTAGTATCATTATGCAGTAGTATCGTTATCCAGTAGTATCGTTATGCAGTAGTATCATTATGCAGTATCGTTATCCAGTAGTATCGTTATGCAGTAGTATCATTATGCAGTATCATTATCCAGTAGTATCGTTATGCAGTAGTATCGTTATCCAGTAGTATCGTTATGCAGTAGTATCATTATGCAGTATCGTTATGCAGTAGTATCATTATGCAGTTTCGTTATGCAGTAGTATCGTTATGCAGTAGTATCATTATGCAGTATCATTATCCAGTAGTATCGTTATGCAGTAGTATCATTATGCAGTAGTATCGTTATGCAGTAGTATCATTATGCAGTTTCGTTATGCAGTAGTATCATTATGCAGTAGTATCATTATGCAGTAGTGTTGTTATGCAATAGTATCATTCTGCAGTATCGTTATGCAGTAGTATCATTATGCAGTATCATTATCCAGTAGCATCATTATGCAGTAGTATCATTATTTAGTTTTGTTATGCAGTAGTATCATTATGCAGTAGTATCGTTATGCAGTAGTATCATTATGCATTAGTATCGTTATGCAGTAATATCGTTATGCATTAGTATCGTTATGCAGTAGTGTTGTTATGCAGTAGTATCATTATGCAGTATTGTTATGCAGTAGTATCATTCTGCAGTATCGTTATGCAGTAGTATCATAATGCAGTATCATTATCCAGTAGCATCGTTATGCAGTAGTATCATTATTTAGTTTCGTTATGCAGTAGTATTGTTGTGTAATGTCATTATGCAGTAGTATTGTTATGCAGTAGTATCCTTATGCAGTATTATCATTATTTAGTTTTGTTATGCAGTAGTATTGTTGTGTAATGTCATTATGCAGTAGTATTGTTATGCAGTATCATTATGCATTGTCGTTATGCAGTATCGTTATGCAGTAGTATCGTTATGCAGTAGTATCGTTATGCAGTGTCATTCTGCAGTTTCATTATGCAGTATTGTTATGAAGTATCATTATGCAGTTTCGTTATGCAAGCATCATTATGCAGTTTCTGTATGCATTATTGTTATGCAGTATCGTTATGCAGCATCATTATGCAGTCTCATTATGCCCTGTCATTATGCAGTATCTTTTCAAATGTGTTGCATGACCTGCTTTCCGTACGTCAGGTATGATTCAAACCCTGTCTCTGCATCATCTTTACTTAATTATACATCTAATTGTACAAAGCTGTTGCATGACCTGATCTCCATGCTGCTGTACTTTAGGGATGATTCCTATTAATTGTTACATTTGCTGAATGATTCATTCTCTGCATGGCCGCTTGTCTCACAAGGCTGAAAACATTAACCTTTAGATTTCTTGGAAGAGCATTTCATTATACACACTAAACTGATGACAATCATGATTTAATTTAAGCTTGAAAACTAAAGGCATTCTTTGCGAAACCCCAGGGAACACTCATATCCTGTTCAAGACTTGTGTAGGATTTCAGTTTGGTGTCGGTTTCCAACATGTTTGTCTCTTTGGGGACAGTGTGTGATGGACAGACAGACTGGCTGTACATTTCTTTCTCACTTTCCTCTGCATGTTGCTGGCGATGACTTAAGCTTGCTTTGTTTGCGGGGGTTAAAGCCGCCTTTGGGGGGGCGTCCACGGGCTCCTCCTCCTTCCTCCGTCCTTTCTTCTCGCTGTGCTTTATCCCTCCCTGTCTCCCATCCCTCTTTCCTGCACACCAAGCACACTCCCTCCTCCTCCTCCCACCTGAGCACTGACACACCCCTTCCATCTGTCTTTTCCTACCCAGAATTCCCTAACAACCCGCCACCTGGGGGCCGTGAGATCCCGCAGGAGCAGCACAATGCGGGTGCCGTCATCGGGTGCGCTGTGGGCGGGGTCGTCCTGTTAGCGGCGGCCGCCACCCTGCTCTTTGTCTTCCTGCGCCGCCGCCAGCGCACCTTCAAGGGCGACTACAGCACCAAGAAACAGGTGTTTGGGAACGGCTACAGCAAGGCCGGGGGCCTGCCAGCCCACCCTCCCATCCCCAACAACCTGCAGTACCCAGACGACTCGGATGACGAGAAGAAGCCTGCACAGATCGCTGTGACCGGAGGGTTCGAGGCGAGCGAACGCGATTTTGACGGAGATGCGGAGGACTTGAAGAGGCCCTATTTCACAGTGGACGAAGGAGAGAGTCGAGATTACGACGAACGGACTCTCGCCTTCCAGTACGACCCCGAGTCGGAGATAGCCGACGATATGGTGTCCCAAACCGATGGCTCTGTCATTTCAAAGAAAGAGTGGTATGTGTAGGGGCAACAAACAACCAAACCAACCAACCAACCTCCCGTCCCACCCCCCTACCATCCCCCTACCACCACCACTACCACCCCCTCACCTCCATTAGTCAACCCCATCCCGCCTTTCATCTCAGACATTCAGTCCAGTGCCCCTCCGAACCCCCAACCCATCAGAACCCAGTCAATTAAAACCACGTAAAAAAAATGCACTGTCAAGTCCTAAAGAGCATGCAACAACACATCAACATGTCAACAACAACACATGTCAACAACACATCAAAATGTCAACAACAACATTACATCATGTCAACAACAACACATCAACATGTCAACAACATTGCATCAACATGTCAACAACAACACATCAACATGTCAACGTCAACAAAACAACACATCAACATAACAACAACAACACATCAACATTTCAACAACACATCAACATGTCAACAACAACACATCAATATGTCAACAACAACATTACATCAACATGTCAACGTCAACAAAAACAACACATCAACATAACAACACATCAACATGTCAACAACAACAACACATCAACATGTCAACAACAACATGTCAACAACACATCAAAATGTCAACAACAACTTTACATCAACATGTCAACAACAACATTGCATCAACATGTCAACGTCAACAAAAACAACACATCAACATGTCAACAACAACATTACATCAACATGTCAACAACAACATTGCATCAACATGTCAACGACAACACAACTTCAACATGTCAACAACAACATGTCAACGACAACACAACTTCAACATGTCAACAACAACATTACATCATGGTGTATCGAAATTCCATTAGTTGAAACTGCAAATATTACTGAACACGGTTTGTCATTGGACTCATGTGCAACCACCATTGACTTTCAAGGCCAGACAGAAAGAGTGACCTGGTCGCTTGGATAATACTGGTGGATTATTCTTGTGTGTTTTTCCATGATATTCTAAATGTATTACATGTAAGGAGACTTGGGAGAGATGAGGTATTTGCTGAGCACATTGTGAAAGTCCAACACTGGATGTATGATACGTCGTTTTTATTATTATTCTCATCACCAATGCCTTTTCTGCTATTGTTTTTTTTATATATAACTTGCTTATGTACGTTATGGGTTCAACTAAGGTAACTAGAGGGTACATTAACTAAAGGGTACAGTAACATGTCAATCAAAACAACAGGTTTATATACTGTAGATATATATGAGTTATCTGATTGTGTTGTTTTTAAGAGAATGAGATGTCTGCCATGACAGCCCCTTTTTTCTCTCCCTGGCTTCTTATTGACTAGCAACACTACACAACAATACAAGACTGGGTTTAACCCAATGATGTATATAAACCCTGGATTGCTGATGCATTGTATTGGCCAATGAGAAGCTTTGAAGCCAACGGTCGGCTATATTGGCACTCCCCAGAATAGGTACTCCATAAGAATTAAAGGAATTCTACAGTATTCCAATTAAATGTTTCAAGGACAAAATTACATTTATTTAAGTATTTTTGTTGTTGTAGTGGGGACAGTAACATTAGTACTTTCAAAAAAGTATACTTTAAAGCTGCAATATGTACGTTTTTAGGTGACCTGACCAAATTCACATAGAAATGTGTGTTATAGATCTGTCGTTATCATTGAAAGCAAGTCTAAGAAGCGGAAGATCTTTTCTATCTGCGCTATTTCTATGCTTCCCAATCTTATGTTTCATTTTTGCGTCTTTTACTTTCGTTTTTTACACCAGCTTCAAACAGCTGGAAATACAATATGTTTTGTTATGAAAAAGATGTTTCGCAGCGGTTTAGATGATACAATGATTCTCAACCAGGAAATGGTGGAGCGATTGCTGCGTAGTGCATATTTTTTGTTGTTGTGATATCCAATTGGCAGTTACATGCTTGCCCCCATCGCTGCCCTACGGACTCGGAGAGGCAAAGGTCGAGAGCCATGTGACACAGCCCGGCATCGAACCCAGGTCTGTAGTGACACTTCAAGCACTGTGATGCAGTGCCTTAGACCGCTACGCCACTTGGGAGGCCTGCATAGTGTATCTTTAAAGAAATATTTTTCCTTTTTTATTTTTATGTTTAGCTCACATAATATAATTAGACAGTCTGCATTAAGGTGTCTGTTATAAAATACATGTTGAAAAACTAATGTAGACATTAATAAATGCATTTTTATAGCTTCCTACATATTTTCTACAACGGTGGGGGAGTGCCAAGGCGTGGTGGCTTCAAAACAGCGCCCCCTGTAAGTAATCTAGTGTATATATAAATCATTGGTTTAACAATGTATTACAGCCCCCTGCATAGTATACTATAAGAGTACTACAGAGTATAGTAGTGTAGTACAGAGTATAGTATGTATTTTGGTCATGTACATTCTAGCTGTCTTCCAAAGACATGCCTGGTGTTTATTACTCTTCAGGGTACTGAGACCTGCGGCACGTCAACGCAACAAGCCATATGGACACGGCAGTAAATCATACAGGCCTAGAGGAAACGCCAGTAGATATAGAAGGACAATGTGCCGGAATGTGCCCTAGTTTTAGTTTCAGATGCTGAGTTGTTTTGGCGCCATTTTAGTTTGGTGGCCATTTTAGCTGCAGTGAGAAAACAGGTGAGAAGGGAGAAGGTCCTGCTGTCCTGAAGCATCCCTGTGACGTAATCCCTCGTTATGGGTTGTAGCGGCATTATGTCATGTATTTTCAACATACAGAACAGTAATGCTTCAATTATGCTCTGAGAAATGCCATTTCATAATATGTATCTTAAACTTGAAAGGGTTTACCTAAAGGGGTTTACCTAAAGGGGTTTACCTAAAGGGGTTACCTAAAGGGGTTACCTAAAGGGGTTTACCTAAAGGGTTTACCTAAAGGGTTTACCTAAAGGGGTTTACCTAAAGGGTTTACCTAAAGGGTTTACCTAAAGGGGTTACCTAAAGGGTTTACCTAAAGGGGTTACCTAAAGGGGTTTACCTAAAGGGGTTTACCTAAAGGGTTTACCTAAAGGGGTTTACCCTAAAGGGTTTACCTAAAGGGTTTACCTAAAGGGTTTACCTAAAGGGGTTACCTAAAGGGGTTTACCTAAAGGGTTTACCTAAAGGGGTTTACCTAAAGGGTTTACCTAAAGGGGTTACCTAAAGGGGTTTACCTAAAGGGGTTTACCTAAAGGGGTTTACCTAAAGGGTTTACCTAAAGGGGTTACCTAAAGGGGTTACCTAAAGGGGTTACCTAAAGGGGTTTACCTAAAGGGGTTTACCCTAAAGGGTTTACCTAAAGGGTTTACCTAAAGGGTTTACCTAAAGGGGTTACCTAAAGGGGTTTACCTAAAGGGGTTTACCTAAAGGGTTTACCTAAAGGGTTTACCTAAAGGGGTTTACCTAAAGGGGTTTACCTAAAGGGGTTACCTAAAGGGGTTTACCCTAAAGGGTTTACCTAAAGGGGTTTACCTAAAGGGGTTTACCTAAAGGGGTTACCTAAAGGGGTTTACCTAAAGGGGTTTACCTAAAGGGGTTTACCTAAAGGGGTTACCTAAAGGGGTTTACCTAAAGGGGTTTACCTAAAGGGGTTTACCTAAAGGGGTTTACCTAAAGGGGTTTACCTAAAGGGTTTACCTAAAGGGTTTACCTAAAGGGGTTTACCTAAAGGGGTTTACCTAAAGGGGTTTACCTAAAGGGGTTTACCTAAAGGGTTTACCTAAAGGGTTTACCTAAAGGGGTTTACCTAAAGGGGTTTACCTAAAGGGGTTTACCTAAAGGGTTTACCTAAAGGGTTTACCTAAAGGGGTTTACCTAAAGGGGTTTACCTAAAGGGGTTTACCTAAAGGGGTTTACCCTAAAGGGTTTACCTAAAGGGGGTTACCTAAAGGGGTTTACCTAAAGGGGTTTACCTAAAGGGGTTTACCTAAAGGGGTTTACCTAAAGGGGTTACCTAAAGGGGTTTACCTAAAGGGGTTTACCTAAAGGGGTTTACCTAAAGGGGTTTACCTAAAGGGGTTACCTAAAGGGGTTTACCTAAAGGGGTTTACCTAAAGGGGTTACCTAAAGGGGTTTACCTAAAGGGGTTTACCTAAAGGGGTTTACCTAAAGGGGTTTACCTAAAGGGTTTACCTAAAGGGTTTACCTAAAGGGGTTTACCTAAAGGGGTTTACCTAAAGGGGTTTACCTAAAGGGGTTTACCTAAAGGGGTTTACCTAAAGGGGTTTACCTAAAGGGGTTTACCTAAAGGGTTTACCTAAAGGGGTTACCTAAAGGGGTTTACCTAAAGGGGTTTACCTAAAGGGGTTACCTAAAGGGGTTTACCTAAAGGGGTTTACCTATTGTTTAATGATCCTAATTTTGTTATTATTGCTCCATTTTTCTTTATTCTAATTTCTGTGTGTATTAGAGAGTTTGCATTACCTTGTGATTTCCACAGAAAGCTTGTTCGATAGTGACATTGAGTCTGTGGTGTCTGACTGGGTAGAGTTGGCCCTAAGGTACTATACCTCCACTCACACCACCTTCTAACAGGAGCCTCCAATGGACACAATGGACATGAGGACAATGAGGACAACGAGGACAATATTAAATGTGGCTGTGCATCTCTGCCTACAGAGAGACATTTTTTAAAAGCAAAGGGAACAGAAATATGATGATAAATGTTGTCTAACTGAATTTAGCAGCAGATGTTTTTTTCTTTCTGTTTAAATATATATATATTTCTCAACAGTTTGGATAAGAGTCGTTCACAATCTAGTCCAGTTGCGGCCAATATAAAATATATGTTGATTTGTTTAAAAAAAAATTGGTTACTACATGATTCCATATGTGTTATTTCATAGTTTTGATGTCTTCACTATTATTCTACAATGTTTGAAAATAGTAAAAAATAAAGAAAAACCCTTGAATGAGTAGGTGTGTCCAAACATTTGACTGGTACTGTATATAAATCACAACATCTCTATATGGATACAAATGGGAGACAAATCAAACAAAAATGGATTCCTCTACAGCAGAACTGGCTCCTTAAGAGACGGGATTGGTTGGCTTTTAGACCCACAATATCAGCTGCCAGTAGCTGCGGTCCACAGCATAACATTCTTTATCCTCAGTTTTGATATGCAACTTTTAAGCCACTAACAGAATATTATTATTATTATTGTGAAAAAATCTATGCAACATCTGTAACCAAGTACGAGTGGGAAATCTGTCAAGCGATGGACATCGACACATAGAGAAGCCATTCTGGATGACTTTAAACTGGTCGACATCTTAAGCCTTGTTTTATGCATGTGATTTTATGTGAGGGTGGGTGGGAGTGGAAGTATGGATGTTTTTAGTGGTTCTCTTTTGTACAGAGAGCTAGTCTGTGTGTTCACACATCAGCTCAGAGGAGAGGAGAACTCTGCTAGTGTCTGTAGGGAGGAGGGGTGCGGTGGGCAGTCAGTAGTTCACAAAAGGATTTCATTATGTAGAGACAAAAGACCAAAGTACATCCCAAATGGCTCCCTATCATGTATAGTGCACTACTTAGAACCAGTGCACTATATATAGAGAATAGGGGGCACTACTTAGAACCAGTGCACTATATAGAGAATAGAGTGCACTACTTAGAACCAGTGCACTATATAGAGAATAGAGTGCACTACTTAGAACCAGTGCACTATATATAGAGAATAGAGTGCACTACTTAGAACCAGTATATAGAGAATAGGGGGCATTACTTAGAACCAGTGCACTATATAGAGAATAGGGTGCACTACTTAGAACCAGTATATAGAGAATAGGGGGCACTACTTAGAACCAGTGCGCTATATATAGAGAATAGGGGGCATTACTTAGAACCAGTGCACTATATAGAGAATAGGGTGCACTACTTAGAACCACTATATAGAGAATAGGGTGCACTACTTAGAACCAGTGCACTATATAGAGAATAGGGTGCACTACTTAGAACCAGTATATAGAGAATAGAGGGCACTACTTAGAACCAGTGCACTATATAGAGAATAGGGTGCACTACTTAGAACCAGTATATAGAGAATAGGGGGCACTACTTAGAACCAGTGCACTATATAGAGAATAGAGTGCACTACTTAGAACCACTATATAGAGAATAGGGGGCACTACTTAGAACCAGTGCACTATATAGAGAATAGAGTGCACTACTTAGAACCAGTATATAGAGAATAGGGGGCACTACTTAGAACCAGTATATAGAGAATAGGGGGCATTACTTAGAACCAGTCCACTATATACAGAATAGGGGGCACTACTTAGAACCAGTGGACTATATAGAGAATAGGGTGCACTACTTAGAACCAGTATATAGAGAATAGGGGGCACTACTTAGAACCAGTATATAGAGAATAGGGGGCACTACTTAGAACCAGTGCACTATATAGAGAATAGAGTGCACTACTTAGAACCAGTATATAGAGAATAGGGGGCACTACTTAGAACCACTATATACAGAATAGGGGGCACTACTTAGAACCACTATATAGAGAATAGAGTGCACTACTTAGAACCAGTGGACTATATAGAGAATAGGAGGCACTACTTAGAACCAGTATATAGAGAATAGGGTGAACTACTTAGAACCACTATATAGAGAATAGGGGGCATTACTTAGAACTAGTGCACTATATAGAGAATAGGGGGCACTACTTAGAACCAGTGGACTATATAGAGAATAGGGTGCACTACTTAGAACCACTATATAGAGAATAGGGGGCACTAATTAGTACCAGTATATAGAGAATAGGGTACACTACTTAGAACCAGTGCACTATATATAGAGAATAGGGTGAACTACTTAGAACCAGTGCACTATATAGAGAATAGGGGGCACTACTTAGAACCAGTGCACTATATAGAGAGTAGGGTGCCATTTGGAATGCACACAACTCTTAGTTTTGCATGTTTCTTGGCAGCCAGCAAAAATGACATTGGCTGAGTATCTGACAGTCCAGTCTCTCTGTTTGAATAAACATGTTAATGATGAACCTCCAGCATTATGTGTTACCCTTAAAAGATGTCAACACAAATATAACCACATGGAATTGAAAGCTGTCCTATAATTAAGCTTTTTTATTATACATTTTATTTGACACTTTATTTTAATTGCAATGATTTTAATAACCACACACAAATGTCTTTATGAAAGAGATCATCAATATGTATAACTTTTTATGTAACTATCCAGAAAAGTCCCGTATGATGAATAATACAGAACCTATTTCTGGATTTTGAAAGTTACATATCTTGAAAACTTGATTGCTGATGGACTAAAGAAACAAATAGCAAAAGATTGTTTTTGGGAGGAGTTTTCCTTTTCATAGAGGTCTTGTGGTTACGTTTTAAGTGACTCTTAAAACAGCTTGGGAGAATGAGAGACGTTAGCAAATAAAATAATGTCTTCTTTTTGATTGTCCATATGGTGAGGCTGTTTTTATATAATTGATTGTGATTTAATTCCCTCATTCTTCAGCTCTTTTGTAATCAATAGCTTTAGGTCAACAGACTTCAGCTCAACATTCCATTGTAAATAATGTGTATAATATTAAAGTTGAGTTTATAGATTTCTTTTTTTCAAGGATAACTGCAATAGGGACCCTGCTCATTCTACAATGTACCTATTTTGACTGTGAAATACTAGAGAAAGAACAACGCGGATTAGGGATAAAACAACAATACGGATTAGGGTTAAGAACAACACGGATTAGGGATAAAACAACAATACGGATTAGGGATAAAACAACAACACGGATTAAGGATTAAAGAACAACGCGGATTAAGGATAAAAGAACAATGTGGATTAGGGTTAAAAGAACAACACGGATTAAGGATAAAACAACAACACGGATTAGGGATAAAACAACAATACGGATTAGGGATAAAACAACAATACGGATTAAGGATAAAAGAACAACACGGATTAGGGATAAAACAACAACACGGATTAAGGATAAAACAACAATACGGATTAGGGATAAAACAACAATACGGATTAGGGATAAAACAACAATACGGATTAGGGATAAAAGAACAACACGGATTAAGGATAAAACAACAACACGGATTAGGGATAAAACAACAACACGGATTAAGGATAAAACAACAATACGGATTAAGGATAAAACAACAACACGGATTAGGGATAAAAGAACAACACGGATTAGGGATAAAACAACAACACGGATTAAGGATAAAACAACAATACGGATTAGGGATAAAAGAACAACACGGATTAGGATTAAGAACAACACGGATTAGGGTTAAGAACAACACGGATTAGGATTAAGAACAACACGGATTAGGGTTAAGAACAACACGGATTAAGGATAAAAGAACAACACAGATTAGGGTTAAAAAATTCTGGTAACATTCCCAAAATTACAAAAATGTTTAAAAAAATGCCATTTGGAAGATTTCTGGAATCAGGAGGAAATAATAAAGGAAAGCTGGAATCCTCCAACCAGGATTTCTGGAAAACCTGAAAATGTTTGGGAAATTACCGGAACTTTGCAACCTTAACTATGATGGCTGGATTGAGTTGATATGCGTAGATTGTTATTACGTCATCATCATCCCTCTTATTCTGACCATTCCAGTACCATAGGTTGGATGCAAAATTACGGTACATTTTCCCAGAATTCCCAGGTTTCACAGAAATTCTGGTTGCAGGGTTCTGGATTGTCTACTTATTCCCTCCTGATTCCAGAAATCCAGGGAATCTTGGAAAAGTTCAAAACAGTGTTTGCAACCCTAACAGTAAGGTTTTGAAATGCTGTCAATATCAGCTATCACAGGGCCAATGCATACAGTACATGGACTTGGTCACAGGGCCGATGCATACCGTACATGGACTTGGTCACAGGGCCGATGCATACCGTACATGGACTTGGTCACAGGGCCGATGCATACCGTACGTGGACTTGGTCAGGGCCGATGCATACCGTACATGGACTTGGTCACAGGGCCGATGCATACCGTACGTGGACTTGGTCAGGGCCGATGCATACCGTACATGGACTTGGTCACAGGGCTGATGCATACCGTACATGGACTTGGTCACAGGGCCGATGCATACCGTACATGGACTTGGTCACAGGGCCGATGCATACCGTACATGGACTTGGTCACAGGGCCGATGCATACCGTACATGGACTTGGTCACAGGGCCGATGCATACCGTACATGGACTTGGTCACAGGGCCGATGCATACCGTACGTGGACTTGGTCACAGGGCCGATGCATACCGTACGTGGACTTGGTCAGGGCCGATGCATACCGTACATGGACTTGGTCACAGGGCCGATGCATACCGTACATGGACTTGGTCACAGGGCCGATGCATACCGTACATGGACTTGGTCACAGGGCCGATGCATACCGTACATGGACTTGGTCACAGGGCCGATGCATACCGTACATGGACTTGGTCACAGGGCCGAAGCATACCGTACATGGACTTGGTCACAGGGCCGATGCATACCGTACGTGGACTTGGTCAGGGCCGATGCATACCGTACATGGACTTGGTCACAGGGCCGATGCATACCGTACGTGGACTTGGTCAGGGCCGATGCATACCGTACATGGACTTGGTCACAGGGCCGATGCATACCGTACGTGGACTTGGTCAGGGCCGATGCATACCGTACGTGGACTTGGTCACGGGCCGATGCATACCGTACATGGACTTGGTCACAGGGCTGATGCATACCGTACATGGACTTGGTCACAGGGCTGATGCATACCGTACATGGACTTGGTCACAGGGCTGATGCATACCGTACATGGACTTGGTCAGGGCCGATGCATACCGTACATGGACTTGGTCAGGGCCGATGCATACCGTACGTGGACTTGGTCAGGGCCGATGCATACCGTACGTGGACTTGGTCAGAGCCGATGCATACCGTACGTGGACTTGGTCTGGGCCGATGCATACCGTACGTGGACTTGGTCACAGGGCCGATGCATACCGTACATGGACTTGGTCACAGGGCCGATGCATACCGTACATGGACTTGGTCACAGGGCCGATGCATACCGTACATGGACTTGGTCACAGGGCCGATGCATACCGTACATGGACTTGGTCACAGGGCCGATGCATACCGTACATGGACTTGGTCACAGGGCCGATGCATACCGTACATGGACTTGGTCACAGGGCCGATGCATACCGTACATGGACTTGGTCAGGGCCGATGCATACCGTACATGGACTTGGTCAGGGCCGATGCATACCGTTCGTGGACTTGGTCAGGGCCGATGCATACCGTACGTGGACTTGGTCACAGGGCCGATGCGTACCGTACGTGGACTTGGTCAGGGCTGATGCATACCGTACGTGGACTTGGTCACAGGGCCGATGCATACCGTACGTGGACTTGGTCAGGGCTGATGCATACCGTACATGGACTTGGTCAGGGCCGATGCATACCGTACATGGACTTGGTCACAGGGCTGATGCATACCGTACGTGGACTTGGTCAGGGCCGATGCATACCGTACATGTACTTGGTCACAGGGCTGATGCATACCGTACATGGACTTGGTCACAGGGCCGATGCATACCGTACGTGGACTTGGTCAGGGCTGATGCATACCGTACATGGACTTGGTCAGGGCCGATGCATACCGTACATGGACTTGGTCAGGGCCGATGCATACCGTACATGGACTTGGTCACAGGGCTGATGCATACCGTACATGGACTTGGTCACAGGGCTGATGCATACCGTACATGGACTTGGTCACAGGGCTGATGCATACCGTACATGGACTTGGTCACAGGGCTGATGCATACCGTACGTGGACTTGGTCACAGGGCTGATGCATACCGTACGTGGACTTGGTCACAGGCCGATGCATACCGTACATGGACTTGGTCAGGGCTGATGCATACCGTACATGGACTTGGTCAGGGCTGATGCATACCGTACGTGGACTTTGTCAGGGCCGATGCATACCGTACATGGACTTGGTCAGGGCTGATGCATACCGTACATGGACTTTGTCACAGGCCGATGCATACCGTACATGGACTTGGTCAGGGCTGATGCATACCGTACGTGGACTTGGTCAGGGCCGATGCATACCGTACATGGACTTGGCCAGGGCTGATGCATACCGTACGTGGACTTGGTCAGGGCCGATGCATACCGTACATGGACTTGGTCAGGGCTGATGCATACCGTACGTGGACTTGGTCAGGGCCGATGCATACCGTACATGGACTTGGTCAGGGCCGATGCATACTGTACATGGACTTGGTCAGGGCTGATGCATACCGTACGTGGACTTGGTCAGGGCTGATGCATACCGTACGTGGACTTTGTTAATAATGAACTGCTACAAAACAATAATAGAGAGAACTTGTCTGTATGCAGCCATGTGAATGTAAAATATTTCTGAGGGTTTTATTACAACTATTGATGAAAAAATGGTGATGTTGTTCACGTGACTCAGTGAAGTAACTTGTATTTGTTTTCAAAAGCATTAAATGATTTCAATAGTCAATGCTGTTCTCCTGGCCCTATTATATTATTGAATTGACTGTAGTGATGGTGGTGTACATGTTGAGGTGGTGGTGGTGTACATGTTGATGGTGGTGGTGGTGTACATGTTGATGGTGGTGGTGGTGTACATGGTGGTGGAGGTGGTGGTGGTGGTGTACATGTTGATGGTGGTGGTGGTGTACATGTTGATGGTGGTGGTGTACATGTTGATGGTGGTGGTGGTGTCCATGGTGGTGGTGGTGGTGTACATGTTGACTGTGGTGGGGGTGGTGTACATGTTGATGGTGATGGTGGTGTACATGTTGATGGTGGTGGTGGTGTACATGTTGATGGTGGGGGTGGTGTACATGTTGGTGGTGGTGGTGGTGTATATGTTGGTGGTGGTGGTGGTGTACATGTTGATGGTGGTGGTGGTGTACATGTAGATGGTGGTGGTGGTGTACATGTTGATGGTGGTGGTGGTGTACATGTTGGTGGTGGTGGTGGTGTACATGTTGGTGGTGGTGGTGGTGGTGGTGTACATGTTGGTGGTGGTGGTGGTGTACATGTAGATGGTGGTGGTGGTGTACATGTTGATGGTGGTGGTGGTGTACATGTTGATGGTGGTGGTGGTGTCCATGGTGGTGGTGGTGGTGGTGGTGGTGGTGTACATGTTGATGGTGGTGGTGTACATGTTGATGGTGGTGGTGGTGGTGTACATGTTGATGGTGGTGGTGGTGTACATGTTGATGGTGGTGGTGGTGTACATGTTGATGGTGGTGGTGGTGGTGGTGGTGGTGGTGGTGTACATGTTGATGGTGGTGGTGGTGGTGTACATGTTGGTGGTGGTGGTGTACATGTTGATGGTGGGGGTGGTGTACATGTTGATGGTGGTGGTGTACATGTTGGTGGTGGTGGTGTACATGGTGGTGGTGGTGGTGGTGTACATGTTGATGGTGGTGGTGGTGGTGGTGTACATGTTGATGGTGGTGGTGGTGGTGGTGTACATGTTGGTGGTGGTGGTGGTGGTGTACATGTTGGTGGTGGTGGTGTACATGGTGGTGGTGGTGGTGGTGGTGGTGGTGGTGTACATGTTGGTGGTGGTGGTGGTGTACATGTTGGTGGTGGTGGTGGTGGTGGTGGTGGTGTACATGTTGGTGGTGGTGGTGGTGTACATGTTGATGGTGGTGGTGGTGGTGGTGTACATGTTGATGGTGGTGGTGGTGTACATGTTGGTGGTGGTGGTGGTGTACATGTTGATGGTGGTGGTGTACATGTTGATGGTGGTGGTGGTGTACATGTTGATGGTGGTGGTGGTGTACATATTGATGGTGGTGGTGTACATGTTGATGGTGGTGGTGGTGGTGGTGTACATGTTGGTGGTGGTGGTGGTGGTGTACATGTTGATGGTGGTGGTGGTGTACATGTTGATGGTGGTGGTGGTGTACATGTTGGTGGTGGTGGTGGTGGTGGTGTACATGTTGGTGGTGGTGGTGGTGTACATGGTGGTGGTGGTGGTGGTGTACATGTTGGTGATGGTGGTGGTGGTGTACATGTTGGTGGTGGTGGTGGTGGTGTACATGTTGATGGTGGTGGTGGTGTACATATTGATGGTGGTGGTGTACATGTTGATGGTGGTGGTGGTGGTGGTGGTGGTGGTGGTGGTGTACATGTTGGTGGTGGTGGTGGTGGTGTACATGTTGATGGTGGTGGTGGTGTACATGTTGGTGATGGTGGTGGTGGTGTACATGTTGGTGGTGGTGGTGGTGGTGTACATGTTGATGGTGGTGGTGGTGTACATATTGATGGTGGTGGTGTACATGTTGATGGTGGTGGTGGTGGTGGTGGTGGTGGTGTACATGTTGGTGGTGGTGGTGGTGGTGTACATGTTGGTGGTGGTGGTGGTGTACATGTTGATGGTGGTGGTGGTGTACATATTGATGGTGGTGGTGGTGGTGGTGTACATGTTGGTGGTGGTGGTGGTGTACATGTTGGTGGTGGTGGTGGTGTACATATTGATGGTGGTGGTGGTGTACATGTTGGTGGTGGTGGTGGTGTACATATTGATGGTGGTGGTGGTGGTGGTGTACATGTTGGTGGTGGTGGTGGTGTACATGTTGATGGTGGTGATGGTGTACATGTGTGGTGGTGGTGGTGGTGTACATGTTGGTGGTGGTGGTGTACATGTTGGTGGTGGTGGTGTTTACATATAGGTGGTGTCAGAGGAAGGCCCTAAAAATACGTGGCTAATAAAATGTGATTTGATTTGAATCCAGTTGTTTGTGTCGTCCGTTTCAGGAAAGTACCTGTGTAATTGCTCACCCAACTCACTCAGGTGCTTCGCTATATCACATTTGACATTGTCCGTAAACTTGAGTTCATTTACACACAAAAAATCATACAATGATGGAAAGGCCTGTGTGTTGTCCTTGTTAATGCAGACAGAGAAGAGCTCCAACTTGTTAACCTGTTAGGGCTAGGGGGCAGCATTGACACGGCTGGATAAAAAACATACCCGATTTAATCTGGTTACCACTCCTACCCAGTAACTAGAATATGCATATACTTATTACATATGGATAGAAAACACCCTAAATTTTCTAAAACTGTTTGAATGGTGTCTGTGAGTATAACAGAACTCAAATGGCAGGTCAAAACCTGAGAGATTCCTTTACAGGAAGTGGCCTGTCTGACCATTTGTTGAACTTCTTTTCCATCTCTATCATTTACTAAGGATCTCTGCTCTAACGTGACACTTCCCACGTCGTCCATAGGCGCTCAGAGCCCGGGAAAAAACAGAATGTCGTCATTCCAGCCCCAGGCTGAAACACATTATCGCCTTTCTCAAGTGGCCGATCAAGAGACACTAGCTTATGCGCGTGACCCCGACCGCCCCCGCCTTTGGGATTTTTTCCTCTGTTTGCCGAAAAGGAGATTCCCTGTCGGAATATTATCGCTTTTCTACGAGAAAAATGTCGTAAAAATTGATTTTAAACAGCGGTTGACATGCTTCGAAGTACGGTAATGGAATACTTAGAATTTTATTGTCACGAATTGCGCCATGCGCGTGACACTTCTTTACTATTTCGGATAGTGTCTGGAACGCACGAACAAAACGCCGCTATTCGGATATAACGATGGATTATTTTGGACCAAACCAACATTTGTTATTGAAGTAGCAGTCCTGGGTGTGTATTCTGACGAAGACAACAAAAGGTAATGAAATTTTATAATAGTAAATATGATTATGGTGAGTGCTAAACTTGCCGGGTGTCTAAATAGCGAGCCCGTGATGCCTGGGCTATGTACTTAGAATATTGCAAAATGTGCTTTCACCAAAAAGCTATTTTAAAATCGGACATATCGAGTGCATAGAGGAGGTCTGTATCTATAATTCTTAAAATAATTGTTATGCTTTTTGTGAACGTTTATCGTGAGTAATTTAGTAAAATGTTAGCGAATTCCCCGGATGTTTGCGGGGGGTATGCTAGTTCTGAACGTCACATGCTAATGTAAAAAGCTGGTTTTTGATATAAATATGAACTTGATTGAACAAAACATGCATGTATTGTATAACATAATGTCCTAGGGTTGTCATCTGACACAGACCTTACTTTCTCTAACCCCTAACCCATCCTAACCCTAACCCATCCTAACCCTAACCCATTCTAACCCTAACCCATCCTAACCCTAACGCATCCTAACCCCTAACCCATCCTAACCCTAACCCATCCTAACCCCTAACCCATCCTAACCCATTCTAACCCATCCTAACCCTAACCCACCTCCCCTAACCCATTCTAACCCTAACCCATCCTAACCCTAACCCATCCTAACCCCTAACCCATCCTAACCCTAACCCATCCTAACCCTAACCCATCCTAACCCATCCTAACCCTAACCCATTCTAACCCTAACCCATCCTAACCCATTCTAACCCTAACCCATCCTAACCCATTCTAACCCTAACCCATTCTAACCCTAACCCATCCTAACCCATCCTAACCAATTCTAACTCTAACCCATCCTAACCCTAACCCATTCTAACCCTAACCCATCCTAACCCTATCCCACCCTAACCCTAACCCATCCTAACCCATTCAAACCCTAACCCATCCTAACCCTAACCCATCCTAACCCTAACCCATTCTAACCCTAACCCATCCTAACCCTAACCCATTCTAACCCTAACCCATTCTAACCCATCCTAACCCTAACCCGTTCTAACCCTAACCCATCCTAACCCATTCTAACCCTAACCCATTCTAACCCTAACCCATTCTAACCCTAACCCATCCTAACCCATTCTAACCCATCCTAACCCATTCTAACCCTAACCCATCCTAACCCTAACCCATTCTAACCCTAACCCATTCTAACCCTAACCCATCCTAACCCTAACCCATTCTAACCCATTCTAACCCTAACCCATCCTAACCCTAATCCATCCTAACCAAACCCATTCTAACCCTAACCAATCCTAACCCTAACCATCCTAATCCTAACCCTAACCCATTATAACCCTAATCCATTCTAACCCATTCTAACCCATCCTAACCCATCCTAACCCTAATCCATTCTAACCCATCCTAACCCTAATCCGTCCTAACCCTAACCCATTCTAACCCTAACCCATTCTAACCCTAACCAATCCTAACCCATCCTAACCCTAACCCATCCTAACCCTATCCCATTATAATCCTAACCCATCCTAACCCTAACCCATCCTAACCGATCCTAACCCTAATCCATCCTAACCCTAACCCATTCTAACCCTAACCCATCCTAACCCTAACCCATTTTAACCCTAACCCATCCTAACCCTAATCCATCCTAACCCTAACCCATTATAACCCTAACCCATCCTAACCCATCCTAACCCTAATCCATTCTAACCCTAACCCATCCTAACCCTAACCCATTCTAACCCTAACCGATCCTAACCCTAACCCATTCTAACCCTAACCCATCCTAAACCATCCTAACCCTAACCCATCCTAACCCTAACCCTAACCCATCCTAACCCTAACCCATCCTAACCCATCCTAACCCATTCTAACCCTAACCCATCCTAACCCATTCTAACCCTAACCCATCCTAACCCATCCTAACCCTAACCCATCCTAACCCTAACCCATTCTAACCCATCCTAACCCATCCTAACCCTAACCCATTCTAACCCTAACCCATCCTAACCCATTCTAACCCTAACCCATTCTAACCCTAACCCATTCTAACCCATTCTAACCCATCCTAACCCTAACCCATTCTAACCCTAACCCATCCTAACCCTTACCCATTCTAACCCTAACCCATTATAACCCTAACCCATCCTAACCCTAACCCATTCTCACCCATTCTAACCGTAACCCATCCTAACACTAATCCATCCTAACCCAAACCCATTCTAACCCTAACCAATCCTAACCCTAACCATCCTAACCCTAACCCATTATAACCCTAATCCATTCTAACCCATCCTAACCCATCCTAGCCCTAATCCATTCTAACCCATCCTAACCCTAATCCATTCTAACCCTAACCCATTCTAACCCTAATCCATTCTAACCCTAACCCATCCTAACCCTAACCCATCCTAACCCATTATAACCCTAACCCATCCTAACCCTAACCCATCCTAACCCTAACCCATTTTAACCCTAACCCATCCTAACCCTAACCCATTCTAACCCTAACACATTCTAACCCATCCTAACCCTAACCCATCCTAACCCTAACCCATTCTAACCCTAACACATCCTAACCCATCCTAACCCTAACCCATTCTAACCCTAACCCATCCTAACCCATTCTAACCCTAACCCATTCTAACCCTAACCCATTCTAACCCATCCTAACCCATCCTAACCCTAACCCATTCTAACCCTAACCCATCCTAACCCATTCTAACCCTAACCCATTCTAACCCTAACCCATCCTAACCCTAACCCATTCTAAGCCTAACCCATCCTAACCCTAAACCATTCTAACCCATTCTAACCCTAACCCATCCTAACACTAATCCATCCTAACCCAAACCCATTCTAACCCTAACCAATCCTAACCCTAACCATCCTAACCCTAATCCATCCTAACCCAAACCCATTCTAACCCTAACCAATCCTAACCCTAACCATCCTAACCCTAACCCATTATAACCCTAATCCATTCTAACCCATTCTAACCCATCCTAACCCATCCTAACCCTAATCCATTCTAACCCATCCTAACCATAATCCATCCTAACCCTAACCCATTCTAACCCTAACCCATTATAACCCTAATCCATTCTAACCCTAACCCATCCTAACCCTAACCCATCCTAACCCATTATAACCCTAACCCATCCTAACCCTAACACATCCTAACCCTAACCCATTTTAACCCTAACCCATCCTAACCCTAACCCATTCTAACCCTAACACATTCTAACCCATCCTAACCCTAACCCATCCTAACCCTAACCCATTCTAACCCTAACACATCCTAACCCATCCTAACCCTAACCCATCCTAACCCTAACCCATCCTAACCCTAACCCATTCTAACCCTAACACATCCTAACCCATCCTAACCCTAACCCATCCTAACCCTAACCCCTAACCCATCCTAACCCATCCTAACCCTAACCCATTCTAACCCTAACCCATCCTAACCCATCCTAACCCTTACCCATTCTAACCGCTAACCCATCCTAACCCTAACCATCCTAACCCTAACCCATCCTAACCCTAACCCATCCTAACCCTAACCCATCCTAACCAACCCTAACCCACCCTAACCCATCCTAACCCATCCTAACCCTAACCCATTCTAACCGCTAACCCATCCTATCCCTAACCTAACCCATCCTTAACCATCCTAACCCTAACCCATCCTAACCCTAACCCATCCTAACCAACCCTAACCCATCCTAACCCTAACCCATCCTAACCCTAACCCATTCTAACCGCTAACCCATCCTAACCCATCCTAACCCTAACCCATTCTAACCCTCCACCTAACCATCCTAACCCTAACCCATTCTAACCCTAACCCATTCCTAACCATTCTAACCCTAACCCATCCTAACCCATAACCCATAACCCTAACCCATCTAACCCTAACCCATCTAACCCATTAACCCTAACCCATCCTAACCCTAACCCATTCTAACCCTAACCCATTCTAACCCATCCTAACCCTAACCCATCCTAACCCTAACCCATTCTAACCCTAACACATCCTAACCCATCCTAACCCTAACCCATCCTAACCCTAACCCATCCTAACCCTAACCCATTCTAACCCTAACACATCCTAACCCATCCTAACCCTAACCCATCCTAACCCTAACCCCTAACCCATCCTAACCCATCCTAACCCTAACCCATTCTAACCCTAACCCATCCTAACCCTATACCCATTCTAACCGCTAACCCATCCTAACCCTAACCATCCTAACCCTAACCCATCCTAACCCTAACCCATCCTAACCCTAACCCATCCTAACCAACCCTAACCCACCCTAACCCATCCTAACCCATCCTAACCCTAACCCATTCTAACCGCTAACCCATCCTATCCCTAACCTAACCCATCCTTAACCATCCTAACCCTAACCCATCCTAACCCTAACCCATCCTAACCAACCCTAACCCATCCTAACCCTAACCCATCCTAACCCTAACCCATTCTAACCGCTAACCCATCCTAACCCATCCTAACCCTAACCCATTCTAACCCTAACCCATTCTAACCGCTAACCCATCCTAACCCTAACCCATCCTAACCCATTCTAACCTCTAACCCATCCTAACCCATCCTAACCCTAACCCATTCTAACCGCTAACCCATTCTAACCCATCCTAACCCTAACCCATTCTAACCCTAACCCATTCTAACCGCTAACCCATCCTAACCCATCCTAACCCTAACCCATTCTAACCCTAACCCATTCTAACCGCTAACCCATCCTAACCCTAACCCATCCTAACCCATTCTAACCCATCCTAACCCATCCTAACCCATTCTAACCCCTAACCCATCCTCCTAACCCATCCTAACCCCTAACCCATCCTAACCCATACTAACCCATCCTAACCCCTAACCCATCCTAACCCTAACCCATCCTAACCCTAACCCATTCTAACCCATCCTAACCCATTCTAACCCATCCTAACCCTAACCCATCCTAACCCTAACCCATTCTAACCCTAACCCATCCTAACCCTCACCCATCCTAACCCATCCTAACCCATTCTAACCCTAAACCATCCTAACCCTAACCCATCCTAACCCTAACCCATCCTAACCCATCCTAACCCTAACCCATCCTAACCCTAACCCATTCTAACCCTAACCCATCCTAACCCTCACCCATTCTAACCCATCCTAACCCATCCTAACCCTAACCCATCCTAACCCATCCTAACCCTAACCCATCCTAACCCTAACCCATCCTTACCCTAACTCATCCTAATCCTAACCCATTCTAACCCATCCTAACCCTAACCCATCCTTACCCTAACCCATCCTAACCCTAACCCATTCTAACCCTAACCCATCCTAACCCTCACCCATTCTAACCCATCCTAACCCATTCTAACCCTAACCCATCCTAACCCATTCTAACCCTAACCCATTCTAACCCTAACCCATCCTAACCCATCCTAACCAATTCTAACTCTAACCCATCCTAACCCTATCCCACCCTAACCCTAACCCATTCAAACCCTAACCCATCCTAACCCTAACCCATTCTAACCCTAACCCATCCTAACCCTAACCCATTCTAACCCTAACCCATTCTAACCCATCCTAACCCTAACCCGTTCTAACCCTAACCCATCCTAACCCATTCTAACCCTAACCCATTCTAACCCTAACCCATTCTAACCCTAACCCATCCTAACCCATTCTAACCCATCCTAACCCATTCTAACCCTAACCCATCCTAACCCTAACCCATTCTAACCCTAACCCATTCTAACCCTAACCCATCCTAACCCTAACCCATTCTAACCCATTCTAACCCTAACCCATCCTAACCCTAATCCATCCTAACCCAAACCCATTCTAACCCTAACCAATCCTAACCCTAACCATCCTATCCTAACCCTAACCCATTATAACCCTAATCCATCCTAACCCCTAACCCATCCTAACCCATCCTAACCCTAATCCATTCTAACCCATCCTAACCCTAATCCGTCCTAACCCTAACCCATCCTAACCCTAACCCATTCTAACCCTAACCCATCCTAACCCTAACCCATTCTAACCCTAACACATCCTAACCCATCCTAACCCTAACCCATCCTCTAACCCTAACCCATTCTAACCCTAACACATCTTAACCCATCCTAACCCTAACACATCCTAACCCATCCTAACCCTAACCCATTCTAACCCTAACCCATCCTAACCCATCCTAACCCTAACCCATCCTAACCCTAACACATCCTAACCCATTCTAACCCTAACACATCCTAACCCATCCTAACCCTAACCCATTCTAACCCTAACCGATCCTAACCCTAACCCATTCTAACCCTAACCCATCCTAACCCATCCTAACCCTAACCCATCCTAACCCTAACCCATCATAACCCTAACCCATTCTAACCCTAACCCATCCTAACCCTAACCCATTCTAACCCTAACCCATCCTAAACCATCCTAACCCTAACCCATCCTAACCCTAACCCTAACCCATCCTAACCCTAACCCATCCTAACCCATCCTAACCCTAACCCATCTTAACCCTAACCCATTCTAACCCTAACCCATCCTAACCCATCCTAACCCTAACCCATCCTAACCCTAACCCATCCTAACCCTAACCCATTCTAACCCATCCTAACCCTAACCCATCCTAACACATCCTAACCCATCCTAACCCTAACCCATTCTAACCCTAACCGATCCTAACCCTAACCCATTCTAACCCTAACCCATCCTAACCCATTCTAACCCTAACCCATTCTAACCCTAACCCATTCTAACCCATTCTAACCCATCCTAACCCTAACCCATTCTAACCCTAATCCATCCTAACCCATTCTAACCCTAACCCATTCTAACCCTAACCCATCCTAACCCTTACCCATTCTAACCCTAACCCATTATAACCCTAACCCATCCTAACCCTAACCCATTCTAACCCATTCTAACCGTAACCCATCCTAACACTAATCCATCCTAACCCAAACCCATTCTAACCCTAACCAATCCTAACCCTAACCCATCCTAACCCTAACCCATTCTAAGCCTAACCCATCCTAACCCTAAAGCATTCTAACCCATTTTAACCCTAACCCATCCTAACACTAATCCATCCTAACCCAAACCCATTCTAACCCTAACCAATCCTAACCCTAACCATCCTAACCCTAACCCATTATAACCCTAATCCATTCTAACCCATTCTAACCCATCCTAACCCATCCTAACCCTAATCCATTCTAACCCATCCTAACCATAATCCATCCTAACCCTAACCCATTCTAACCCTAACCCATTATAACCCTAATCCATTCTAACCCATTCTAACCCATCCTAACCCATCCTAACCCTAATCCATTCTAACCCATCCTAACCATAATCCATCCTAACCCTAACCCATTCTAACCCTAACACATCCTAACCCTAACCCATTTTAACCCTAACCCATCCTAACCCTAACCCATTCTAACCCTAACACATTCTAACCCATCCTAACCCTAACCCATCCTAACCCTAACCCATTCTAACCGCTAACCCATCCTATCCCTAACCTAACCCATCCTTAACCATCCTAACCCTAACCCATCCTAACCCTAACCCATCCTAACCAACCCTAACCCATCCTAACCCTAACCCATCCTAACCCTAACCCATTCTAACCGCTAACCCATCCTAACCCATCCTAACCCTAACCCATTCTAACCCTAACCCATTCTAACCGCTAACCCATCCTAACCCTAACCCATCCTAACCCATTCTAACCTCTAACCCATCCTAACCCATCCTAACCCTAACCCATTCTAACCGCTAACCCATTCTAACCCTAACCCATCCTAACCCATTCTAACCCATCCTAACCCATCCTAACCCATCCTAACCCATTCTAACCCCTAACCCATTCTAACCCATCCTAACCCATCCTAACCCATTCTAACCCCTAACCCATCCTAACCCATACTAACCCATCCTAACCCCTAACCCATCCTAACCCTAACCCATCCTAACCCTAACCCATTCTAACCCATCCTAACCCATCCTAACCCTAACCCTTCCTAACCCTAACTCATTCTAACCCTAACCCATCCTAACCCTAACCCATCCTAACCCACCCTAACCCATCCTAACCCATCCTAACCCTAACCCATTCTAACCCATCCTAACCCATCCTAACCCTAACCCATCCTAACCCTAACTCATTCTAACCCTAACCCATCCTAACCCTAACCCATTCTAACCCATCCTAACCCATTCTAACCCATCCTAACCCTAACCCATCCTAACCCTAACCCATCCTAACCCTCACCCATTCTAACCCATCCTAACCCATCCTAACCCTAACCCATCCTAACCCATCCTAACCCTAACCCATCCTAACCCTAACCCATCCTAACCCTAACCCATCCTAACCCTAACCCATCCTAACCCATTCTAACCCATCCTAACCCATTCTAACCCATCCTAACCCTAACCCATCCTAACCCTAACCCATTCTAACCCTAACCCATCCTAACCCTCACCCATCCTAACCCATCCTAACCCATCCTAACCCATTCTAACCCTAAACCATCCTAACCCTAACCCATCCTAACCCTAACCCATCCTAACCCATCCTAACCCTAACCCATCCTAACCCTAACCCATTCTAACCCTAACCCATCCTAACCCTCACCCATTCTAACCCATCCTAACCCATCCTAACCCTAACCCATCCTAACCCATCCTAACCCTAACCCATCCTAACCCTAACCCATCCTTACCCTAACTCATCCTAATCCTAACCCATTCTAACCCATTCTAACCCTAACCCATCCTTACCCTAACCCATCCTAACCCTAACCCATCCTAACCCTAACCCATCCTAACCCTCACCCATTCTAACCCATCCTAACCCATCCTAACCCTAATCCATCCTAACTCATCCTAACCCTAACCCATCCTAACCCTAACCCATCCTAACCCATTCTAACCCTAACCCATCCTAACCCTAACCCATCCTAACCCTAACCCATCCTTACCCATCCTAACCCTAACCCATCCTAACCCTAACCAATCCTAACCCTAACCCATCCTAACCCATCCTAACTCTAACCGATCCTAACCCTAACCCATCCTAACCCATCCTAACCCATCCTAACCCATCCTAAACCTAACCCATCCTAACCCATCCTAACCCATCCTAACCCATCCTAACCCTAACCCATCCTAACCCTCACCCATTCTAACCCATCCTAACCCATCCTAACCCTAACCCATCCTAACCCATCCTATCCCATCCTAACCCATCCTAACCCATCCTAACCCATCCTAACCCTAACCCATCCTATCCCATCCTAACCCATCCTAACCCATCCTAACCCATGCTAACCCTAACCCATCCTAACCCTAACCCATCCTAACCCTCACCCATCCTAACCCATCCTAACCAACCCTAACCCATCCTAACCCATCCTAACCCATCCTAACCCATCCTTACCCATCCTAACCCATCCTAACCCTAACCCATCCTAACCCTCACCCATTCTAACCCATTCTAACCCATCCTAACCCATCCTAACCCTAACCCATCCTAACCCATCCTAACCCTCACCCATCCTAACCCATCCTAACCAACCCTAACCCATCCTAACCCATCCTAACCCATCCTAACCCATCCTTACCCATCCTAACCCATCCTAACCCTAACCCATCCTAACCCTCACCCATTCTAACCCATTCTAACCCATCCTAACCCATCCTAACCCTAACCCATCCTAACCCATCCTAACCCTAACCCATCCTAACCCTAACCCATCCTAACCCTCACCCATTCTAACCCATTCTAACCCATCCTAACCCATCCTAACCCTCACCCATTCTAACCCATCCTAACCCATCCTAACCCTAACCCATCCTAACCCTAACCCATCCTTACCCTAACTCATCCTAATCCTAACCCATTCTAACCCATTCTAACCCTAACCCATCCTTACCCTAACCCATCCTAACCCTAACCCATTCTAACCCTAACCCATCCTAACCCTCACCCATTCTAACCCATCCTAACCCATCCTAACTCATCCTAACCCTAACTCATCCTAACCCTAACCCATCCTAACCCTAACCCATCCTAACCCATTCTAACCCTAACCCATCCTAACCCTAACCCATCCTAACCCTAACCCATCCTTACCCATCCTAACCCTAACCCTAACCCATCCTAACCCTAACCCATCCTAACCCTAACCCATCCTAACCCATCCTAACCCTAACCGATCCTAACCCTAACCCATCCTAACCCATCCTAACCCATCCTAACCCTAACCCATCCTAACCCATCCTAACCCATCCTAACCCATCCTAAACCTAACCCATCCTAACCCTACCCATCCTAACCCATCCTAACCCATCCTAACCCAACCCATCCTAACCCATCCTAACCCATCCTAACCCTCACCCATCCTAACCCACCTCCTAACCCATCCTAACCCTAACCCATCCTAACCCATCCTAACCCATCCTAACCCATCCTAACCCATCCTAACCCATCCTAACCCTAACCCATCCTATCCCATCCTAACCCATCCTAACCCATCCTAACCCATCCTAACCCTAACCCATCCTAACCCTAACCCATCCTAACCCTCACCCATCCTAACCCATCCTAACCAACCCTAACCCATCCTAACCCATCCTAACCCATCCTTACCCATCCTAACCCATCCTAACCCTAACCCATCCTAACCCTCACCCATTCTAACCCATTCTAACCCATCCTAACCCATCCTAACCCTAACCCATCCTAACCCATCCTAACCCTAACCCATCCTAACCCTAACCCATCCTAACCCTCACCCATTCTAACCCATTCTAACCCATCCTAACCCATCCTAACCCTCACCCATTCTAACCCATCCTAACCCATCCTAACCCTAACCCATCCTAACCCTAACCCATCCTAACCCTCACCCATCCTAACCCATCCTAACCCATCCTAACCCTAACCCATCCTAACCCATCCTAACCCATCCTAACCCTAACCCATCCTAACCCATCCTAACCCATCCTAACCCTAACCCATCCTAACCCATCCTAACCCATCCTAACCCATCCAACCCATCCTAACCCATCCTAACCCTAACCCATCCTAACCCATCCTAACCCATCCTAACCCATCCTAACCCTCACCCATCCTAACCCATCCTAACCCTAACCCATCCTAACCCTTACCCATCCTAACCCATCCTAACCCATCCTAACCCTAACCCATCCTAACCCATCCTAACCCATCCTAACCCTAACCCATCCTAACCCATCCTAACCCATCCTAACCCTAACCCATCCTAACCCACCCTAACCCACCCTAACCCATCCTAACCCATCCTAACCCCCTAACCCATCCTAACCCATCCTAACCCATCCTAACCCTAACCCATCCTAACCCATCCTAACCCATCCTAACCCTAACCCATCCTAACCCATCCTAACCCATCCTAACCCTAACCCATCCTAACCCTCCAACCCATCCTAACCCATCCTAACCCATCCTAACCCTAACCCATCCTAACCCATCCTATCCCATCCTAACCCATCCTAACCCATCCTAACCCTAACCCATCCTAACCCATCCTATCCCATCCTAACCCATCCTAACCCATCCTAACCCATCCTAACCCTAACCCATCCTAACCCATCCTATCCCATCCTAACCCATCCTAACCCATCCTAACCCATCCTAACCCATCCTTACCCATCCTAACCCATCCTAACCCTAACCCATCCTAACCCTAACCCATCCTAACCCTCACCCATTCTAACCCATTCTAACCCATCCTAACCCATCCTAACCCTCACCCATTCTAACCCATCCTAACCCATCCTAACCCTAACCCATCCTAACCCTAACCCATCCTAACCCTAACCCATCCTAACCCTCACCCATCCTAACCCATCCTAACCCATCCTAACCCATCTCTAACCCTAAACCATCCTAACCCTAACCCATCCTAACCCTAACCCATCCTAACCCATCCTAACCCATTCTAACCCATCCTAACCCATCCTAACCCATCCTAACCCTCACCCATTCTAACCCATCCTAACCCATCCTAACCCTAACCGATCCTAACCCTTACCCATCCTAACCCATCCTAACCCATCCTAACCCATCCTAACCCTAACCCATCCTAACCCATCCTAACCCTAACCCATCCTAACCCTCACCCATCCTAACCCATCCTAACCCATCCTAACCCTAACCCATCCTAACCCTTACCCATCCTAACCCATCCTAACCCATCCTAACCCTAACCCATCCTAACCCATCCTAACCCATCCTAACCCTAACCCATCCTAACCCATCCTAACCCATCCTAACCCTAACCCATCCTAACCCATCCTAACCCACCCTAACCCATCCTAACCCTAACCCATCCTAACCCATCCTAACCCATCCTAACCCTAACCCATCCTAACCCATCCTAACCCATCCTAACCCATCCTAACCCAAACCCATCCTAACCCTCACCCATTCTAACCCATTCTAACCCATCCTAACCCATCCTTACCCATCCTAACCCATCCTAACCCATCCTAACCCTAACCCATCCTAACCCATCCTAACCCTAACCCATCCTAACCCTCACCCATCCTAACCCATCCTAACCCATCCTAACCCTAACCCATCCTAACCCTTACCCATCCTAACCCATCCTAACCCATCCTAACCCTAACCCATCCTAACCCATCCTAACCCATCCTAACCCTAACCCATCCTAACCCATCCTAACCCATCCTAACCCATCCTAACCCTAACCCATCCTAACCCTAACCCATCCTAACCCATCCTAACCCACCCTAACCCATCCTAACCCTAACCCATCCTAACCCATCCTAACCCATCCTAACCCATCCTAACCCTAACCCATCCTAACCCATCCTAACCCATCCTAACCCATCCTAACCCAAACCCATCCTAACCCTCACCCATTCTAACCCATTCTAACCCATTCTAACCCATCCTAACCCATCCTTACCCTTTGTTGTTGTCCTTTTCTCAGTGTGTTTGATGTACTTTTCATTCTTGGCTCATCTCACCATTCTGATCAAAAAAAATATTCACATAAATGTAAAACTAATTTTGTTAATGTTCATAAATCTTAAACAAATTAAAATGTACATTTATAAAATAACAAATATGTAACATTTACAAGGAGTATTAAATGCATAATTAACCACGTCGTCTCCTCCACTTCGCTTGTCAGATGTTTACATACTGAACCATCTATTCAAAGTTGGGATTGGTGATTATTGTCATTGTTAACATTTACTGTGCGTACATTGGATGGTCCTTTGAAACAACTACACAAAATCAACATGACCTGAACCGGCAGCCACAAATCCTTGTTACAATACATGGACTATGTAATTACGTAGAAAAGTACCACTCAGTATTGACTGTGTGATAACTGTCCATGAAGCCCTCATTCAACCCTCACCTGAAACCTCCCAACCCAAAACCGCTCCCCTGCATCTGTGTGTCTCTCTGTCAGTCTCTGTGGAGATGTTGTTCTGTACTGTAGTTTAAAATGGACAACCGTTCTGTTGGAGACTTACCTGAATATCGTTAATACCTTTTTACAATAAAGTCCAAGTTGCATGTTTGTTATTTTTTGTCATATTGTAAACATAGGCATGACAGTGTGAGGATTTGTGTTATATACCTTGTTAATATGACACAGTTATACCTCTCAGAGTTCCAGAACCTGTCAGTATTCCAGAATCACCCAGCCTAGTGTATTCAGTCTATAAACAACGACCCACAATGCACCCTGCTTGTGGAGACAAGTGGAGCTAGGTTGTATACTGCACCGGCTAAATAATGTGATTTCATTTTGTAAATGAGACGGGGCTCACAAACAGCTGGATCAAATCCCTTGAATTAATTGGTTGGCGTTTTAGGGGAGAGCATGAGTCATTGACACAGACAAACACACACACTCATATACACATTCACACACACACACACACACACACACACATTCACACCGCAGCACTTCGCCCCCCACCCCCCCACATGAAAGTGCCAGGCAAGGCATGGGCGGCGTGGATATTCACAGTCCAGCTGGGTATTAGCCTCCTCAAGCCATGTTGGGGCAGAACCAATCAGAGACAGCCATGTTGGGGGGCAGAACGAAAGGCCTAAACCCTCTGGTGGGAAACTGCTGAATGCCCCTCTTCTGTTGAATCCTACTGGGAACACTCAGTACCACTGACCAATACCTGGCAGGAGAGGGAAGAGGGGGAGAGAGGTGGGGGAGGGGGAGAGAGGTGGGGGAGGGAGAGAGAGGTGGGGGAGGGAGAGAGAGAGGTGGGGGAGAGAGAGGGAGAGAGAGGTGGGGGAGAGGGAGGGAGAGAGAGAGAGAGAGGTGGGGGGAGAGGGAGAGAGAGAGGTGGGGGGAGAGAGAGAGAGGGGGAGAGAGAGAGAGAGAGACGTGGGGGAGATGAGAGAGGGAGAGAGAGAGAGAGAGAGGTGGGGGGAGAGAGAGAGAGAGAATGAGAGAGAGAGGTGGGGCGAGAGAGAGAGGGAGAGAGAGAGGTGGGGGAGGTGAGAGAGAGGATGAGAGAGAGAGGTGGGGGAGGTGAGAGAGAGAGAGGGAGGTGGGGGAGGAGAGAGAGAGAGAGAGAGAGAGAGAGAGAGAGATCATGTGTTTATCCAGGCTCTTGAGGTAGCTGTTTTCACAAAGATAGAGGGATGCTAAAAAATAGTTTGAAATGTTTTAGATTTTTTTTTGCGAACAGTAAACAACCTGACCTCAATGTCCTAAAATACGTTACAATGAGATTGTTGCAACCCAGTTTGCCCTCTGGGTAATGTCTTCTGTAACTGACTAAACCTGCCTCATTCAGATGTCATGGGAAATACAGATTGTGGTTGTTATCTGGTCAGACAAATGTATAATTGTTTCCTGCTGGGGACATTCAGTAACTAATTCATCATGATTTGGTGCCTGCTGGCTAGGTGGTGCACCTGATTCAACATGGTATGGTGCCTGCTGGGTAGGTGGTGCACCTGATTCAACATGATATGGTGCCTGCTGGCTAGGTGGTGCACCTGATTCAACATGGTATGGTGTCTGCTGGCTAGGTGGTGCACCTGATTCAACATGACATGGTGCCTGTTAGCTAGGTGGTGCACCTGATTCAACATGACATGGTGCCTGCTGGCTAGGTGGTGCACCTGATTCAACATGACAGTCATGGTGCCTGCTGGCTAGGTGGTGCACCTGATTCAACATGGTATGGAGTCTGCTGGCTAGGTGGTGCACCTGATTCAACATGATTTGGTGCCTGCTGGCTAGGTGGTGCACCTGATTCAACATGGTTTGGTGTCTGCTGGCTAGGTGGTGCACCTGATTCAACATGACATGGTGCCTGTTAGCTAGGTGGTGCACCTGATTCAACATGACATGGTGCCTGCTGGCTAGGTGGTGCACCTGATTCAACATGGTATGGTGCCTGCTGGCTAGGTGGGGCCTGACAGCATGTGACCCACAAAGGGTTGAGTGCCTCTCTCTCTCTCTCTCTCTCTCTCTCTCTCTCTCTCTCTCTCTCTTTTTCTCTCACTCTGTCACTCTCTCTCCTCTCTTCCCAGCTTGATCACTTTAGTGTCAATACCACTCTGCACATAACCTGGCCCAAGCTCCTGTCTCTCTGTGCTCCTGTCTCTCTATGCTCCTGTCTCTCTATCCTGTCTCTCTATGCTCCTGTCTCTCTGTGCTCCTGTCTCTCTATGCTCCTGTCTCTCTATGCTCCTGTCTCTCTATGCTCCTGTATCTCTATGCTCCTGTATCTCTATCCTCCTGTCTCTCTATGCTCCTGTCTCTCTATGCTCCTGTCTCTCTATTCTTCTGTCTCTCTATGCTCCTGTCTCTCTATGCTCCTGTCTCACTGTGCTCCTTTATCTCTATGCTCCTGTCTCTATCCTCCTGTCTCTCTATGCTCCTGTCTCTATCCTCCTGTATCTCTGTGCTCCTGTCTCTCTATCCTGTCTCTCTATCCTCCTATCTCTCTATCCTCCTGTATCTCTATGCTCCTGTCTCTCTATGCTCCTGTCTCTCTATGCTCCTGTCTCTCTATGCTCCTGTCTCTATCCTCCTGTATCTCTGTGCTCCTGTCTCTCTATGCTCCTGTCTCTCTATGCTCCTGTCTCTATCCTCCTGTATCTCTATGCTCCTGTCTCTCTATGCTCCTGTCTCTCTATGCTCCTGTCTCTCTATGCTCCTGTCTCTATGCTCCTGTCTCTCTATCCTCCTGTCTCTCTATGCTCCTGTCTCTCTATGCTCCTGTCTCTCTATCCTCCTGTCTCTCTATGCTCCTGTCTCTCTATGCTCCTGTCTCTATGCTCCTGTCTCTCTATCCTCCTGTCTCTCTATCCTCCTGTCTCTCTATGCTCCTGTCTCTCTATGCTCCTGTCTCTATGCTCCTGTCTCTCTATCCTCCTGTCTCTCTATGCTCCTGTATCTCTATCCTCCTGTCTCTCTATCCTCCTGTCTCTCTATGCTCCTGTCTCTCTATGCTTCTGTGGCTCTTCTCTCTAGAAGCATATTATTTCTGGTTGGTTCCCTGGTTGGTTCCCTGGTCGTGTCTATTCCAGATATGATATTATTATTGGTTCCCTGGTCGTGTCTATTCCAGATATGATATTATTATTGGTTCCCTGGTCGTGTCTATTCCAGATATGATATTATTATTGGTTCCCTGGTCGTGTCTATTCCAGATATGATATTATTGTTGGTTCCCTGGTCGTGTCTATTCCAGATATAATATTATTATTGGTTCCCTGGTCGTGTCTATTCCAGATATGATATTATTATTGGTTCCCTGGTCGTGTCTATTCCAGATATGATATTATTATTGGTTCCCTGGTCGTGTCTATTCCAGATATGATATTATTATTGGTTCCCTGGTCGTGTCTATTCCAGATATGATATTATTATTGGTTCCCTGGTCGTGTCTATTCCAGATATGATATTATTATTGGTTCCCTGGTCGTGTCTATTCCAGATATGATATTATTATTGGTTCCCTGGTCGTGTCTATTCCAGATATGATATTATTATTGGTTCCCTGGTCGTGTCTATTCCGAGAATGATATTATTATTGGTTCCCTGGTCGTGTCTATTCCAGATATGATATTATTATTGGTTCCCTGGTCGTGTCTATTCCAGATATGATATTATTATTGGTTCCCTGGTCGTGTCTATTCCAGATATGATATTATTATTGGTTCCCTGGTCGTGTCTATTCCAGATATAATATTATTATTGGTTCCCTGGTCGTGTCTATTCCAGATATGATATTATTGTTGGTTCCCTGGTCGTGTCTATTCCAGATATGATATTATTGATTGGTTCCCTGGTCGTGTCTATTCCAGATATGATATTATTAGTTGGTTCCCTGGTCGTGTCTATTCCAGATATGATATTATTATTGGTTCCCTGGTCGTGTCTATTCCAGATATGATATTATTATTGGTTCCCTGGTCGTGTCTATTCCAGATATGATATTATTATTGGTTCCCTGGTCGTGTCTATTCCAGATATGATATTATTATTGGTTCCCTGGTCGTGTCTATTCCAGATATGATATTATTGTTGGTTCCCTGGTCGTGTCTATTCCAGATATGATATTATTACTGGTTCCCTGGTCGTGTCTATTCCAGATATGATATTATTATTGGTTCCCTGGTCGTGTCTATTCCGAGAATGATATTATTATTGGTTCCCTGGTCGTGTCTATTCCAGATATGATATTATTATTGGTTCCCTGGTCGTGTCTATTCCAGATATGATATTATTATTGGTTCCCTGGTCGTGTCTATTCCAGATATGATATTATTATTGGTTCCCTGGTCGTGTCTATTCCAGATATAATATTATTATTGGTTCCCTGGTCGTGTCTATTCCAGATATGATATTATTGTTGGTTCCCTGGTCGTGTCTATTCCAGATATGATATTATTGTTGGTTCCCTGGTCGTGTCTATTCCAGATATGATATTATTATTGGTTCCCTGGTCGTGTCTATTCCAGATATGATATTATTATTGGTTCCCTGGTCGTGTCTATTCCAGATATGATATTATTATTGGTTCCCTGGTCGTGTCTATTCCAGATATGATATTATTATTGGTTCCCTGGTCGTGTCTATTCCAGATATGATATTATTATTGGTTCCCTGGTCGTGTCTATTCCAGATATGATATTATTATTGGTTCCCTGGTCGTGTCTATTCCAGATATGATATTATTATTGGTTCCCTGGTCGTGTCTATTCCAGATATGATATTATTATTGGTTCCCTGGTCGTGTCTATTCCAGATATGATATTATTATTGGTTCCCTGGTCGTGTCTATTCCAGATATGATATTATTATTGGTTCCCTGGTCGTGTCTATTCCAGATATGATATTATTATTGGTTCCCTGGTCGTGTCTATTCCAGATATGATATTATTATTGGTTCCCTGGTCGTGTCTATTCCAGATATGATATTATTATTGGTTCCCTGGTTGTATCTATTCCAGATATGATATTATTATTGGTTCCCTGGTCGTGTCTATTCCAGATATGATATTATTATTGGTTCCCTGGTTGTATCTATTCCAGATATGATATTATTACTGATTCCCTTACAGGTGGCTCTTGTCTCTCTGCCAGTAAAATACCTTAAAAACAACCTTTTTTTTTTTTTACAAGTTGCATCCCTTTGTGTCCTGGTCTAAAGTAGTGCACTTGATAGGGAACAGAGCCCTTTGTGCCCTGGACTAAAGTAGTGCACTTGATAGGGAACAGAGCCCTTTGTGCCCTGGTCTAAAGTAGTGCACTTGATAGGGAACAGAGCCCTTTGTGCCCTGGTCTAAAGTAATGCACTATATAGGGAATATGGTGCCATTTGTGACGTAGTATCATGAACGGTACCAAACAATTTACGAACAGTGGATGGATGGAAAGAGCAATGGGGAGCACTGACTTATTGACTTGGTAAATCTAACTCCAGGCTAGTAGGGCCCAGACAGGAACCACTATAGGCAGTTTCCTTTCAACAGTGTGTCAGTAAGTTGATGGAATAGGGTGTGTTTGTGTGGTCAGAATGTTCTCATTGTGGAGTCCGTGTTCATTTAGATTATTATCGTATTACATCAAAGAGAGAAACATGATCTAGCCTAGTGGTGTTTATTCAGTTAGTTTCCTCTCTTACAGATGAATGGCGACCAAAAGGCATCTGTGCTCTAAAAGCTTCCTGTTTCAATAGCTTTCTACTCTGAGGACAGAGAAATAGATTATTCATCAATGAATGGAGGACCCGGAAGCTAAATGTACCTGCTCCATGAAACAGAACAATGTGTCTCTTGCCAAAAGAACGCTAAGCTCCACTTGAAGGAAAAGGTAAACAGAAGGTCAGCGTCACAGGCAGAGATCTGGTTACCCAACACACACTGCTTCCTGTTTAGAGATCTGGTTACCCAACACACACTGCTTCCTGTTTAGAGATCTGGTTACCCAATACACACTGCTTCCTGTTTAGAGATCTGGTTACCCAACACACACTGCTTCCTGTTTAGAGATCTGGTTACCCAACACACACTGCTTCCTGTTTAGAGATCTGGTTACCCAATACACACTGCTTCCTGTTTAGAGATCTGGTTACCCAACACACACTGCTTCCTGTTTAGAGATCTGGTTACCCAATACACACTGCTTCCTGTTTAGAGATCTGGTTACCCAACACACACTGCTTCCTGTTCAGAGATCTGGTTACCCAACACACACTGCTTCCTGTTTAGAGATCTGGTTACCCAACACACACTGCTTCCTGTTCAGAGATCTGGTTACCCAACACACACTGCTTCCTGTTTAGAGATCTGGTTACCCAACACACACTGCTTCCTGTTCAGAGATCTGGTTACCCAATACACACTGCTTCCTGTTCAGAGATCTGGTTACCCAACACACACTGCTTCCTGTTCAGAGATCTGGTTACCCAATACACACTGCTTCCTGTTAAGAGATCTGGTTACCCAACACACACTGCTTCCTGTTTAGAGATCTGGTTACCCAATACACACTGCTTCCTGTTCAGAGATCTGGTTACCCAACACACACTGCTTCCTGTTTAGAGATCTGGTTACCCAACACACACTGCTTCCTGTTTAGAGATCTGGTTACCCAATACACACTGCTTCCTGTTCAGAGATCTGGCTACCCAATACACACTGCTTCCTGTTCAGAGATCTGGTTACCCAATACACACTGCTTCCTGTTTAGAGATCTGGTTACCCAATACACACTGCTTCCTGTTTAGAGATCTGGTTACCCAACACACACTGCTTCCTGTTTAGATATCTGGTTACCCAACGCACACTGCTTCCTGTTCAGAGATCTGGTTACCCAACGCACACTGCTTCCTGTTTAGATATCTGGTTACCCAACACACACTGCTTCCTGTTCAGAGATCTGGTTACCCAACGCACACTGCTTCCTGTTTAGAGATCTGGTTACCCAACACACACTGCTTCCTGTTCAGAGATCTGGTTACCCAATGCACGCTGCTTCCTGTTTAGATATCTGGTTACCCAACACACACTGCTTCCTGTTTAGAGATCTGGTTACCCAACACACACTGCTTCCTGTTTAGAGATCTGGTTACCCAATACACACTGCTTCCTGTTCAGAGATCTGGTTACCCAATGCATGCTGCTTCCTGTTTAGATATCTGGTTACCCAATACACACTGCTTCCTGTTTAGAGATCTGGTTACCCAACACACACTGCTTCCTGTTTAGAGATCTGGTTACCCAACACATACTGCTTCCTGTTCAGAGATCTGGTTACCCAACACACACTGCTTCCTGTTCCACCTGTCCTTGTCTTTGTGTTGTTAAACGTTGACTTTTGTCTGAAGTTCAAACAGTGTTTTTGCTCAAATGTAGTATTGTCACTATGACAACATCATTCCTGACTAGGGAGAGAACACCTAGAAAATAAGGCGCCTCTGCTTAGTAAAACATTAGTAACGGCAACATTCAGAGCTACGTATAAACCCAATTTGTGGGCTTGAAGCCTTTGTCAATGGTGGACTGAATGGTTGGTTGACAGAGTTTAGGGATGGACTGGCTGACTGGATGACAGAGTTTAGGTATGGACTGGCTGGTTGACAGAGTTTAGGGATGGACTGGCTGACTGGATGACAGAGTTTAGGTATGGACTGGCTGACTGGATGACAGAGTTTAGGTATGGACTGGCTGGATGACAGAGTTTAGGGATGGACTGGCTGGATGACAGAGTTTAGGTATGGACTGGCTGGATGACAGAGTTTAGGCATGGACTGGCTGACTGGATGACAGAGTTTAGGTATGGACTGGCTGACTGGATGACAGAGTTTAGGTATGGACTGGCTGGATGACAGAGTTTAGGGATGGACTGGCTGGATGACAGAGTTTAGGTATGGACTGGCTGACTGGATGACAGAGTTTAGGTATGGACTGGCTGGATGACAGAGTTTAGGCATGGACTGGCTGGATGACAGAGTTTAGGCATGGACTGGCTGGATGTCAGAGTTTAGGCATGGACTGGCTGGATGACAGAGTTTAGGGATGGACTGGCTGACTGGATGACAGAGTTTAGGGATGGACTGGCTGACTGGATGACAGAGTTTAGGTATGGACTGGCTGGATGACAGAGTTTAGGGATGGACTGGCTGGATGACAGATTTTAGGGATGGACTGGCTGACTGGATGACAGAGTTTAGGGATGGACTGGTTGACTGGATGACAGAGTTTAGGGATGGACTGGTTGACTGGATGACAGAGTTTAGGGATGGACTGGCTGGATGACAGAGTTTAGGTATGGACTGGCTGGATGACAGAGTTTAGGGATGGACTGGCTGGATGACAGAGTTTAGGTATGGACTGGCTGGATGACAGAGTTTAGGCATGGACTGGCTGACTGGATGACAGAGTTTAGGTATGGACTGGCTGACTGGATGACAGAGTTTAGGTATGGACTGGCTGGATGACAGAGTTTAGGTATGGACTGGCTGGATGACAGAGTTTAGGTATGGACTGGCTGGATGACATAGTTTAGGGATGGACTGGCTGGATGACAGAGTTTGGGTATGGACTGGCTGGATGACAGAGTTTAGGTATGGACTGGCTGGATGACAGAGTTTAGGTATGGACTGGCTGGATGACAGAGTTTAGGTATGGACTGGCAGGATGACAGAGTTTAGGTATGGACTGGCTGGATGACAGAGTTTAGGGATGGACTGGCTGGATGACAGAGTTTAGGGATGGACTGGTTGACTGGATGACAGAGTTTAAGGATCAAATCAAATTCAAATTTATTTTTATATAGCCCTTCGTACATCAGCTGATATTCTCAAAGTGCTGTACAGAAACCCAGCCTAAAACCCCAAACAGCAAGCAAAGCATGTGAAAGAAGCACGGTGGCTAGGAAAAACTCCCTAGGAAAAACTCCCTAGAAAGGCCAAAAACCTAGGAAGAAACCTAGAGAGGAACCAGGCTATGAGGGGTGGCCAGTCCTCTTCTGGCTGTGCAGGGTGGATATTATAACAGAACATGGTCAAAATGTTAAAATGTTAAAATGTTCATAAATGACCAGCATGGTCAAATAATAATAATCATAGTAGTTGTCGAGGGTGCAACAAGCACGTCCGGTGAACAGGTCAGGGTTCCATAGCCGCAGGCAGAACAGTTGAAACTGGAGCAGCAGCACGGCCAGGTGGACTGGGGACAGCAAGGAGTCATCATACCAGGTAGTCCTGAGGCGTGGTCCTAGGGCTCAGGTCCTCCGAGAGAAAGACAGAAAGAGAGAAAGAGAGAATTAGAGAGAGCATATTTAAATACACACAGGACACCGGATAAGACAAGAGAAATACTCCAGATGTAACAGACTGACCCTAGCCCCCCGACACATAAACTACTGCAGCATAAATACTGGAGGCTGAGACAGGAGGGATCAGAAGACACTGTGGCCCCATCCGATGATACCCCCGGACAGGGCCAAACAGGCAGGATATAACCCCACCCACTTTGCCAAAGCACAGCCCCCACACCACTAGAGGGATGTCTCCAACCACCAACTTACCGTCCTAAGACAAGGCCGAGTATAGCCCACAACGATCTCCGCCATGGCACAACCCAAGGGGGGGGGGGGGGCGCCAACCCAGACAGGAAGACCACGTCAGTGACTCAACCCACTCAAGTGACGCACCCCTCCCATGGACGGCATGGAAGAACACCAGTAGGCCAGTGACTCAGCCTCTGTAAAAGGGTTAGAGGCAGAGAATCCCAGTGGAAAGAGGGGAACCGGCAAGGCAGAGACAGCAAGGGCGGTTCGTTGCTCCAGCCTTTCCGTTCACCTTCACACTCCTGGGCCAGACTATACTTAATCATAGGACCTACTGAAGAGATAAGTCTTCAGTAAAGACTTAAAGGTTGAGACTGAGTCTGCGTCTCTCACATTGGTAGGCAGACCATTCCATAAAAATGGAGCTCTATAGGAGAAAGCCCTACCTCCAGCCGTTTGCTTAGAAATTCTAGGGACAATTAGGAGGCCTGCGTCTTGTGACCGTAGCGTACGTGTAGGTATGTACGGCAGGACCAAATCGGAAAGATAGGTAGGAGCAAGCCCATGTAATGCTTTGTAGGTTAGCAGTAAAACCTTGAAATCAGCCCTTGCCTTAACAGGAAGCCAGTGTAGGGAGGCTAACACTGGAGTAATATGATCAAATTTTTTGGTTCTAGTCACGATTCTAGCAGCCGTATTTAGCACTAACTGAAGTTTATTTAGTGCTTTATCCGGGTAGCCGGAAAGTAGAGCATTGCAGTAGTCCAGCCTAGAAGTAACAAAAGCATGGATTAATTTTTCTGCGTCATTTTTGGACAGAAAATTTCTGATTTTTGCAATGTTACGGAGATGGAAAAAAGCTGTCCTTGAAACAGTCTTGATATGTTCTTCAAAAGAGAGATCAGGGTCCAGAGTAACGCCGAGGTCCTTCACAGTTTTATTTGAGACGACTGTACAACCATCCAGATTAATTGTCAGATTCAACAGAAGATCTCTTTGTTTCTTGGGACCTAGAACAAGCATCTCTGTTTTGTCCGAGTTTAAAAGTAGAAAGTTTGCAGCCATCCACTTCTTTATGTCTGAAACACAGGCTTCTAGCGAGGGCAATTTTGGGGCTTCACCATGTTTCATTGAAATGTACAGCTGTGTGTCGTCTGCATAGCAGTGAAATTTAACATTATGTTTTCGAATGACATCCCCAAGAGGTAAAATATATAGTGAAAACAATAGTGGTCCTAAAACGGAACCTTGAGGAACACCGAAATTTACAATTGATTTGTCAGAGGACAAACCATTCACAGAGACAAACTGATATCTTTCCGACAGATAAGATCTAAACCAGGCCAGAACTTGTCCATGTAGACCAATTTGGGTTTCCAATCTCTCCAAAAGAATGTGGTGATCGATGGTATCAAAAGCGGCACTAAGATCTAGGAGCACGAGGACAGATGCAGAGCCTCGGTCTGACGTCATTAAAAGGTCATTTACCACCTTCACAAGTGCAGTCTCAGTGCTATGATGGGGTCTAAAACCAGACTGAAGCGTTTCGTATACATTGTTTGTCTTCAGGAAGGCAGTCAGTTGCTGTGCAACAGCTTTTTCTAAAATTTTGGAGAGGAATGGAAGATTCGATATAGGCCGATAGTTTTTTATAATTTCTGGATCAAGATTCGGCTTTTTCAAGAGAGGCTTTATTACTGCCACTTTTAGTGAGCTTGGTACACATCCGGTGGATAGAGAGCCGTTTATTATGTTCAACATAGGAGGGCCAAGCACAGGAAGCAGCTCTTTCAGTAGTTTAGTTGGAATAGGGTCCAGTATGCAGCTTGAGGGTTTGGAGGCCATGATTATTTTCATCATTGCGTCAAGAGATATAGTACTAAAACACTTTAGTATCTCCCTTGATCCTAGGTCCTGGCAGAGTTGTGCAGACTCAGGACAATGGAGCTTTGGAGGAATACCCAGATTTAAAGAGGAGTCTGTAATTTGCTTTCTAATGATCATGATCTTTTCCTCAAAGAAGTTCATAAATTTATTACTGCTGAAGTGAAAGCCATCCTCCATTTGCGAAGGCTGCTTTTTAGTTAGCTTTGCGACAGTATCAAAAAGAAATTTCGGATTGTTCTTATTTTCCTCAATTAAGTTGGAAAAATAGGATGATCGAGCAGCAGTAAGGGCTCTTCGATACTGCACGGTACTGTCTTTCCAAGCTAGTCGGAAGACTTCCAGTTTGGTGTGGCGCCATTTCCGTTCCAATTTTCTGGAAGCTTGCTTCAGAGCTCGTGTATTTTCTGTATACCAGGGAGCTAGTTTCTTATGACAGATGTTTTTAGTTTTTAGGGGTGCAACTGCATCTAGGGTATTGCGCAAGGTTAAATTGAGTTCCTCGGTTAGGTGGTTAACTGATTTTTGTCCTCTGACGTCCTTGGGTAGGCAGAGGCAGTCTGGAAGGGCATCAAGGAATCTTTGGGTTGTCTGAGAATTTATAGCACGACTTTTAATGCTCCTTGGTTGGGGTCTGAGCAGATTATTTGTTGCAATTGCAAACGTAATAAAATGGTGGTCCGATAGTCCAGGATTATGAGGAAAAACATTTAGATCCACAACATTTATTCCATGGGACAAAACTAGGTCCAGAGTATGACTGTGGCAGTGAGTAGGTCCAGAGACATGTTGGACAAAACCCACTGAGTCGATGATGGCTCCGAGCCTTTTGGAGTGGGTCTGTGGACTTTTCCATGTGAATGTTAAAGTCACCAAAAATTAGAATATTATCTGCTATGACTACAAGATCCGATAGGAATTCAGGGAACTCAGTGAGGAACACTGCATATGGCCCAGGAGGCCTATAAACAGTAGCTATAAAAAGTGAGTGAGTAGGCTGCATAGATTTCATGACTAGAAGCTCAAAAGACGAAAACGTCATTGTTGTTTTTTTTTTTGTAAATTGAAATTTGCTATCGTAAATGTTAGCAACACCTCCGCCTTTGCCGGATGCACGGGGGGTATGGTCACTAATGTAACCTGGGGGTGAGGCCTCATTTAACACAGTAAATTCATCAGGCTTAAGCCATGTTTCAGTCAGGCCAATCACATCAAGATTATTATCAGTGATTAGTTCATTGACTATAACTGCCTTGGAAGTGAGGGATCTAACATTAAGTAACCCAATTTTGAGATGTGAGGTATCACAATCTCTTTCAATAATGGCAGGAATGGAGGAGGTCTTTATACTAGTGAGATTGCTAAAGCGAACACCGCCATTTTTAATTTTGCCCAACCTAGATCGAGGCACAGACACGGTCTCAATGGGGAAAGCTGAGCTGACTACACTGACTGTGCTAGTGGCAGACTCCACTAAGCTGGCAGGCTGGCTAACAGCCTGCTGCCTGGCCTGCACCCTATTTCATTGTGGAGCTAGAGGAGTTAGAGCCCTGTCTATGTTCGTAGATAAGATGAGAGCACCCCTCCAGCTAGGATGGAGTCCGTCACTCCTCAACAGGCCAGGCTTGGTCCTGTTTGTGGGTGAGTCCCAGAAAGAGGGCCAATTATCTACAAATTCTATCTTTTGGGAGGGGCAGAAAACAGTTTTCAACCAGCGATTGAGTTGTGAGACTCTGCTGTAGAGCTCATCACTCCCCCTAACTGGGAGGGGGCCAGAGACAATTAATCGATGCCGACACATCTTTCTAGCTGATTTACACGCTGAAGCTATGTTGCGCTTGGTGACCTCTGACTGTTTCATCCTAACATCGTTGGTGCCGACGTGGATAACAATATCTCTATACTCTCTACACTCGCCAGTTTTAGCTTTAGCCAGCACCGTCTTTAGATTAGCCTTAACGTCGGTAGCCCTGCCCCCTGGTAAACAGTGTATGATCGCTGGATGATTAGTTTTAAGTCTAATACTGCGGGTAATGGAGTCGCCAATGACTAGGGTTTTCAATTTGTCAGAGCTAATGGTGGGAGCCGTCGGCGTCTCAGACCCCACAACGGGAGGAGTAGAGACCAGAGAAGTCTCGGCCTCCGACTCCGACTCGCTTAATGGGGAGAACCGGTTGAAAGTTTCTGTCGGCTGAATAAGCGACACCGGTTGAGCATTCCTACAGCGTTTCCCTCCAGAAGCCATGAGAAAGATGTCCGGCTGCGGGGACCGTGCGAGGGGGTTTATACTAACGTTACTATCTGTACTTACTGGTGGCACAGACGCTGTTTCATCCTTTCCTACACTGAAATTACCCTTGCCTAACGATCGCGTCTGAAGCTGGGCTTGCAGCACAGCTATCCTTGCCGTAAGGCGATCGTTCTCCTGTATATTATAAGTACAACGACTGCAATTAGAAGGCATCATGTTAATGTTACTTAGCTTCGGCTGTTTGAAGTCCTGACGAACCATGTCCAGATAAAACCTCCGGGGTGAAAAAGTTGAATGAAAAAAGTTGAGTGAGGGAAAAAGTAAAAATATACGGTAATGAAAAAGTAAAAAACCGTCAGGTATCAAAGTAAGATCGGCAACAAAAACGCACAGCAGCGTAAACAAGTCTGCAAGTTGTGACCGGATGGACTGGCTGACTGGATGACAGAGTTTAGGTATGGACTGGCTGACTGGATGACAGAGTTTAGGTATGGACTGGCTGACTGGATGACAGAGTTTAGGGATGGACTGGTTGACTGGATGACAGAGTTTAAGGATGGACTGGCTGACTGGATGACAGAGTTTAGGCATGGATTGGCTGGATGACAGAGTTTAGGTATGGACTGGCTGGATGACAGAGGTTAGGCATGGACTGGCTGGATGACAGAGTTTAGGGATGGACTGGCTGACTGGATGACAGAGTTTAGGGATGGACTGGTTGACTGGATGACAGAGTTTAGGTATGGACTGGCTGGATGACAGAGTTTAGGTATGGACTGGCTGGATGACAGAGTTTAGGTATGGACTGACTGACTGGATGACAGAGTTTAGGGATGGACTGGCTGGATGACAGAGTTTAGGTATGGACTGGCTGACTGGATGACAGAGTTTAGGGATGGACTGGCTGGATGACAGAGTTTAGGCATGGACTGGCTGACTGGATGACAGAGTTTAGGTATGGACTGGCTGACTGGATGACAGAGTTTAGGTATGGACTGACTGACTGGATGACAGAGTTTAGGGATGGACTGGCTGACTGGATGACAGAGTTTAGGCATGGACTGGCTGACTGGATGACAGAGTTTAGGTATGGACTGGCTGACTGGATGACAGAGTTTAGGTATGGACTGGCTTGATGACAGAGTTTAGGCATGGACTGGCTGACTGGATGACAGAGTTTAGGTATGGACTGGCTGACTGGATGACAGAGTTTAGGCATGGACTGGCTGGATGACAGAGTTTAGGCATGGACTGGCTGGATGACAGAGTTTAGGCATGGACTGGCTGGATGACAGAGTTTAGGCATGGACTGGCTGGATGACAGAGTTTAGGGATGGACTGGCTGACTGGATGACAGAGTTTAGGGATGGACTGGCTGACTGGATGACAGAGTTTAGGTATGGACTGGCTGACTGGATGACAGAGTTTAGGTATGGACTGGCTGACTGGATGACAGAGTTTAGGCATGGATTGGCTGGATGACAGAGTTTAGGTATGGACTGGCTGGATGACAGAGTTTAGGGATGGACTGGCTGGATGACAGATTTTAGGGATGGACTGGCTGACTGGATGACAGAGTTTAGGGATGGACTGGTTGACTGGATGACAGAGTTTAGGGATGGACTGGCTGGATGACAGAGTTTAGGTATGGACTGACTGGATGACAGAGTTTAGGTATGGACTGGCTGGATGACAGAGTTTAGGGATGGACTGGCTGGATGACAGAGTTTAGGTATGGACTGGCTGGATGACAGAGTTTAGGCATGGACTGGCTGACTGGATGACAGAGTTTAGGTATGGACTGGCTGACTGGATGACAGAGTTTAGGTATGGACTGGCTGGATGACAGAGTTTAGGTATGGACTGGCTGGATGACAGAGTTTAGGGATGGACTGGCTGGATGACAGAGTTTAGGTATGGACTGGCTGGATGACAGAGTTTAGGTATGGACTGGCTGACTGGATGACAGAGTTTAGGTATGGACTGGCTGGATGACAGAGTTTAGGGATGGACTGGCTGGATGACAGAGTTTAGGTATGGACTGGCTGGATGACAGAGTTTAGGCATGGACTGGCTGACTGGATGACAGAGTTTAGGTATGGACTGGCTGACTGGATGACAGAGTTTAGGTATGGACTGGCTGGATGACAGAGTTTAAGGATGGACTGGCTGGATGACAGAGTTTAGGTATGGACTGGCTGGATGACAGAGTTTAGGGATGGACTGGCTGGATGACAGAGTTTAGGTATGGACTGGCTGGATGACAGAGTTTAGGTATGGACTGGCTGGATGACAGAGTTTAGGTATGGACTGGCAGGATGACAGAGTTTAGGTATGGACTGGCTGGATGACAGAGTTTAGGGATGGACTGGCTGGATGACAGAGTTTAGGGATGGACTGGTTGACTGGATGACAGAGTTTAAGGATGGACTGGCTGACTGGATGACAGAGTTTAGGTATGGACTGGCTGGATGACAGAGGTTAGGGATGGACTGGCTGGATGACAGAGTTTAGGGATGGACTGGCTGACTGGATGACAGAGTTTAGGGAAGGACTGGCTGACTGGATGACAGAGTTTAGGCATGGACTGGCTGGATGACAGAGTTTAGGTATGGACTGACTGGATGACAGAGTTTATGGATGGACTGGCTGGATGACAGAGTTTAGGCATGGACTGGCTGGATGACAGAGTTTAGGGATAGACTGGCTGACTGGATGACAGAGTTTAGGGATGGACTGGCTGACTGGATGACAGAGTTTAGGGATGGACTGGCTGGATGACAGAGTTTAGGTATGGACTGGCTGGATGACAGAGTTTAGGGATGGACTGGCTGGATGACAGAGTTTAGGGATGGACTGGCTGACTGGATGACAGAGTTTAGGGATGGACTGGCTGACTGGATGACAGAGTTTAGGGATGGACTGGCTGGATGACAGAGTTTAGGTATGGACTGGCTGGATGACAGAGTTTAGGCATGGACTGGCTGACTGGATGACAGAGTTTAGGTATGGACTGGCTGGATGACAGAGTTTAGGCATGGACTGGCTGGATGACAGAGTTTAGGGATGGACTGGCTGACTGGATGACAGAGTTTAGGTATGGACTGGCTGACTGGATGACAGAGTTTAGGCATGGATTGGCTGGATGACAGAGTTTAGGTATGGACTGGCTGGATGACAGAGTTTAGGGATGGACTGGCTGGATGACAGAGTTTAGGGATGAACTGGCTGACTGGATGACAGAGTTTAGGGATGGACTGACTGGATGACAGAGTTTAGGGATGGACTGGTTGACAGAGTTTAGGTATGGACTGGCTGGATGACAGAGTTTAGGTATGGACTGGCTGGATGACAGAGTTTAGGGATGGACTGGCTGGATGACAGAGTTTAGGTTTGGACTGGCTGGATGACAGAGCTTAGGCATGGACTGGCTGGATGACAGAGTTTAGGCATGGACTGGCTGGATGACAGAGTTTAGGGATGGACTGGCTGACTGGATGACAGAGTTTAGGTATGGACTGGCTGACTGGATGACAGAGTTTAGGCATGGACTGGCTGGATGACAGAGTTTAGGCATGGACTGTCTGGATGACAGAGTTTAGGTATGGACTGGCTGGATGACAGAGTTTAGGTATGGACTGGCTGGATGACAGAGTTTAGGGATGGACTGGCTGACTGGATGACAGAGTTTAGGTATGGACTGGCTGGATGACAGAGTTTAGGGATGGACTGGCTGACTGGATGACAGAGTTTAGGGGTGGACTGGCTGACTGGATGACAGAGTTTAGGCATGGACTGGCTGGATGACAGAGTTTAGGTATGGACTGGCTGGATGACAGATTTTAGGTATGGACTGGCTGGATGACAGAGTTTAGGGATGGACTGGCTGACTGGATGACAGAGTTTAGGTATGGACTGGCTGGATGACAGAGTTTAGGGGTGGACTGGCTGACTGGATGACAGAGTTTAGGGATGGACTGGCTGGATGACAGAGTTTAGGTTTGGACTGGCTGGATGACAGAGTTTAGGGAAGGACTGGCTGACTGGATGACAGAGTTTAGGTATGGACTGGCTGACTGGATGACAGAGTTTAGGTATGGACTGGCTGGATGACAGAGTTTAGGGATGGACTGGCTGGATGACAGAGTTTAGGGATGGACTGGCTGGATGACAGAGTTTAGGGATGGACTGGCTGACTGGATGACAGAGTTTAGGTATGGACTGGCTGGATGACAGAGTTTAGGTATGGACTGGCTGACTGGATGACAGAGTTTAGGTATGGACTGGCTGACTGGATGACAGAGTTTAGGTATGGACTGGCTGGATGACAGAGTTTAGGGATGGACTGGCTGGATGACAGAGTTTAGGTTTGGACTGCCTGACTGGCTCGATTACAGATTATAGGTATGGAGTGGTTGACTGGATGACAGAGTTTAGCGGGAGACAGGCAGGGAGACAGACAGGTTATTGGTGCTGTGTTGAAACAGCAGGCCCAGGGAGGAGGAAAGCACCCACAAACATTTTTTTTCTTCATTTTTACTTGTTTTCACCTACACACACACTTTTCCAAACTTTTATTACCCTCATGTCCAGTGGACCCAAACACCACATATGTAATATAAATGTGTAGGGGGTGTACAGTTGTGGCCAAAAGTTTTGAGAATGACACAAATATTAATTTCTACAAAGTTTGCTGCTTCATTGTCTTTAGATATTTTTGTCAGATGTTACTATGGAATACTGAAGTATAATTACAAGCATTTCATAAGTGTCAAAGGCTTTTATTGACAATTACATGAAGTTGATGCAAATAGTCAATATTTGCAGTGTTGACCCTTCTTTTTCAAGACCTCTGCAATCCGCCCTGGCAGGCTGTCAATTAACTTCTGGGCCACATCCTGACTGATGGCAGCCCATTCTTGCATAATCAATGCTTGGAGTTGGTCAGAATTTGTGGGGTTTTGTTTGTCCACCCACCACTTGAGGTTGACCACAAGTTCCCAATGGGATTAAGTTCTGGGGAGTTCCTGGCCATGGACCCAAAATATCGATGTTTTGTTCCCCGAGCCACTTAGTTATCACTTTTGCCTTATGGAAAGGTGCTCCAGCATTGTTCGTCACCAAACAGTTCCTGGATGGTTGGGAGAAGTTGCTCTCGGAGGATGTGTTGGTACCATTCTTTATTCATGGCTGTGGTCTTAGGTAAAATTCTGACTGAACCCACTCCCTTGGCTGAGAAGCAACCCCACACATGAATGGTCTCAGGATGCTTTACTGTTGGCATGACACAGGACTGATGGTAACGCTCACCTTGTCTTCTCCGGACAAGCTTTTTTCCGGATGCCCCAAACAATCGGAAAGGGGATTCATCAGAGAAAATGACTTTACCCCAGTCCTCAGCAGTCCAATCCCTGTACCTTTTTCAGAATATCAGTGGCTTCTTTGCTGCTCTTCTTGACACCAGGCCATCCTCCAAAAGTCTTCGCCTCACTGTGCGTGCAGATGCACTCACACCTGCCTGCTGCCATTCCTGAGCAAGCTCTGTACTGGTGGTGCCCCGATCCTGCAGCTGAATCAACTTTAGAAGACGGTCCTGGCGCTTGCTGGACTTTCTTGGGCGCCCTGAAGCCTTCTTCACAACAATTGAACCGCTCTCCTTGAAGTTCTTGATGGTCCGATAAATGGTTGATTTAGGTGCAATCTTACTGGCAGCAATATCCTTGCCTGTGATGCCCTTTTTGTGGAAAGCAATGATGACGGCACGTGTTTCCGTGCAGGTAACCATGGTTGACAGAGGAAGAACAATGATTCCAGGCACCACCCTCCTTTTGAAGCTTCCAGTCTGTTATTCAAACTCAATTAGCATGACAGTGATCTCCAGCCTTGTCCTCGTCAACACTCACACCTGTGTTAACGAGAGAATCACTGACATGATGTCAGCTGGTCCTTTTGTGGCAGGGCTGAAATGCAGTGGAAATGTGTTTGGGGGATTCAGTTCATTTGCATGGCAAAGAGGGACTTTGCAATTAATTGCAATTCCTCTGATCACTCTTCATAACATTCTGGAGTACAGAACATTCTGGAGTACAAACTGAGGCAGCAGACTTTGTGAAAAGCAATATTCGTGTCATTCTCAAAACTTTTGGCCACGACTGTGCACTCAATGAAAATGTGTTATTTTACACATTCCTCACAGAAAATGAGCCAATGAGTCTCAGGTTGAACAAACTATTAATTGAATCATGTTTCTTTTAGAAAACATTGAAAATGAGTCATACTGACCCGAACAACACACAAGGGTTAAGTTGACTGAATTTGTATTTATTATGGATCCCATTAGTTCCTGCCAAGGCAGCAGCTACTCTTCCTGGGGTTTATTATGGATCCCCATTAGTTCCTGCCAAGGCAGCAGCTACTCTTCCTGGGGTTTATTATGGATCCCCATTAGTTCCTGCCAAGGCAGCAGCTACTCTTCCTGGGGTTTATTATGGATCCCCATTAGTTCCTGCCAAGGCAGCAGCTACTCTTCCTGGGGTTTATTATGGATCCCCATTAGTTCCTGCCAAGGCAGCAGCTACTCTTCCTGGGGTTTATTATTGATCCCCATTAGTTCCTGCCAAGGCAGCAGCTACTCTTCCTGGGTTAAAGCAACATTATGACAGTTACATTCAATTTAAAATATTATATGACATTACATTTAATAACACTTTTCACAACACATTAAGTGTGTTCCATCAGGCCGCTACTCTACTATTTGTATTTTCATTTTGTATTTTTGTATATTTTTTGTTCACCTTTATTTAACCAGGGAGGCTAGTTGAGAACAAGTTGAGACCTGGCCAAGATAAAGCAAAGCAGTGTGACAAAAACAACAACACAGATTTACACATGGGATAAATTAATGTACAGTCAATAACACAATAGAAAATATGTATACAGTGTGTGCAAATGAAGTAAGGAGGTAAGACAATAAATAGGCCATAGTGGCGAAATAATTCCAAGTTATCAATTAGCACTGGAGTGATAGATGTGCAGATGAGGATGTGCAAGTAGAAATACTGGTGTGCAAAAGAGCAGAAAAAAAACAAATATGGGGATGAGGTAGGTAGCTGGTTGAATGGGCTCCTTCCGATTTGACACACTGCACTCTATCTGAGAAGTTGTTAGTAAACCAGACGAGGCAATCATTTGAAAAACCAAGACTGTTGAGTCTGCAGATAAGAATATGTTGATTGACAGAGTCGAAAGCCTTGGCCAGGTCGATGAAGACGGCTGCACAGTAGTGTCTCTTATCGATGGCGGTTATGATATAGTTTAGGACCTTGAGCGTGTCTGAGGTGCACCCGTGACCAGCTCGGAAACAGGATTGCATAGCGGAGAAGGTACGGTGGGATTCAATATGGTCGGTGATCGGTTTGTTCACTTGGCTTTCAAAGACCTTAGAAAGGCAGGGTAGGATAGATATAGGTCTGATATGGGTCTAGAGTTTCTCCGCTTTGAAGAGGGGGATGACCGCGGCTGCTTTCCAATATTTAGGAATATCAGACGATACGAAATGTATTTATTATGGATCCCCATTAGCTGCTGCCAAAGCAGCAGCTACTCTTCCAGCTACTCTTTGTTTATACAATTTTTAAAATTATAATACATTCACAGATTTCACAACACACTGTGTGCCCTCAGGCCCCTAGTCCACCATTACCACATATCTACATTACTAAATCCATGTGTGTGTGTGTGTGTGTGTGTGTGTGTGTGTGTGTGTGTGTGTGTGTGTGTGTGTGTGTGCATGCGCGTGTGTCTGTGCCAATGTTTGTGTTGCTTCTTAGCTACTACTACATCAATATGTTTTGACCATGACAGTTTACAATCTAGTGTTACTCCAAGCAGTCTAGTCATCTCAACTTGCTCAATTTCCACATTATTTATTACAAGATTTAGTTGAGGTTTAGGGTTTAGTGAGTGTTTTATTCCAAATGCAATGCTTTTAGTTTTAGAAATATTTAGGGAAAACTTATTTCTTTCCACCCACTCTGAAACTAACTGCAGCTCTTTGTTGAGTGTTGAAGTCATTTTGCTGTAGTCGCTGTAGTAGCTGATGTGCATAGTGTTGAGTCATCCGCATACATTGAAACTCTGGCTTTACTCAAAGTCAGTGGCATGTCGTTAGTAAAAATTGGAAAAAGCAAGGGGCATGAACAGCTACCCTGGGGAATTCCTGATTCTAACTGGATTATATTTGATAGGCTTCCATTGAAGAACACCCTGTGTGTTCTGTTAGACAAGTAACTCTTTGTCCACATTATAGCAGGCGGTGTAAAGCCATTATAGCAGGGGGTGTAAAGCCATTATAGCAGGGGGTGTAAAGCCATAACACATGTTTTTCCAGCAGCAGACTATGGTCAATAATGTCAAAAGCTGCACTGACGTCTAATAAGACAGCCCTCCAATCATTTTATCATCAATTTCTCTCAGCCAATCATCAGTCATTTGTTTAAGTGCTGTGCTTGTTGAGTGTCCTTCCCTATAAGCGTGCTGAAATTCTGTTGTCAATTTGTTTACTGTGAAATAGCACTGTATCTGGTCAAACACAATTTTTTCCAGAAGTTTACTAAGGGTTGGTAACAGGCTGATTGGTCGGCTATTTCAGCCAGTAAAGGGGGCTTTACTATTCTAGGGTAGAGGAATGACTTTAGCTTCCCTGCAGGCCTGAGGGCACACACTTTCTAATAGGCTTAAAATGAAGATATGCCAAATAGGAGTGGCAATATCTTCCGCTATTCTCCTCAGTTATTTTCCATCCAAGTTGTCAGACCTCTGTGGCTTGTCATTGGTGATAGACAACAATAATTTTTTCACCTCTTTCACACTGACTTTACGGAATTCAAAAGTACAGTTCTTGTATTTCATAATTTGGTCCGATATACTTGGATGTGTAGTGTCAGTGTTTGTTGCTGGCATGTCATGCCTAAGTTTGTTTATCTGGCCAATGAAAAGTCATTAAAGTAGTTGGTAATATCAATGGGTTTAGTGATGAATGAGCATCTGATTCAATGAATGATGGAGCTGAGTTTGCCTTTTTTCCCAAAATGTAATCTGAAGGTGCTCCACAGCTTTTTACTATCAATCTTTATGTTATTTATCTTTGTTTAATAGTATAGTTTCTTCTTTTTATTCAGTTTAGTAACATGATTACTCAATTTGCAGTATGTTTGCCAATCATTTCTGCTGCCAGGCTTATTTGCCATTCCTTTTGCCTCATCCCTCTCAACCATACAATTTTACGATTCCTCATCAATCCACGGGGATTTTTTTACAGTTATTTTCTTAATGTGTGCTTATTAGTAACTGGAATAAGTAATTTCATAAATGTGTCCAGTGCAGCGTCTGGTTGCTCCTCATTACACACCACAGACCAGTAAATATTCTTTACATCATCAACATAAGATTCACTACAAAACTTATTGTATGACCTCTTATACACTATATTAGGCCCAGCCTTTGGAACTTTGGTTTTCCTAGATATGGCTAATATATTGTGATGACTACATCTGATGGATCTGGATACTGCTTTCAAACTAATTCCTGCAGTATTAGTAAAGATGTGATAAATAGATGTTGATGATTTCATTCTTGTGCTGTTTGTAACTACCCTGGTAGGTTGACTGATAACCTGAACCAGGTTGTAGACACTAGTTACAGTTTGAAGCTTTCTCTTGAGTGGGCAGCTTGATGAAAGCCAGTCAATATTTAAATCACCCAGAAAATATACCTCTCTGTTGATATCACATACATTATCAAGCATTTCACATATTATCCAGATACTGACTGTTAGCACTTGGTGGTCTATAGCAGCTTCCCACAAGAATGGGCTTTATGTGAGGCAGTGGGACGAAACCCAAAGTGCAAAATAATGAAGTAATCAGGAAATAGTAAGAGATTCCTCTCAGGAAAATAAGCTCATTTACAATGACCGACAAAGACAAATGGCAGTGGGAGTACATATACAGTGATAGAGTGGGGATTGGAACCAGGTGTGTGTAATGATGACGAGACAAGTCCGGGGTTGATGAGTGAAGGGTGTTTGCTAGCAGCAGGTTCGGCAGCAGCTAGAAGGCCGGCGACCCCGAACGCCTGAGCTGGACAAGAGGGGGAGCCAAAGCGAAGTCTGGTGTGACACTCTCTCTTAATGAGAAGCATGATTAGGCCTGTCTCTCTCTCTTAATGAGAAGCATGATTAGGCCTGTCTCTCTCTCTCTTAATGAGAAGCATGATTAGGCCTGCCTCTCTCTCTCTTAATGAGAAGCATGATTAGGCCTGTCTCTCTCTCTTAATGAGAAGCATGATTAGGCCTGTCTCTATCTCTTAATGAGAAGCATGATTAGGCCTGTCTCTCTCTCTCTTAATGAGAAGCATGATTAGGCCTGTCTCTCTCTCTTAATGAGAAGCATGATTAGGCCTGTCTCTCTCTCTTAATGAGAAGCATGATTAGGCCTGTCTCTCTCTCTCTTAATGAGAAGCATGATTAGGCCTGCCTCTCTCTCTCTTAATGAGAAGCATGATTAGGCCTGTCTCTCTCTCTTAATGAGAAGCATGATTAGGCCTGTTTCTCTCCATTAATGAGCCTATTCATGGCCAATACCCCTTATTGCCACCGCTTTTTCCATTCAAGGAAAAGAGTAAAGAGATACTCTGGTTAATTAGAATGGGCCAATCAGGCTGCCATCAAGACCTGGAGCACATGTACAGTATTCACCCCCCTTGGCATTTTTCCTATTTTGTTGCCTTACAACCTGGAATTAAAATTAATTTTGGGGGGGGTTTGTATCATTTGATTTATACAACATGCCTACCACTTTGAAGATGCTAAATATTTTTAGTGTGAAACAAACAAGAAATAACACAAAAAACTTGAGCATGCATAACCATTCTTCTCCCCAAAGTCAATACTTCGTAGAGCCAGCTTTAGCAGCAATTACAGCTGCAAGTCTCTTGGGGTATGTCTCTATAAGTTTGGCACATCTAGCCACTGGGATTTTTGCCCATTCTTCAAGGCAAAACTGCTCCAGCTCCTTCAAGTTGGATGGGTTCTGCTAGTTTACAGCAATCTTTAAGTCATACCACAGATTCTCAATTGGATTGAGGTCTGGGCTTTGACTAGGCCATTCCAAGATATTTAAATGTTTCCCCTTAAACCACTCGAGTGTTGCTTTAGCAGCATGCTTAGGGTCATTGTCCTGCTGGAAGATGAACCTCAGTCCCAGTCTCAAATTTCTTTAAGACTGAAACAGGTTTCCCTCAAGAATTTTCCTGTATTTAGCGTCACCCATCATTCCTTCAATTCTGACCAGTTTCCCAGTCCCTGCCGATGGAAAAACATCTCCACAGCATGATGCTGCCACCACCATGCTTCACTGTGGGGATGGTGTTCTTGGGGTGATGCAGGGTGTTGGGTTTGCGCCAGACATAGCATTTTCCTTGATGGCCAAAAAGCTCAATTTTAGTCTCATCTGACCAGAGTACCTTCTTCCATATGTTTGGGGAGTCTCCCACATGCCTTTTGGTGAACACCAAACATGTTTGCTTATTTTCTTCTGGCCACTCTTCCGTAAAGCCGATCTCTGTGGAGTGTATGGCTTAAAGTGGTCCTATCGACAGATACTCCAATCTCCGCTGTGGAGCTTTGCAGCTCCTTCAGGGTTATCTTTGGTCTCTTTGTTTCCTCTCTGATTAATGCCCTCCCTGGTCCGTGAATTCTGGTGGGCGGCCCTCTCTTGGCAGGTTTCTTGTGTTGCCATATTCTTTCCATTTTTTAATAATGGATTTAATGGAGCTCTGTGGGATGTTCAAAGTTTCTGATATTTTTTTGTAACCCAACCCTGATCTGTACTTTTCCACAACTTTGTCCCTGACCTGTTTGGAGAGCTCCTTGGTCTTCATAGTGTCACTTGCTTGGTGGTGTTGCAGACTCTGGGGCCTTTCAGAACAGGTGTGTATATATACTGAGATCATGTGACAGATCATGTGACAATTAGATTGCACACAGGTGGACTTTATTTAACCTCTATGTGACCGGCGGGACGAATTCGTCCCACCTACGTAACATCCACTGCCAGCCTGTGGCGCGATTTTCAAAATCTTCAAAATCCTATTACTTCAATTTCTCAAACATATGACTATTTTACAGCCATTTAAAGATAAGACTCTCGTTAATCTAACCACACTGTCCGATTTCAAAAAGGCTTTACAACGAAAGCAAAACATTAGATTATGTCAGCAGAGTACCAAGCCAGAAATAATCAGACACCCATTTTTCAAGCCAGCATATAATGTCACCAAAACCCAGAAGACAGCTAAATGCAGCACTCACCTTTGATGATCTTCATCAGATGACAACCCTAGGACATTATGTTATACAATACATGCATGTTTTGTTCAATCAAGTTCATATTTATATCAAAAACCAGCTTTTTACATTAGCATGTGACGTTCAGAACTAGCATACCCCCCGCAAACTTACGGGGAATTCGCTAACATTTTACTAAATTACTCACGATAAACGTTCACAAAAAGCATAACAATTATTTTAAGAATTATAGATACAGACCTCCTCTATGCACTCGATATGTCCGATTTTAAAATAGCTTTTTGGTGAAAGCACATTTTGCAATATTCTAAGTATATAGCCCAGGCATCACGGGCTCGCTATTTAGACACCCGGCAAGTTTAGCACTCACCATAATCATATTTACTATTATAAAAATGTCATTACCTTTTGTTGTCTTCGTCAGAATGCACACCCAGGACGTCTACTTCAATAACAAATGTTGGTTTGGTCCAAAATAATCCATCGTTATATCCGAATAGCGGCGTTTTGTTCGTGCGTTCCAGACACTATCCGAAATAGTAAAGAAGTGTCGCGCGCTTGGCGCAATTCCTGACAATAAAATTCAAAGTATTCAATTGCCGTACGTCGAAGCATGTCAACCGCTGTTTAAAATCAATTTTTACGTCATTTTTCTCGTAGAAAAGCGGTAAAATTCCGACAGGGAATCTCCTTTTCGGCAAACAGAGGAAAAAATCCCAAAGGCGGGGGCGGTCGGGGTCACGCGCATAAGCTAGTGTCTCTTGATGGGCCACTTGAGAAAGGCGATAATGTGTTTCAGCCTGAGGCTGGAATGACGACATTCTCTTTTTTCCCGGGCTATGAGAGCCTATGGACGACGTGGGAAGTGTCACGTTAGAGCAGAGATCCTTAGTAAATGATAGAGATGGCAAAGAAGTTCCAGAAATGGTCAGACAGGCCACTTCCTGTAAAGGAATCTCTCAGGTTTTGACCTGCCATTTGAGTTCTGTTATACTCACAGACACCATTCAAACAGTTTTAGAAAATTTAGGGTGTTTTCTATCCATATGTAATAAGTATATGCATATTCTAGTTACTGAGTAGGAGTGGTAACCAGATTAAATCGGGTATGTTTTTTATCCAGCCGTGTCAATGCTGCCCCCTAGCCCTAACAGGTTAACTAATTATGTGACTTCTGAAGGTAATTGGTTGCACCAGATCTTATTTAGGGGCTTCAAAGCAAAGTTGGTGAATACATATGCACGCACCACTTTTCAGTTTTTTTTTTCTTTTCACTTCACCAATTTCGACTATTTTGTGTATGTCCATTACATGGAATCCAAATAAAAATCCATTTACATTACAGGTTGTAATGCAACAAAATAGGAAAAACGCCAAGGGGGATGAATACTTTTGCAAGGCACTGTATTGCATAATGTTAAACACTATTAGCACTGGCCACCGCATCCCAATGACAGACTGACAGACGGACAGACGGACAGACAGAGACAGGAATATCGAGATACAGAGAAAGAAAGAGAGACGGAGAGAGAGAATGTGAGCTCAGGAACCCAGCCTAAAACCCCAAACAGCAAGCAATGCAGATGAAGAAGCACGGTGGCTAGGAAAAACTCCCTAGAAAGGCCAAAACCTAGGAAGAAACCTAGAGAGGAACCAGGCTCTGAGGAATCAAATCAAATGTTACTGGTCACATACACATATTTAGCAGATGTTATTGCGGGTGTAGCTAAATGCTTCTGTTCCTAGTTCCAATGGTGCAGTAGTATCTAACAATTCACATCAATACACACAAATCTAAAAGTTAAAGAATGGAGTTAAGAATGGAGAAATCTATGAATCGACGTCACTGGGCTGGAACAAAGAGGTTGAAAACCGTAAGAGCAGTTTTAAAAAATATATATTTTTATTTAATCTTTATTTATCTTGTTAGTTTGGATTCCCTCGTTTTGCCTCTCTGCTGAAGCTGATCGATGACAAGAGGCTGCGGTTTGGCTCTGTTGAACACATTTAGGATGCATCCCAAATAGCACACTTTTTCCTATATAGTGCAATACTTCTGACCAGAGCCCATAGGTAATAGGGCGTCATTTGGAACTCGCTTTCACGTGTTACTGAGGGAACCAGAGAAGGAGCAGAGCACTTTGTAAGTCCTCATTTGCTTAGTGTTGTCAGTCAATGCTTGCCTATGTTCCCCAGTCCGGAACGCTCAGGATAAACAAAGAGAATGTTGCATTGTTTAGTGTTCTGGATTCCATCTGTGGACATTAAGGTTCTGGCCATATGTTAGTGCTAGATAGCCTATAATTCCATGGTTTTCAAAACAAAGTCTGAAAAAGAGAGATGACCGAGTTGCTGCGTCTCAAATGGCGCCCTATTACCCATGGGCCCTGGTCAGAAGTATTTCACTTTAAATGGAGCAGGGTGCCATTTGGGACAGTGTGTGGGAGAGAAGGTAATGTACGTCCATAGAGAAATCTGACAGCTTCGTTAGCTGGCGAAATCTGACAACTTCGTTAACTAGCCATATTTACGTCACTGTTTAGTTTTCCTCCATCAATAAATCAGGCTTGATGATTTACAACTTGAGTGAACTTTACGTGATTAAGAAAGCACTTAGCGAGCCCAACATAAAAACATAAGGACCATCTTTGTTTTGTTCACTGGTAATGCAAAGCTGAGAATCACACTGCTTCCTTATTCTGTATATTTGCAGAAGTAGTGTAGCTGGTTGTTAAGCTAAGGCCCAAAGTACTGCGGTTACCCATACACTAGATACAGGTACATGTTAAGGGAGGGAGAGTAATACATCCCAGTTTCACCCTGAACAAGTCAACTGTGGCCTGCTACTGAGTCTACATCTGCCTCCCAAATGTTACCCTTTTCCCCATATAGTGCACTACTTAGGGCTCTGGTCAAAAGTAGTGGACTTTATAGAGAATAGGGTGTCATTGAGAACGCATCTACAGCACTCCTGTCTATGCTCTGTCTAGAATTGCTGGGCTGTTCAGGGCTGTTGTTCTCAACCTGAGGTACCAGACTAATAGGCAAATGGGGTCAGTGGTGTAAAGTACTTAAGTAGTTTTTTGGGGTATCTGTACTTTACTTTACTATTTCTATTTTTGACAACTTTTACTTTTACTTTTGTAAAGAAATAATATACTTTTTACTCCATACATTTTGCCTGACACGCAAAAGTGCTCGTTACATTTTGAATGCTTAGCAGGACAGGAATATTATCCAATTCACTCACTTATCAAGAGAGCATTCCTGGTCATTCATAATGCCACTGTTCTGGCGGACTCACTAAACACAAATACATTGTTTGTGAATGATTGTTGGAGGGTGCCCCTGGCTAGCCGTAAATAAATAAAAACAAGAAAATTGTGCGATCTGGTTTGTTTAATATAAGGTATTTCAAATGATTTACAGTGTATGTTATAGTGGACATGTCTCCAATACTGTCTGTTATAGTGGACATGGCTCCCATACTGTCTGTTATAGTGGACATGGCTCCCATACTGTCTGTTATAGTGGACATGGCTCCCATACTGTCTGTTATAGTGGACATGGCTCCCATACTGTCTGTTATAGTGGACATGGCTCCAATACTGTCTGTTATAGTGGACATGGCTCCCATACTGTCTGTTATAGTGGACATGGCTCCCATACTGTCTGTTATAGTGGACATGGCTCCCATACTGTCTGTTATAGTGGACATGGCTCCCATACTGTCTGTTATAGTGGACATGGCTCCCATACTGTCTGTTATAGTGGACATGGCTCCCATACTGTCTGCTATAGTGGACATGGCTCCCATACTGTCTGTTATAGTGGACATGGCTCCCATACTGTCTGCTATAGTGGACATGGCTCCCATACTGTCTGCTATAGTGGACATGGCTCCCATACTGTCTGTTATAGTGGACATGGCTCCCATACTGTCTGTTATAGTGGACATGGCTCCCATACTGTCTGTTATAGTGGACATGGCTCCCATACTGTCTGTTATAGTGGACATGGCTCCCATACTGTCTGTTATAGTGGACATGGCTCCCATACTGTCTGTTATAGTGGACATGGCTCCCATACTGTCTGCTATAGTGGACATGGCTCCCATACTGTCTGTTATAGTGGACATGGCTCCCATACTGTCTGTTATAGTGGACATGGCTCCCATACTGTCTGTTATAGTGGACATGGCTCCCATACTGTCTGTTATAGTGGACATGGCTCCCATACTGTCTGTTATAGTGGACATGGCTCCCATACTGTCTGTTATAGTGGACATGGCTCCCATACTGTCTGTTATAGTGGACATGGCTCCCATACTGTCTGTTATAGTGGACATGGCTCCCATACTGTCTGCTATAGTGGACATGGCTCCCATACTGTCTGTTATAGTGGACATGGCTCCCATACTGTCTGTTATAGTGGACATGGCTCCCATACTGTCTGTTATAGTGGACATGGCTCCCATACTGTCTGTTATAGTGGACATGGCTCCCATACTGTCTGTTATAGTGGACATGGCTCCCATACTGTCTGTTATAGTGGACATGGCTCCCATACTGTCTGCTATAGTGGACATGGCTCCCATACTGTCTGTTATAGTGGACATGGCTCCCATACTGTCTGTTATAGTGGACATGGCTCCCATACTGTCTGTTATAGTGGACATGGCTCCCATACTGTCTGTTCTAGTGGAAATGGGTCCCATACTGTCTGGGTTTCTGCATAAATTTGACTTAATATTTTTATCTGATCTTCAGACTTACAGAAGTCTCTGGAAGATGCTAACATCTCTGTTGAAGAGTCTACAATACGTAAAACACTAAACAAGAATGGTGTTCATGTGAGGACACCACGGAAGAAGCCACTGCTGTCCCCCAAAAAATTGCTGCACGTCTGAGGTTCGCAGAAGAGCACCTGGATGTTCCACAGCGCTACTGGTAAAATATTCTGTGGACAGATGAAACTAAAGTTGTGTTGTTTGTAAGGAACACACAACACTATGTGTGGAGAAAAAAAGGCACAGCACACCAACATCAAAACCTCATCTCAACTGTAAAGTATGGTGGAGGGAGCATCATGGTTTGGGTCTGCTTTTCTGCATCAGGGCCTGGACAGCTTGCTATCATCGATAGAAAAATGAGTTCCCAGGTTTATCAAGACATTTTGCACGAGAATGTAAGGCTATCTGTCCGCCAATTGAAGCTCAGCAGAAGTTGGGTGATGCAACAGGACAACGACCCAAAACACAGAAGTAAATAAACAACAGAATGGCTTCAACAGAAGAAAATACACCTTCTGGAGTGGCCCAGTCAGAGTCCTGACCTCAACCCGATTGAGATGCTGTGGCATGACCTCAAGAGAGCAGTTCACACCAGACATCCCAAGAATATTGCTGAACTGAAACAGTTTTGTAAAGAGGAATGGTCCAAAATTCCTCCTGACCGTTGTGCAGGTCTGATCCTCAACTACAGAAAACGTTTGGTTGAGGTTGTTGCTGCCAAAGGAGGGTCAACCAGTTATTAAATCCAAGGGTTCACACACTTTTTCCACCCTGCACTGTGAATGTTTACACGTTGTGTTCAATAAAGACATGAAAACAGATAATTGTTTGTGTTATTAGTTTAAGCAGACTGTGTTTGTCTATAGTTGTGACTTAGATGAAGATCAAATAACATTTTATGACCAATTTATGCAGAAATCCAGGTCATTCTAAAGGGTTCACATACTATTTATTCCCACCTGTAGTTAGTCTGGTTGAACATTGTGACTCCCACACACAGTCTGTTAATAGTGGTCCACGTTCTTCTGCCACACAGCTCCGTCGCAGAGCTGCTGTATTGTGTGGGAGTGAGTAATGACATGGTATCTCCGTCACTGATGATTCAGGAACAGTGTGAACCAAGCTTTCAGACACTCAACCAGGTTGAATGTATTCGCTACATCCACACATTTTTCACATTTGTGTTTTTTTCACCAGAAATGATTGCTCATGTGAACCTTATGTGTACCTTATGGGTACATTCATTTGTACCTTATGTGTACCTTATGTGAACCTTATGTGTACCTTATGTGTACCTTATGGGTACATTCATTTGTACCTTATGTGTACCTTATGTGAACCTTATGTGTACCTTATGTGTACCTTATGTGAACCTTATGTGTACCTTATGGGTACATTCATTTGTACCTTATGTGTACCTTATGTGAACCTTATGTGTACCTTATGTGTACCTTATGTGTACCTTATGTGTACCTTATGGGTACATTCATTTGTACCTTATGAGAAACGTATGGGTACCTTAATGTGTACCTTATGTGTACCTTATGTGAACCTTATGTGTACCTTATGTGTACCTTATGTGTAGTTTCATGTGTACCTTATGTGTACCTTATGTGAACCTTATGTGTACCTTATGGGTACATTCATTTGTACCTTATGTGTACCTTATGTGAACCTTATGTGTACCTTATGTGTACCTTATGTGAACCTTATGTGTACCTTCATGTGTACCTTATGTGTACCTTATGGGTACATTCATTTGTACCTTATGTGTACCTTATGTGAACCTTATGTGTACCTTATGTGTACCTTATGTGTACCTTATGTGTACCTTATGTGTACCTCATGTGTACCTCATGTGTACCTTATGTGTACCTTATGTGAACCTTATGTGTACCTTATGTGTACCTTATGTGTACCTTATGGGTACCTTCATGTGTACCTTATGAGAAACGTATGGGTACCTTAATGTGTACCTTAAGTGTACCTTATGTGTAGTTTCATGTGTACCTTCATGTGTACCTTATTTGTACCTTAATGTGTACCTTATTTGTACCTTATGGAAACATTATGTGTACCTTATTTGTACCTTATGGGTACCTTCATGTGTACCTTATTTGTACCTTATGGGTACCTTCATGTGTACCTTATGTGTACCTTACTTAATGTAAGTCCGTTTGGATAAGAGCATCTGCTAAATGACTAATGTGTCAATTGTAAATGTTTTACATACAGATCTCACATTACTGTATTTGTTCATTTGTAAAATGTAAAAAATGCTATATTGATGTCACACGTATCATTTGTACAGTCATTAAAAAAAAAAGTAGTTATGTGTTACATTTGAATGTGTTAAACCTAGCAGTACTACTGGATATATAGCATTTTACAACAACAAAAATATATATATATAAATATTTGTCTCTGAAATGAAACCATCAAGTGATAGATTTTAAACAAATACATGTCTGTCATTGAACAACACCATTTAAGCTGATAGAAAATGAGAAAACAGAATTTCTTGAGGTAAGAACCTTTGAGGTAAATGTGGGGTTCTGGACGTGTTCTTTAGAATTATAAAAGGTTCTGTAAATGCATGGAAGCCTGCGCATGTGTCCCTTTCATAGCACACAGCACATTGGCCAGTGTTAACTACTGTAGATTTTTACAGTGTAACATGTCTAGTGTTGATTCAAGAGTTAAATTAACACTAACTGGTGTAAAAGGACCCCAGTGTTGGTGTTAACCTGTTGGGGGTAGGGGGCAGTATTGACACGGCCGGATAAAAAATGTACCCGATTTAATCTGGTTACTACTCCTGCCCAGTAACTAGAATATGCATATAATTATTGGCTTTGGATAGAAAACACCCTAAAGTTTCTAAAACTGTTTGAATGGTGTCTGTGAGTATAACAGAATTCATATGGCAGGCAAAAACCTGAGAAGATTCCTTACAGGAAGTGCCCTCTCTGACAAGATCTTGTCCTTCTTGTCTCTGTTTATTGAAGACTGAGGATCTTTGCTGTAACGTGACACTTCCTACGGCTCCCATAGGCTCTCAGAGCCCGGGAAAAAGCTGAATGATATCGAGGCAGCCCCAGGCTGAAACACATTTGCACTTTTGGCAAGTGGCCGATCAGAGGACAATGGGCTTAGGCGCGTGCCCGAGTCGACTCCATGCTTTATTTTCTTTCGTCTTTTTACCTAAACGCAGATTCCCGGTTGGAATATTATCGCTTTTTTACGAGAAAAATTGCATAAAAATTGATTTTAAACAGCGGTTGACATGCTTCGAAGTACGGTAATGGAATATTTAGAATTTTTTGGTCACGAAATATATCTGTGTTTTTTCATGTACATTGATTGATTCCTCTTATGCTACTCAAATAGAAATAACACAACCTGTTACTTGGACTTATTCCACCCGTTACTGAAAAGTTTTTTCCAGTTTATATGTTTAAGGTAGTCTCATATCTTACGGAACCCAACCCTGGCAGTCATTCTGAATGCAGGTTAAGGGTGAATACAAAAAACACATCACTTTGCAAGCTAGCATACTGTGAATTGAAGGCCTGATGTGGGCTGTAAACTATTAGTTTCAGACAACTGTATTACATAATTTTCCCTGTATAGTGTACTACTTTTGACCAGAGCCCTGTATAGTGCACTACTTTTGACCAGAGCCCTGTATAGTGTACTACTTTTGACCAGGGCCCTGTATAGTGTACTACTTTTGACCAGGGCCCTGTATAGTGCACTACTTTTGACCAGAGCCCTGTATAGTGTACTACTTTTGACCAGAGCCCTGTATAGTGTACTACTTTTGACCAGAGCCCTGTATAGTGTACTACTTTTGACCAGGGCCCTGTATAGTGTACTACTTTTGACCAGGGCCCTGTATAGTGTACTACTTTTGACCAGAGCCCTGTATAGTGTACTACTTTTGACCAGGGCCCTGTATAGTGTACTACTTTTGACCAGGGCCCTGTATAGTGTACTACTTTTAACCAGAGCCTGCTAAGTATTGCATTATAAAGGGAATATGGTGTCACACAGTTTACTCTCCATTGGAGGACGGTTGCTCTGGAGTGTCCTGTGTCCATCTGTTGTCTTGCCAGGAGGGCTGCGGTCCTAATAGCCCACAGAGTTTTCCATATACTGTTTTTCTTCCTTCAACCATGGCTTGATACTATGGACTGAACTGAACCCAACTTTGGCTACAGTGGTAACGACCCTCTTGGAGGGAGTAGAACTGCCAGTACACTCCTAAAAATACATGTGCAAGTTGGAACCAAATAAGGTTCTTGAGAGCGGTGCCATAGGACAGGGGTGTCATTCCGTGGAGAGCCTATTGTCTACAGATTTTAGTTTTTTTCCTGGCTCAGTTGGTAGAGCATGGTGTTTGCAACGCCAGCATGGTGTGTGCAATGCCAGGGTTGTGGGTTCGATTCCCACAGGGGGCCAGTACAAAAAAAATGCATGAAATGTATGCATTCACTACTGTAAGTCGCTCTGGATAAGAGCGTCTGCTAAATGACAAAAAAAAAAAAAAAAGACCTAGACAACCAGGTGAGGAGAGTTCCTTACTGAGACCTAGACAACCAGGTGAGGGGAGTTCCTTACTGAGACCTAGACAACCAGGTGAGGGGAGTTCCTTACTGAGGCCTGGACAACCAGGTGAGGGGAGTTCCTTACTGAGACCTAGACAACCAGGTGAGGGGAGTTCCTTACTGAGACCTGGACAACCAGGTGAGGGGAGTTCCTTACTGAGACCTAGACAACCAGGTGAGGGGAGTTCCTTACTGAGACCTAGACAACCAGGTGAGGGGAGTTCCTTACTGAGACCTAGACAACCAGGTGAGGGGAGACCTAGACAACCAGGTGAGGGGAGTTCCTTACTGAGACCTAGACAAGCAGGTGAGGGGAGTTCCTTACTGAGGCCTGGACAACCAGGTGAGGGGAGTTCCTTACTGAGACCTAGACAAGCAGGTGAGGGGAGTTCCTTACTGAGGCCTGGACAACCAGGTGAGGGGAGTTCCTTACTGAGGCCTGGACAACCAGGTGAGGGGAGTTCCTTACTGAGACCTAGACAACCAGGTGAGGGGAGACCTAGACAACCAGGTGAGGGGAGTTCCTTACTGAGACCTAGACAACCAGGTGAGGGGAGTTCCCTACTGAGACCTAGACAACCAGGTGAGGGCACAACCTGCAACAGTTTAAAAGATGTTACTGAGTTACTGTTCATATAAGGAAATCAGTCAATTGAAATAAATGAATTAGGCCCTAATCTATGGATTTTACATGACTGGGAATACAGATATGCATCTGTTGGTCACAGATACCTTAACCTGTTATGGCTAGGGGGCAGTATTTTCACGGCTGGATAAAAAACGTACCCGATTTAATCTGGTTACTACTCCTGCCCAGTAACTAGAATATGCATATAATTATTGGCTTTGGATAGAAAACACTCCAAAGTTTCTAAAACTGTTTGAATGGTGTCTGTGAGTATAACAGAACTCAAATGGCAGGTCAAAACCTGAGAGATTCCTTTACAGGAAGTGGCCTGTCTGACCATTTCTTGAACTTCTTTTCCATCTCTATCTTTTACAAAGGATCTCTGCTCTAACGTGACACTTCCTACGTCTTCCATAGGCACTCAGAGCCCGGGAAAAACCTGAATGTCGTCATCCCAGCCCCAGGCTGAAACACATTATCGCCTTTCTCAAGTGGCCGATCAAGGGACTGTGGGCTTAGGCGCGTGCCCTGGCCGCCCCCGTCTTTGTGATTTTTCCTCTGTTTGCCGAAAAGGAGATTCCCGGTCGGAATATTATCGCTTTTTTACGAGATAAATTCCATAAAAATAGATTTTAAACAGCGGTTGACATGCTTCGAAGTACGGTAATGGAATATTTAGAATTTTTTTGTCACGAATTGCGCCATGCGCACGACCCTGATTTACCATTTCGGATAGTGTCTGGAACGCACGAACAAAACGCCGCTATTCGGATATAACGATGGATTATTTTGGACCAAACCAACATTTGTTATTGAAGTAGCAGTCCTGGGACTGCATTCTGACGAAGACAACAAAACGTAATCAAACTTTTATAATAGTAAATCTGATTTTGGTGAAGGCTAAACTTGCCGGGTGTCTAAATAGCTAGCCCGTGATGCCTGGGCTATGTACTTAGAATATTGCAAAATGTGCTTTCACCAAAAAGCTATTTTAAAACCGGACATATCGAGTGCATAGAGGAGTTCTGTATCTATAATTCTTAAAATAATTGTTATGCTTTTTGTGAACGTTTATCGTGAGTAATTTAGTAAATTGTTAGCAAATTCCCCGGAAGTTTGCGGGGGGTATGCTAGTTCTGAATGTCACATGCTAATGTAAAACGCTGTTTTTTGATATAAATATGAACTTGATTGAACAAAACATGCATGTATTGTATAACATAATGTCCTAGGTGTGTCATCTGATGAAGATCATCAAAGGTTAGTGCTGCATTTAGCTGTCTTCTGGGTTTTTGTGACATTATATGCTAGCTTGAAAAATGGGTGTCTGATTATTTCTGGCTTGGTACTCTGCTGACATAATCTAATGTTTTGCTTTCGCTGTAAAGCCTTTTTGAAATCGGACAGTGTGGTTAGATAAAGGAGAGTCTTGTCTTTAAAATGCTGTGAAATAGTCATATGTTTGAAAAATTGAAGTTTTTGTATTTTTGAGGAATTTGTAATTCGCGCCACGCCTATCATTGGATATTGGAGCAGGTGTTCCGCTAGCGGAATGTCTAGATGTAAGAGGTTAAAAGGTAGGGGCGTGGATCAGAAAACCAGTCAGTAACTGGTGTGACCAACATTTGCCTCATGTAGCGCGACACATCTCCTTTGCAGACATCCATGTACAGTAGATCGCGTCAGAAATATTGAAACAAACCATTGTAAACATCAACATGTAACCACACCAGCCCAGGACCTCCCCACCCGGCTTCTTCACCTACGGAATCGTCTGGTATTTATCTGTTCGGCCGGATGGACGTACTGTCAAATTCTCTAAAATGACGCTGGAGGCGGA